>NC_089580.1:177263601-177563601 GCF_019320115.1 Miscanthus floridulus | reverse complement strand
TCTAAAAAATGAGCTCTAAGTGTTTAACTCAACATGGTACAAGATAACCCTTATTTGGAGGTGTGAAGAAGCTTTTCCTTGGATCAAACCGAGTTAAATATCTTTGGCAAATGATCTAGATTGGACCAAATTTGGGAAATTGATCATCACCCCATTGATTGACATTGATAATCTCAACCTATCTACATTTTGAACCTTTGTGGTCATTGATGACAAAGGGGGAGAAAAACAATGATATTAGTGTACTAAGATGGTGAAAAGACAACAAAGGGGGAAATAAATAAAGATATAAGTGATAGGGGGAGAATTTGACTTTGGGGGAGAGATATGACAAAGGAAAGGGACCAATTAAAATTTTGAGCACACAAGTAGGGGGAGCAAGCTTATGAACTTGTATGGTGCATTTGAATGTGCATTTCATATGTTTACTTGCATGGCACAAGTTTTAAATTTTAATATCCATGCTTGTGTGGTGTATGCTAGTTGTAGGTTTGAATGATGAATTGAAAAACTAGCATGCATAGGTTATCTAGTGATTTCATTTCTAAGTGGTATCGAGCTAACCATGGTGCTAAGGATGGTATATTGGTGCACTCCGATTGGTATCACACTTCAAAGGTCCATCTCTTATACCTTAGCATCATTTGGTAGACATGGTCTCCTATATTTCCTATCTAAGCATATGTGCAAGCTACTATCCAAACTCTTAGCATATATGCAGGGGGAGCAATTGCTATCATTTGGAGTTCATGAAACTTGTCCATATACTTTACACATGGTAAATATGCTTAGACAAGCAATATGGATTCAATTGAATTTCAATTCATATCTTTGTCAAAGGGTTGTCATCAATTACCAAAAAGGGGGAGATTGAAAGCTCTAGTTTGGTTTTGGTGAATTGATGAAACCCTAAGTGCTAACCTAGTTTATCAAGTGATCATGAGATAGGTAGCACATTCCAAGTGGTGAAGCAAATGAAGATCATGACAAGATGATGGTGATGCCACGGTGATGATCAAGTGCTTGGACTTAAAAAGAAGAAAGAGAAAAAATAAATGGCTCAAGGCAAAGGTATAAGTGGGAGGAGCCATTTTGTTTTATTGATCAAGACACTTAGCGAGTGTGATCACATTTAGGTTTGATCATCGTACTATTAAGAGGGGTGAAACTCATATCAAAATGCGGTTATCAAAATGCCACTAGATGCTCTAACTCATTGCATATGCATTTAGGATCTAGTGGAGTGCTAACACCCTTGAAAACATTTGTGAAAATATGCTAACATTTGTGAAGATGCTAGCGTCGGTCTTCGGCTAGACGCTGGGTCACATAGTGACCGGACGCTGATGGGGTGCGTCCGGTCCTGCTGACATGGCAACACACAGTGAAGAGGGTGACTGATCGGACGCTGGGTGAGTCCGGTCAAGGGTGACCGGATGTGTTCGATCATGAAAATTTGTCTCTGGATGCTTATTAGAAACGACCGGACGCTGAGGTCCTGCGTCCGGTCACTTCGAAGCAGCGCGTCCGGTCACAACTTAAATGTACTGATGACCGTTGAGATCATGCAATCAGTGTTTGAAGCAGGGGCCACATGGCGTGCATCGTGCGACCGTACGCTGGGGTCTAGCATCTGGTCGATCTGACCGGTGCGTCTGGTCGCCCCGTTTTTCAGTGGACTGAGGAGCCAACAGCTCTATTTTGTGGGGGATTCTATTTAAGCCCCATGGCCAGCTCTAGCTCACTCTCTTAGCCATTTGCATTGACATAGCAACCTTGTGAGCTTAGCCAAAGCCCTCCCACTCATCTCCATCATCAATTCAACATCTTTGTGAGATTGGGAGAGAATCCAAGTGCATTGCTTTAGTGTTTGCATCTAGAGGCACTTGGTGTTCGTGTTTCATTGCGTGATTTGCTTGTTACTCTTGGTGGTTGCTGCCACCTAGATGGCTTGGAGCAGTGAGGATCATCGAGCGGAGGTTGGTGATTGTCTCCGGCTCTGATCGTGGTGATTGTGAGGGGTTCTTGACCTTTCCCTGGAGGAGAGCCAAAAGGTACTCTAGTGAATTGCTCGTGGCTTGTGTGATCCTTATCTTGTGTTGGTTGTGCGGCACCCTATTGAGGGTTTGGCGTGTGATGCCAATTAGCACGTGAACCTCCAAGTGAGTGAATCGCCACAACGAGGACTACCTTGCCAGCAAGCAAGTGAACCTCGGTAAAAAATCATTGTGTCATAATTTGTTCTGAGGTGATTGGTCTTCATTCTTGTGATTGATTGGTTCACTCCTTGACACGATGGTATAACCATCTTGCTCACTCTTTTTATATTACCGCAAACTAGTTATCAAGCTTTTTAGTGTAGCTAGTTGTGAGAGCTTGTTAGTTTGGTTAGTGTGGATCTTTAGTTAGCCTTTGAGAGCACACTAACTTAGTATAGTGACATAGCCATTGTGTGGTTAGAAACTATAGAAACTAGAATTGTGGTAGGTGGCTTGTATTTTTAGTAGGCTAGCGCAACACTTGCTTCGCCTCATAATTGTCTAACCGGTTTGCTAAGTGTTGTTGTAGAAATTTTTAATAGGCTATTCACCCCCTCTAGCCATTAGGACCTTTCACTAGTAAAAACCAGCTCAGAAAGCTTTGCCACCTAGGTTTCTCGAGGCCGTGTGATTGCCATAAGAACCAGAGTGAATTTCAAGAAGTAGTTTCACTCCGTCTTCTTGGGTGATGCATTTCTATAGTATCTCTTCCTTGGCACTTTTCCTCATCAAGTTCCCACCCACCAGTGCATAATGCTTGCTGTGGCGAATGAGATGTTTAGTTTCAGTCTTGTCGGTGGGTATGTCAGCGCTGGTGAGGTACTTGATGAACTGTTCCCTCCAATCTATGGTTGGTGAAGGTATTGCAAGTACCAGCTGCTCGGCGGGGGGAATTTCTTGAACTTCCTTCTCTTCCTTAATAGACAGCGTAAAAAGGTCTTGAACAAAGACCCTAGGTAGAATCATGGTGCGAGAAGAGCCTATCTTAGATAGGTGGTTGACAAGTTGATTTTGATCTCGTACCATGTGGTGGTACTCGATACCGTAGAACTTTCCTTCGAGTTTCCTGATCTCGGCGCAGTATGCGTCCATCTTCTCACTTAAGTAAGACCAATCTTTATTGACCTGGTTGATGACCAGTGTGGAGTCTTCGTACACCATGAGGCGTTTGACGCTGAGCTCGACGGCTATACGGAGTTCGTGGAGACATGCTTCATATTCCATGGCGTTGTTGGAGGCTAGAAAATGAATTTGGAGGATGTAACAGAACTTGTCCTTAGTTGGAGTAATGAATAAAATGCCAGCACCAGCACCGTTGATGTTGAGGGCACTATCGAAATACATTATCCAGTGCTCGGGGCAAGTAGCGGGGATGGGCTCCTAGGTCTTCGTCCACTCAGTGACTTAATAGTAGGTCTCTTCTGAATTCTATGGAGTAAGTGCCAAGCTCGACTGCCCACTTGATGATGTGGCCATTGACCTCTTTGTTACGGAGAATGTCCCTCAGAGGGAACTCGGTGACCACAGCGATCTTGTAGTACTTGAAGTAATGGCGGAGCTTGCGCGACGTGACCAAGATGGCGTATAACAGCTTCTAGACCTGAGGGTAACGAGTTTTGGACTCATTAAGAACCTCACTGATGAAGTAGACCAGACATTGCACCTTATAGGCTTTCCTAGCTTCCTCGCGCTCAACGACGATAGCTGTGCTAATGACACGAGAGGTGGCGGTGATGTAGATCAATAGAGTTTCATCTGGTCGAGGCACCGTTATGATCGAAGGCTTTGTTAGGAACAACTTGAGCTACTCAAAGGCCATATTAGCCTCCTCTGACCAGGAGAAGCGCTCAGAGGCCTTGAGTAGTTTAAAGAATGGTAGTCCCTTTTCACCAAAGCGTGACATGAAGCAGCTGAGAGCAGCCATGCACCATGTGAGCTTCTGTATATCCTTTACGTAGGTTGGCCATTTCATATTGGTAATGGTGGAGACCTTATCAGGATTGGGTTCGATACCGCGGGCATTGACGATGTAGCCTAGGAGTATGCCGGATGGAACTCCAAAGATGCACTTTGAAGGGTTCAACTTCCATCTGTATTTTTTCAGGTTGGCGAACGTTTCTTCGAGGTCGGTGATGAGATTATCGGTAGTTTTTGACTTGATGACCACATCGTCGATGTAAGCTTCAACGTTGCGGCCTATCTGTTGGTCAAGGCACATCTAGATGGTCCTTTGGTAGGTCGCTCCGACATTTTTTGAGTCTGAAGGACATGGTGGTGTAGCAATAGGCACCGAAAGGCGTGATGAACGACGTTTTGATCTGGTCGTCCTCTTTGAGAGATATCTGGTGATAGCCGGAGTAATAGTCGAGGAAGGAGAGGAGTTCATAGCCAACGGTGGAGTCTACAACCTTGTCTATCTGAGGCAGACCAAAGGGGTCTTTAGGGTAGTGTTTGTTGAGATCAGTGTAATCAACACACATTCTCTATTCTTTATTCTTTTTTTGAAAAAGAACTGGATTTGCTAACCACTTAGGATGATATACTTCTTTAATAAATCCAGCAGCTAGGAGCCATTTTGTATCTACCCTAATAGCCTCCTTCTTATCTGGCGTGAATCATTGGAGTTTCTGCTTGATCAGTTTGGTGGTCGGCGAGTCATTCAAGGAGTGCTTGATCTTCTCCCATGGTACCCCTGGCATGTCTATAGGTTTCCAAGCAAACACGTCAGTGTTGGCACATAGGAAGGAGACGAGCACGCTTTCCTATTTGGGGTCAAGATGAGCCCCAATCTTGACGGTCTTGGTGGGGTCGTCGGGGTCGAGGCCGACCTCCTTCGTTTCCTTGGACTTGGCAAAGGCACATGGAGGCTCCAGCGCTAGGATCTCTAGGTCATTGGTGGGCACCGTCTTGGCATTGGTGACCACGCTAGCCATCTGGATGGAGAGGTCGGTGGCTTCGGCGAGGGCGAGACTCTATTTCACAGGCGTAGGCAATGAAGAGGTTGGCCCATATCGCCAGAACTCCTACAGGCGAAGGCATCTTCAACACTAGATATGCCTAATGCGGTATGGCCATGAACTTGGCCAGAACTAGCTGACCAAGTATGACGTGGTGGGCGATGTTGAAGTCGACGACGTAGAAGTTGATGTGCTCGACATGGTAGTTCCTAGCCATGTCGAACTGTACTTGAAGGGTGATCTCTACCAGCGATTTGGATGCCCTACCAAGTACCACACCCTAGAGGGAGGAGTCAGAGGGAGTGAGGTCTTTTATTCCGAGGCCCAACTCTTTCAGGGCTCCAGCGAAGAGGAGGTTCAGAGCGCTTTCGCCATCGATGAGTACTTTCCTAAAGAGTACTTTCTTAATGGTGGCATCCAGGACGAGGGGGAAACACCCTGTGTAAGGGATGTCCGCCCACTAGTCAGCCCTACTAAAGGTGATGGAGACTTCAGACCTGGGGCGATAGCTGGGGTTAGCGATGGCGTCTTCTATGTTAACGGCGAGCAGCCGATAGGTAGTGATCTTTTGATCTCTTCTGCTCTCGATGGCGGCGAGGCCCCCAAAGATAGTGGCGACCACCTTATCATGATCCTAGAAGGCATTGTTGTTGTCCCTAGGTGGTTGGCGACCTCTGGCTTCATCGTCATTGTCGTCGTCCTTCTTCTTGGCTTGGAACTCCTTAGCCAAGCCAAGGTAGTCCTTCATCTTGTGCTTGCTATTCTTGTGGAGGGGGCACGGGCCTTCGAGGATCTTCTTGTACTGCTTGTCGTAGTTGCGCTTGGTGCTAGGTTCGTCAATGGCGGCGATGATGTGGTCTGGTCAGCGGCGATGATATTGACCAGCTTTGGACCCTTCCGGCCGATCACGACCACTGTCATGATGGTGGCCATGGTCGTCGTAGCGGCGGTCACTGTGGCGTTGTTCATCAGGGCGCTCGTCGCTGCGGCGAGCTAGGCGGTGAGTGCCTACATCCTTGTTGAAATGAACTTTGGCCTCTTCAGCATTAGTGTAATGATCAGCGGTCATGATCGTCTCGCCAATCCCATTTGGTGGCTTGCGATTGAATTTGGAGCGAACGTCGCGATGATGGAGTCCTCGGACAAAGGCGGTGATGACTTCTACTTCCATGCTGTTGGGAATAGAATTCCTCATCTTGGGAAATCGCCTGATGTAGCTTCGGAGGGGCTCGGACGGTTTCTGGTAGATGCGATTTAGATCGTGCTTGGTGCTCGACTGAGTACACATAGCCATGTAGTTGTCGGTGAAGACATTCTTCAGCTGTTTCCAAGATCTGATGGAATCTAGGGTGAGGCTCATGAGCCAGTTCATTGCGGTTGGCATGAGCATGATGGGAAGATAATTTGTCATGACACTGGTATCTCCCTCGACAACACGCACAACGGTGGCATAAGCTTATAGCCACTGTGTGGGGTTCATCCGTCCTTCATAGGGCTCAACCCTGATGATTTTGAAACCACGAGGCCACAAGAGTGTTCAGAGTCCTCTTGTGAATGCTCGTGGCCCTTCAGGATTGTCATCGTCGTGATCGGTGGCTGGAGGGCTCTGTCTGGATTAGCGAACTCTTGCTCGTATTCTTGGCGCTGGCGTACTTCCTCTTCATGGTGGGAGAAACGACGTCCATCGATGTGACATTGTGCATCCCAGAGGTTGTTGATGTGTGCTCGGACATCTTGATTCCCTTCTTGATTGTGTTGACGAGGGTAGTCGATGTGGTCCCCCCTAGCGCCCCCTGGAGGAGTTGTCCATCATGACGTTGTTGGTTGGCAAAATGGCTTCTGCTGGGGCGGCGATTGTATCTTGGCGCGGTGGATCGGCGAATCGAGCTTGTCGAGTAGGAAGGTCTTTGATCCTAGTGGATCTCGTTGACCTGGCAGTGTGTAGCTTTAAGCATTGCAGCGACCTTGGCGACCTTTGGCGTTTGCTCGAGCCGAGCAAGCTCATTAGTGGCTACGACCAAGTTGATGCTTGGGGTCTTGTAGACGTCGTGGCCATCGACGTGGATGAATTCATCATCGAGGTTGCGGCAGAGTGGGCATGGCCTCCCTTGCGAGTCAAGCTATTCTTCATTGCGAGCAGCCTCGTTTGCTCAATGCTGCGCACGATTGGCGTTTCTGTTGACATGAGCGGCATGGTCCTTGTTGGTTTCCCCATCCTATGGGGGGCTGTCGACGCTGACATTGAAAATCCTGCCTCCTCAGAATGGTGGGAAAGGAGGTTGAACGATGGTGGTTTCGGTGACAGTCTTCGTAGAGCCCTGGGACTCGGAGTCTGGGTTTTCCTCCAGGATGATTTGGAGGGATGCTTCAGGACGTCGACCGATTTGCAGCATGTTGACAGTCGCACATGAGCTGGTCGGCGATCTGGTCGGCGAGAGGATAGATATCTCCCTCCTGGTAAGTGAATTTGCCCCTTAGGGCATCTTGGTAGGAGGCGGCGATGCTGGTGAGCCCAAAGGGTAGGGCCATTAAGGTGCCATCTCTTTGGCTATGCTGATCAGGCCTAGGCAGATTGGATCTGCGAGGTAGTTGACACTGAGCGGCTGGTCGACAATGGATCAAGCGCGCTTCCTGTGTCACGGTGATGACGAGGGGCTCCTTGGACCGCCTACGATGACGGGAGTGTATGGAGTGGTCGGAGCATGTCATTCGGTGATGTGGACGTGGCGAAAACTCCTCGTCGTCTGCAAATCCAGTTCTTGTTCAAGAGGATTACATGAAAACTGCCCATCTTATATAGTCTGGGGGCAGGGTTACAAGTCAGTTAGATCTAGGAGATAACCAGAAATTAATAACAGATTACATGAATCATGGGATCGAACGTATCCTAACAGATCTCGTAGTATCTTTAGGATATCTTTCCGGTGTCTTGCGGGGCGCGCCGAACAACGCCGTGCTCCGTAAAGCTTCGTCTTGTGGCCTGAACCACCCCTAGAATCTACCGTGGGTATGCGGGGTCTTACCCCAACCTATGTGCTGCTAGCTCTTTGTACCGTGGTGTGTTGGGAAGAGCAGCTCCTGGTGGCGAAATCAGATGGATCTTAGATCTTCTGTGGATGCCGGCGCCGCACGAGTGCACTCAACAATCGATGGACGATTGTCTCTATTCGCCGCCGTACAAGTGCAACTAGGAGGAGTTTCAAGTGGCCTTGATGCATGGGAGAACCAAGAATGCTACTGTACTACGTGAATCTCATCTAGTACTCCTACTCCTATTGAAGTGTGAACACTGGCAAAGCCAGGGCCTTTATGCCAGCATTGATGCGTGGGCAAAACAGTTAATGCCCAGGAGGAATGTCCGGGCAACTCTAGGCAACTAGTTGCGATCTGCCAAGTGCCAACCTGCATGGCTTGTGTGACTCTGAGCTATGAAGTTGTGACCCTGACAGCTGACTTGGGGTTTGGTGTGGATCATCGCTATCCGCGTACGCGGGCATGGGCCATATTATTTTGTCCTAGTGCAGATTGGAAGCTGAGTTCAAGTGGCTTGGATCCACCAAGAGGCCTAGTTTTGAGTAGTTCTCCATTCGTCCGCTGGTGGCCCAATGCCTCCCTCCATCCATTCGTCCTAGTTCTCATCGTCGCCCCGCCTCCCTCCATCGTTCCTGGCCGCCAGGCTTCTTCTCCATCGCCGGCTACGCGCTTGAGGAGGGAGGAGGAGCCACAGCGCGTGGATCTAGGGGTAACAGCAGCAGCGTCCATCCCGCGTGAGAAGGGAGAAGGAGCCGGTGAGATCTACTTTTTTCCAGCTCCTCCGTCTCTCGTAGCTCTCTCTCAGCGCATTTTCTAGAGATTCGTCGGTGGAGCTAGTTGTTGTGAACCCATTTGGTAGCGAGGTGCCCAAAACAGCTCCTAAAGCTGCTCAAGAATTGCTACCGAATGGGGCCATCTTCCTCGCAGCGCCGGCGCTCCATCTTTCGCTCCCTCCCCTACTCGCGTTCAGCACGCATGCGACGGCGGCGGTGCTTAGGCTCAGGCTCTCAGCACGGCGGGGCAGTCCCATGCTCAGCGTCGTCGTCAGTGGCTTGCCCTCCCACCTCATGCCAGTTGCCTCGTGCCCTCGCCTTCGGTCCTTCGCACACCGGCCAGCGACCTTGCATGCGTACCTCCCGCTCCCCTCCCGCCTCCGGTGGACCGTCGACGGCGCACGGCCCCGACGGCTATGCTGTGCACCGCGCGCCACGTGTGGCCGGCGGGCAGTGGGAGCCAGCAACCGCTGCTCCACCAAGGCTGTCGCACCGCTTTGGGGAAGCATTACCTATCCGCTTAGCGCTCTAGCGCGCTGAAGCGTGCGCTTAGTGCTGCTTTTTGGAAGAAGCTTTTACGTCTATGCCATTAAAAAGTTTGTAATTACACATAAACCATTAAAAAAATTGACCGCACACGAGTGTCATCGTTCTGAACTTCTTTGCGATAGTTCATCAAAAGACTTCTCATCCTGCCGTGCCCTCTCCGATAGTTCATCAAAAGACTTCTCGGCATCCTCCGCGTCCTGGTGGGCCTCGGCCTCCCATCGTCGAAGATGGTCCACCTTCGCAGCAAGGGGAGTAAGCTCGGCCACCCTCTGTCGGAGCTAGGTGGTCATGTCCCTGTGCAGCCATGCCTCATCAACAAGGTGGTCCCAGTCCTCCTTATGTTCGTGAAGGAACCATGATTTCTCCCGGCTGCGAGCAATAAGAGACTGAAGAAAGACGATGGTCAGAAAACAAAAATAGATGAAGAAAGAGAGCGAGAGGCAAGACTAAGTGAATACCCGACCAGTGGGAATGATGACGTCTCGCAGGGTGCCCCTGGCCTGGTTCAGAGCTTCCAGCGCGACCGTAATCCCCTCCTTGAGACTTTCCCGCTCCATGCCCACGGTGGCATCGTCAAGGGTGAAGAGTTCCGATGACGGGTCCCGTGGATTCACCCACTGGAGCGGGGGCTCATCCTGCGTGGGTGGGTGGTGGCCCTCCGATGGCAGGACCAGGGACAACTCCCTGTCGGTCTTCTCGGCAACCACCGTGGTGTCCAGAGCTCCCTCGGCCACGACCCTCTCCGTCCTGCCCATGACGGGCGTCGTCTCTGGGGCTGCCGGTAGCACGGGATGCATCGCTACCTCGGGCGCTGCCACCATAGCCTCTGGCTGCAACCCATCTGTCATAGCCACTGTCACCTTTGCCTCTGTCGGTAGGACCTCATCCGGTTGCGCCACGCCCGTCGTGGCCAACACAACGAGTGTGGCCGGCGTCTCCATCCGCTCCGACGTCTGCAGTGGAATCGCTTTTGTCGTCGGTTGCATGGCAACCTCCGAGGGCACCCCCTCAACCTCACCGACTGCTTGACCCACCGAGGGCACGGGCGCCACCACGAGCGGTGCTTGACCGACCAACGAGGCTGTGACGCCGGCTCCGCTCTCGCCCAAAACAGGAGCGACCTTAGGCGACGACCCCCGCCTTGCCTAAAGGGCAATGCTCTTCTTGGGCACTAGCACTAAAGAAGTGCCCCATCTAACCCACCTCCTAACGCTACAGAAGAAACAAAAGGCGTGGGTCATGATGAAAATAGAGAAAACAGAGAAGCTGGTGACTTACGCTAGCGTTGTTGGGCGGTGGAGATATTTGGGGGGAGAACCCCTAGGCCCCTGCTCTGCCTCATTGGGGTGGGACCATTTCAAACCCTCCCCCTGCTCCTGGGTAGAGGGACCCACATCCCTTGCATTCGAGGTCACGGCAGCAGAGCTGCCCTCCTCCACCGACACCTCGGGCGCGGCGATAGATCCACCCACGCCTGATAGCTCTTGAGGCACAGCAATGGTGGCACCCCCTGCGCTGGCACCTCGGGCACGATGGCAAACCCGCCTACTCCTACTGTCTCCTAGGGTAGGCCGATGGTTCGGTCCATCTTCACCGACCCCGCGGATGTGCTTTCCCTCGCATGGAACGGGAAAGGCCCCTACACAGATGAGTGGATACCTATCAGCGTATCCTCGCTCGCTGGGTCATCCCACTCAATGTTGACAACTACCTCGTCATCCTCGTCGTTGTCGTCATCATTGTCATCATCACTGTTTGTCTCCTCTCCTCGCTCCCATGCCCGCAACTTCTGTTGTATCTTCCTCCTCTCGTCCTCCTTGGCCTTCTTCTGCCACTCAGCCACGGTGCGATTCGCCGCCACCACAAGTGGGTCCTTCGGCAGTGTGGCCGAGCGATCAATAAAGATGAGTCTCTTTGGTTGGTCCTACTATCTCAGTATTAGCATCAAGGGATTGGGAGTTCAATTAAAAAGGAGGTACAGGGAGAGAGAACTTACGAAGTCAATGTACCCTGGTTCTAGCCACATTGGAGGATGCCCTGGCACTAGATACACAAAATCAAGAATGGCACCGACGTCATCCCGTGAAGGCTCCATCGCCTCCTTGATGTGCTGTGCCACTTCAGAGAGGGAGAGCGCTCCCTCATCGAGCGTCGTCCCATCGAGTGACATGCTGGGTGCCATCATGTGCAGGGGAAGCGCGCGCCTCATCAGCGGTGTCACTCTTCGTGTATGGTAGGCATCGATGATCCCTGACCCCTTCACGCCCCTCTCCTTCAGAATTCGGATGGCGGCGAGATGGTCCTGGATTTTCTTCTTATCTTTATCCGAGACCCCCCACTTCCTTCACGATTCTAGGACCTCTTCGATGAGGTGGCCAGTGAACACTGGCAAGGGGGTAGCTGTGTCATCCTTGACATAGAACCAATGCGAATGCCACCCCTTGTTGGAGGTCGATAGACGCATCGACGGGTATTCGTTTACCCAGTTGTTGTAGAGCTAAATGCCAGCGCATCCCATCGGCACGCTCAGCTTGTGCTTCTTCTCCTGCTTCTTCAGGAGGGTGACGGCGAAGAAGTGCCACCATAGGTCAAAATGGGGACTAATCCCTAGGAACCCCTCACAAAGGGCGATGAATGCCACAATGTGTTGGATCCCGTTGGGAGTAAGGTGCTGTAGCTCCACATTGTAGTAATGCAGCAACCCCCAAAGGAACTTGTGGGTGGGGTGGCGAATCCCTGCTCATGGAAGTGAGCGAAGGACACGATGTAGCCTTCGGGCGGCGACGATGCATCCTCATTGCCGGGCAGCCGCAACTCCTCCATGGCGGTCCACGCGCAAAGAAGGCTGCGGTGAACGAGGCCCTCTAGGCGCTAGAGGGCGACATCAGATCTACACCATGGCTCCATTGAATGATTGGGGAGGGTGGATACAAACTTGACAGCGATAGAGATGCGAATATGGAAGAACTTGATAGCGACTGAGATGCGGATATGGAAGTCTTAGGCGATTGGTGGCGGAGGTTGTAGATGCAAAGGCAAGGAGGCAATGTAAGAAACCCTAGGAGTGAACCCGTTTGGCTTTATAGGGGCGACGAATGCGAGGAAGGCAACCGTTCAGCTGGATCTTCGTGCCTATCATGATTCGTCACCACATCACCACGTGGGATATGCGCCCGCAATCCCTACCCTTTCCCTCCAAAGATGTGTCGAACATTTCGCCTCCCTGAGCGGACCAGGACTCTTTACTAGCAGAAAAGATATAGGTCAAAAAAGTATTCCTCCGGCCCACCTAGGCCTAGGAGTTCGAGGGCTAGCCCATCAACGATTTCAGCAACCGTCCCAAGGCAGCCTTATGATGAAGGATAGGCCCGCGAGTGGCCAAAACACAGGCACATGAGTTCCACAAGTATCTCGACCCACGATTGAGTCTCAGCCAGGCTGACTCTTGCTAGATCCCTGCGAACATGATACCGAGACTACAATCAAACTATCCAGTTATCAAAGCACCAAATCTCATAGTCATACCCGCAAAGGGTCCGAATTACCCCCCAGGCGATTCTATCCAAATCACCTAGGGGCTCGGGGGCTACACCTTATGGGTGCACTCGCGTGCACCCTCTAGCGAAACAAAATACCCATCGGGCAATTCTATCAGAATCACTCGGGGGCTCGGGGGCAACACCCGTCGGGTGCGCTCGGGCGCACCCTCTGGCAAGTCAAAACACCCCCCGAGAGATTCTATCCAAATCACCCGGGGGCTCAAGGGCTACTGTCGGGGACCGAATACCAGGGTACCCAAAGAGGAGGAGCTAATAACCATCAAATGTTGATGCTTCTGAATAGACAAGAACACAACTACAATTCTTGCCTAGATGACCGAAGGTTGGCTCCACCTCGCCAGACCCCTAAGAGCTGGCTTTGCCTTGCTCGACCCTCGAGGGCTAGACTCTCCCTCACCAATTGACCGATGGTGGGCTCCACCTCGCCCGACCCCTGAGGGCTGGCTCCACCTCGCCCGACCCCCGAGGGATGGACTCTGCCTCACCTGATGTCTAGGGCAGACTCCGCCTCGCCCGACGTTCGAGGGCTGGCTCTGCCTCGCCTGACCCCTGAGGGCTAGACTCCGCTTTGCCTAACGTCGGGGGCAGGCTCCGCCTCACCCAACGTCTAGGGACAGGCTTCGCCTCGCCCGACATCCAGGGGCAGGCTTCGCCTTGCCCGACATCCAGGGGCATGCTCCGCCTCACCCAATGTCTAGGGACATGCTCTGCCTCGCCTGACATCTGAGGGTAGGCTCTGCCTCACCCGATGTCTGAGGGTAGGCTCCACCTCACCCGATGTCTAGGGGCAGGTTTCGCCTCGCCCGACGTCTGTGTGCTGCTCCTTCATAACTACGTGTGTAGATAGATCAGGGCACTCAAGTCAACTGCAATACCAAGGACCATGCCCTGCACACCTATAGGAGAGTACCATCAGGATATGATCAGATGGGCGCTTTAAGCCCTTCTAGGCATGTCAGAGCCCAAATAGTGTTGTGGGCGCCGACATTTGTCCTACAATGTTATGGGCACCAGCATTTGCCCTCGGACACGAATCATGATGGAAACATATGACAACCATTATGATCCAAGATGAAACTCATGCCATCTACAGTAACAACTAATAAGCATGGGGGCCTCTACGCCACCTGCTCCATGTAGGGTCACGGCTCGTCACCCTGGCGTGCCGCGTCGCCCGCTAGAGTGGGATGAGATGTGACCACTTGCTGAACAAAGATAGAGCACGACCCTATCAGGATCACCAAACGTGCTATCCTTGGCACTGTCTGCCGTGTCAGTAGGGCAGGCTCAAAGGAAAAGGAAAACCCAACACCTTTGAAGGACCTTCTTTGCCTCTAGTTTTTCTTCTTTCTCCCGTCTATAATCCCTACTCCCTCTTGATCTATAAAAGAGAGGGCAGGGCACCCCACTAAGGGGATGGATTAATTCCACACACCACGTATCACATAACACACAGTTGAGCAGCAACCGAGCTCTCAGCACCCGTTCAACCTTTCCATCAGAGACTTGGGACCTATCCCTCTCTCGACCATTTGTACCCCCTACTACGAACCTTTCAGTGCTAATAACACGAGCAGCAGTAAACTAGACGTAGGCACATTCTGCCTAAACCAGTATAAACCTTATGTCTTTTAGCACACTAGCCAGGCCCAACGCGCAACAAATACAAATTTACTAGTTGGTGTTTACTCGAAACACAGACAGTGAGTCTGCCGAGCGTAGTACTGGCACCCTTCGTAGGTGCATATGATCTGCTCAGCGTCGGCTACCATGGTAGGCCAGTAGAAGCACTGTTGAAACGCGTTTCTGACCAGGGTTCTAGGCACGGCATGGTGACCATAGACCCCACCGTGGATATCACTCAGGAAACGCTTCCCCCATTGGATAGGGAAGCAGCATTGTAGGATTGCTGTGTGACTTCACTTGTAGAGTTCGCTCTCCACAAGAACAAAGGACTTGGCGCAACCTGCGAGCCATCGAGTCTCTGTCTTGTCCGTCGGTAGTGTATCACGGAGGAGGTAGTTGAGGTAGGGCGTCTTCTAGTCGACCAGAGGGTCAGGCTCTATCGCTAGGTCATCTTCAAGCTCCATGACTTCAGGACCGGTTGGAGCCAATGGTTGGTCAGCCCCTGAACCTAGAATGGGTGGACCATCATCGGCTTGTTCTTACCCCTCGTAGCGAATTGAGGGCTTGGGTTGGTTGCTAGCGAAGACACCCATTGGCACTGGCTCCCAACCGGATGCTACCTTTGCTAGTGCGTCGGCCGCCTTATTGAGGTGCCTCGAGATGTGGTTGAGCTCAAGGCCATCGAACTTGTCCTCTAGCTGGTAGACTTCTCAATAGTATGCAACCATCTTGGCATCGTGGTAGCTTGATTCCTTCATGACTTGGTCGATGACTAGCTGGGAGTCACCTCAAACATCAAGGCGTCGGATGCCCAACTCGATGGCGATGCGTAGGTCATTGATGAGCGCCTCATATTTGGCCACATTGTTGGAGGAGGGGAAATGGAGGCGAACCATGTACCTCATGCGTACCCTAAGGGGAGACACAAAGACTAGCCCCGCACTAGCGCCCTTTTTCATCAGCGATCCATCGAAGTACATCATCTAGTACTCTTGGTCGACGATCGCTGGTGGCATTTGGACCTCAGTCCACTCTGCCACAAAATCAGCCAATACTTAGGATTTGATGGCCATTCGGGAGCCATATGCAATGCCCTAACCCATCAACTCGAGTGCCCACTTCATGATTCTTCCCATGGCACCTTGGTTTTGGACAACCTCGCTAAGGGGGAAGGACATCATGACTATCACTGGATGTGACTCAAAGTAGTGGCGTAGCTTCCTCTTGGTGATGAGGACGGCATATAGGAGCTTCTAGATTTGGGGATAGTGGGTCTTAGAGTCAGATAGGACCTCGCTAATGAAGTACACATGGCATTATACTTTGATGGCATGCCCCTCTTCCTCTCGCTCCACAACTAGGATGGCACTGACCACCTGCATGGTGGCCGCAATGTAGAGCAAAAGGAGTTCTCCATCGGTAGGAGGAACTAGGATTAGAATCTTCATCAAAAGCTACTTGATCGTGTCAAGTGCCTACTAGGCCTCAGACGTCCATTCAAAGTGGTCGGCCTTCTTCAAGAGTCGATAAAGGGGGAGACCTCATTCGCTGAGGCACGAGATGAAGCAGCTGAGCGTAGTGAGGCACCTTGTAACTCGCTATACTCCCTTCACATTCTAAATTAGGCCCATCCTCATGATGGCTAATATCTTTTTAGGGTTGGCTTTGATGCCACGCTCAGAGATGATGAAACCAAGCAGCATACCCCTCGGGACCCCAAAAACACACTTCTCGGGATTGAGTTTGATGCCATTTGCTCGGAGTTTTGTGAAGGTCTTCTCAAAATCAGCTACGAGGTGGTCAGCCCATTTGGACTTGACCACAATGTCATCAACGTAGGCCTCAACGGTCCACACAATGAGGTCTCCGAAATACATGAGCATACAACGCTGGTATGTAGCCCCAGCGTTCTTCAGACCGAACGGCATTGTGATGTAGCAGAACAATCCGAAGGGGGTGATGAAAGATGTCATGAGCTGGTCAGAGTCTTTCATCATGATTTGATGGTACCCGGAGTATGCGTTAAGGAAGTAGAGGGTTTCACACCCTGAGGTAGAGTTGACTGTTTGGTCTAAGCACGGCAAAGGAAATAGATCCTTTGGGCATGCCTTGTTGAGACCCATGTTGTAACACCCTCGGTGTTTGGCTTCTACTAATTTCATTTCATCTCATAAACATGTGCATCATTTATCTCATCATGTCATTTTCCCTGAAACATACATATGAAACATTCGCATATTCTGTTTGTTTCGTACTAGATTGTTTGTGAATGGTAGTAGTGCAACATAACAATGAAACATGAATTTCCCATGTCTTGAAGCATGGCAACAGGGTAGTAATGTGACAAGTATAGGATAACAACAAGGTCACGCAACATGTGAAACACTGTATCGAAACATATGTATGGATTGCTTGTTTTACTTTCTTTATCACATGTGATCAGTAGAAGTGGTATAACAACTTTGTAAAATGATTGATCATGGTCTAATACACCTTAACTATACTTAGTTTACTTGTTGGAACATTGTTCATGTAGATCAAAATGACCAAAATGCCCTCAAGTGCAATTTTGACTTGAATTGACCCTTGGAGTCTCACTGTTTGACTGTTTAAAAAGTGTAACTTAGAGTCTATGCATGCTTGAGCAACCTAAAGCAAAGTTGTAGCTCATTTAGTAAGGAACAAAAGTTGTTTTATGGTCAACTCATGAAAATGTCTAGAACATGGTCAAACATGGCCCACAAGTCAGAATTTCATGCTAATCAACACTGAAAAATCTTGCTAAGTCATTGATGTCATTTCAGTGTGATCGAGCCATCTTTGGCTTGTTGTAACTTCTGATCCATGGCGAATTAGGTGATGGTTCTTGAAAGTAAATTGCAGATGGATGTTTGGTCTACATTTTTCATAAACACTGTTTTTGCAAACAAGCAACGGATTAGCCAGTTTACCGCGAGGAAGTCACGCTGTCAGGCTGCTCACCCCGACTGAATGGAAGCTACAGTGGTCGCGTTTTTCAGAAAATGCCGGACGCGTGTGCGCCGCGCGTCGATGGCCAGCTGACCGTGCTGGCCACGCGCCGTGCGCCTCCTGGCGTCGCAGACGCGCCTTGAAGCCACCCCGCGCCTGCCGACGCCCTCGCCAGTCCTTTTTCATTTCTCCGCTCGCCACTGCAAGCGCAGCCGCAAGCAGTCACTCCGCCATAGCTCCACCGTCGCAGAGCTTGCTCACCGCTGCAACTACCCGCACTATGCCTTCACCGTAGCTCCGTCGTGTTCGTCTGGACCTTCCCCACCTTCTAGCTGAGCCAATCGTGCTGTAGGTGAGGACCTTGGCCAGTTTTCCGACGCCGTAGTCATGGCCTACCTCGCCGGAGTTGCGGGTCATCGTGGCCGGCGTAGCTCCGCACCGCTCCTGCTTCCCTAGCCTTCGTTTCATCTTCTCTAGCTGTCGTATTTGCTCTAGTTATGACGTTACCGACGAAGCCATTCTGGCCGAGCCGGAACACGGCCGTGCACCACCGCGCCATGGTCGCCGCCGGTGACATCACATGGCTACACTCGCGCACTTCACCACAGCCATTAGCAGTAGCATAGACAGGTCCGCCTTGGTCTCTGGAAGCTGATGCGCGCTCTGCCTGGGTACCTAGCGCCGGGGTTCACCGGAGCGCCGCCGTGCGCCATAGCCGAGCCACCGTGTGCCATGGCCGGCGTACCTAGGGACTGGTAGAGAGAGTGATTGGGGCACCAATCAACGCGGGAGGTCATGATGGTCACGAAGGTACTCTCCTCGTCGCCGGAGAAGTCGCCGTCGGCGAGCTACGCCACCGGCCGTCGCTCCTACCCTGTTTGTCTCGCTGACACGCGGGTCCTCCCTGTCAGCGTCGCTGCTGAGCGGGAGTCCAGCTCGGGCCACGCCGTCGGCTCTGGGCCGTGCCTGTGCGCTCGTGGGCCGCCGTTTCTTGGGCCAGCCCACTAGTAGCGGTTAGGTTTCATTTTATTTTGTTTTGTTTAACTGTTTTTCACAGTTTTGGTGCACCATTTCAAAAATAGGTAACTCAAGTTTTATAGATCCAAATGATGTGGTTCTAATTTTGTTAAGTTCCTGGTCATGTCTAGTATTTAATAAAAATATAATATGAGCACATGTTTTAGAAAACTTGGATGAATTAAATAGGAGTTTGAAATGTGTTTTTAGAAGCATGCAAACTTGTTTGAATTTTATCTTAAGTTTCTGTGGTCCAAAAATTATGAAATTTTGTGGGTCCTCTATTTTGGTTTATTAGAAGCTCTGGTAAAAATTTCAGAGCTAGTGCATGTGCAGTTTTTAAGTTATAGAATTTCCTTTTATTAATAGGTGGATCTTGTGTGAATTTTCATAATTTTTCTATAGATCCAGTGAAGGTAAAATTTTATGGGTGCTATTCTTATGCTATAAGGATGCTAGGAAAAATGGGAAATCTGTTGCTTGACACTTTTTAATAAGGTTTCCTAATTATGCTAGAAATAGACATGTCATCTGTTATTTTGGATACAGCAAGTTCTGTTGGTCCAATGGCTTTGAAATTTTTATGGTAGTCTATGTGCAGCATGAGATAGCTACTGTAATTTTTGTAGATTTTTATGAATAGTTTTACTATATATTGCTTAAATCACCTAATTAACTAAATAAATTGGAAAAGGATATTAAATAATTTATTTAGAAGTTGGCACTATACTTTCTGATGTTTCTTAGGTATGAAAAACAAGTTGGTAAACTTGGTTTGGTCAAATTAGGCTTTTGCACCATCGTTAAATAATTAAGTTAGCAACCCTGTCATTGCGGGACAGATTCTAGGTCTACTGGAATTGGAATTGGTCAACTTCAGAATCATGCTTTGATGTTTACAAATAAATTGTAGAGAATTTCATAAGCTTTCCAGAATGTCCTCTTGCAAGTCATTTGGAGTTATAGAACTCTGGTTATGATAGAATTAAGTTACTACTTGTTGCATATGAAGCTTTAACTGTTGTTTTAAGTATGTCTTTACTATTCTAAGTTCATGGTACTGTTCCTAGGTGTTAGGCCTTTAACTGAAGATGAGCATCTTTATCTTAGGTTATGCAAGTTAGGTAAGTTGCTCTTGTTATTTAAGTTAAGTTGGGTACATGCTTAAAGTGATTTGAATAGAGCTAATTACTCGGTAAACGAGTGTCCAGTGATGTTTTCATAAACACCCATTGTGATTCATTCATCATGAGCATCATGTCATTCCTTATGCATCCATGATATTTATCTTGTGCATCGGCATGCAATAGGTGTACCGGAAGGAGTAACCCTGCTGGAATTTGAGGAACCGAGCGAGCAGCAGCAGCCGACGCCGGAGATTCAGGAGGAGCAGCCTTCAGGAGAAGTGCCAGACGAGGTCGCCGTTGAGTGCCCTGACCACCGTCCTTGCAACTTTGTGAAAGGCAAGCCCCGGAGCATATTAAGCCTCCTAATTTCCGAAATGCAGTTACAGTATTATTGTTACATATATCTATATTGTTGCATTAAGTTTAGGTGTTGGATGCAAACACTTGCTGCATTGGTTACCTATTCCTTGTCCAGATATTGTTACCCTGAATCCTATGTAGCTCAGGCTCGAGTAGTGCTTAGCCCTGCTTAAACGCGGTAGAAGTCGGGTGATTTCCTGTCACCTGCGAGATATAGGATGATACATGTGGCACGGTTGGCTATATTTGCTATCGTGGAAAAGAACCAGTCTTAATTTGAAATGAAGACCAGACGGAGGCTTGCCGGTTTGCAGTGACTCCGTCTATGTCGCTTAAGGACTGATTCTTGGAGCCTTTCCTGTTCATGTTGAACGCATGCCTCTCTCTTAGTTGGCCAGGTCTGGAGACCGACCACGAAGCCGAGTAGCTCACCTCAGGCCGGGAGTCGATAAGTATAAAGTGCGCCTCGGAAGGGAGCCGTAGGCGTGAGTCCAAGGGCAGGTGATTTAAAAGTCCTGATCGTCCTGGCAGAAGGGTAATCCCTGAGAGTGCTGGCGCTGATCGAACCCGCGAATTTGGTTCCTGAGATGTTCCAAAGGTGACCCACGGCTACCCTTGCAAAGTATGCCAGGGTGAGAGTTAGGAATACCCCCTCAGCTGAGTTGTAATTCGATTCGAATCGCCGTCTCTCCCGGTTAGTGAGAACTTGACGGGCTTATCTCCAATGTAGATACACTTAATAACTTAACGGTTCGGAAATGATGATATGATGATGACAGCCTTATTATACCTGCTATGGTTAATAATGTTTGCTCCTAATAAGTGAGTGCTCTAGTACATGTGCTAATCTAGTGGACAGGTAATTAATGATAAGCTTGATAATCAGTTTAAATTGGTTACTATAGTCTTAAGCTCTTTTATGCAACTGTGTCAAGCTAGCCCACCTGAAAAGCCTTGCATGATCCTTGGTGTCTTTTATTTCTGATTTTTGTCGGGTAAGTCTAGCTGAGTACCTTCTCGTACTCAGGGTTTATTTCCCACCTGTTGCAGATGACCAGTTCTACTTTGGTTGCTGCAAGTACTGCCTTCTCCCAGCTGGGGATGAAGACTAGACCGTTGGGCGTGGTCCCTACTAGTTCTCGTACCTGATAATGCTTTTGCGGGACATGACTCAGACTTGGCAATGTATTTGAAAACCGTGATGTTTTGTACTAAACTATGTTGCTTCCGCGCACTCAAACTAGGTTTGTAATATTCTATTTCAACTCTGATGGATGTAATCCGAATGCTATTTGTGAAATGTTGTAACAGATGATGTGTTGTGTTGAATCACTACGATCTTGGTTTGTATGTCGAGAGTTGGTTGAAATCCTTCGTGATTTCCGGACTATCGGGATTATGGGAGCTTAAGTACAGGAATTTGATTGCTTCGGTGATTGTTTTTGTACTTACGTTCTTATGATTTGGTCGGCTCTGTTATAGCTCCGCAACTGTGAGCGTATGTTGGTTCACATGCTGAACCAACGGAATGAAGCCTGGCATGAGGAGAATGTGTTGAGAGCGAGGTAGGTTGAGCTAGAGCAGCAGTTGGCAGCTGCAGAAGAGTACAATGACAATCTCCATGAGGAGGTTCACCTACTGCACAATCAACTTCATCCTATCCTGCCACCGGATGATGAGAATGAGATGGGTTCTGGTGTCATCATGGCTGAAGGTGATGATAACATGGAAGTTAATGGACCTGAGGATGCTCCACCTGATGAAGAGGAAGATGAGGAGTTAGAGCCTCCTAGTGATGAAGATGGAGGAGAGATCTTCGACACCGACTCCGAGGACGATGCGTAGTTTAGCTTACTACTTAGCTAATGCGCTAGATCTAGTCTTTTGTTGATCCTCATGCATGAACGAGTAGCTTTGTAGCAAGTTAATCGTTGGGATGTAATATCGAACCCTATGTTACCTTTGAGGTAAGCTGGAACCACTATGGCCTGGATGTAACCTATCAAACGTATTATGCTCCACGTATGTGAGCCTTTGGCAATTTCCGTCTGTGCGGTTCATCGATCTCATTGCTGGTTAAGTGCATCGCATTAATGTGTCAATTGGCGCGCTTGATGAGTTGTGTGATTGTGATGAATGATTGTGCCTCTGTTGATAGTACGAATTCATTTTCTCCATTGGAGTCAGTTTGGCATAATTATACATTTCATCTACAAGAATTTCCACATCGTCAGTGCTCATTGGCTATACATTTTGCAGATGGCTCATAACCTTCGTCGCGGTCGTGGCATAGGAAATGAGGAACAACCACCTCCACCACCGCCTACACCAGCTGAGCTAATGCAGACTGTTGTGGAAAGTCAGCGCATGCTAGCTGAGGCTATGCGCCAGATGGCTAACCGTGAGGATCGGCATGTCCGCCAGGGACCCGAGCCGAACCAGTATAGCAGTTTTAAGGATTTCATGGATACAAAACCTCCTATCTTTCGTGAGGCAGAAGAACCCTTACAAGCGGATGAATGGTTGAGCACGATAGAGCAAAGATTTGGATTGCTCCATTTGACTGAAGGCATGAAGGCTACGTATGCAGGACACCAGCTCCAAGGCCCTACAGGTATTTGGTGGACCCATCATAGGACCACCTTCCCTGCTAACATTGAGATCGTCTGGAACTAGTTCCAGGCAGCCTTCAGAGGACACTTTATCCCTCCTGGTCTCATGGCCATCAAGCATACTGAGTTTATGAAGCTCACCCAAGGCAACAAGAGTCTAAATGAGTACCTCCAGGCATTCAATAACCTGGCAAGGTATGCTCCCGAGTTCGTCGATACTGACGCCAAGAGAATAGCTAGTTTCAAGAGGGGACTTTCCCCAAAACTGATGAAGTCAATGGGCAACTGCAAGTGTGTCACCTTCAATGAATTTATCAGTGACACTCTGACCCAGGAGAACAATGACAAGATTTATGCTGCTTCCAAGAACCGAAAAAGAAACTTTGAGGCTGGTGCTTCCCAGTCCAAGGCTCCAATGGTATCTAAGGCCCTGTACCGTCCACCCAATGCTAATGTCCGGTACCACCCACCGCAGAAGAAGAACCAAGCTAAAACCGGTTTCCGCAAGGGGTATACCATTTCCTTGCCGAAGAATACATCTGGGCAGAGTAGCTCCAATGTTCCACCATCAAACAGGCCGTGCTGGAACTGTAACCAACCTGGTCATTGGGCAAACAGATGTCCCCATCCTCCCAAGAATGCTCAAGGAAACGTCTGTCAGGGGCGTGTTCACTATACTATAGTGGAGGAAATTCCTGCTGGTGAAGTGGTCACCGCTGGTAAGTTTCTTGTTAATAATCACCCTGCAGTTGTGCTCTTTGATTCTGGTGCTTCGCATTCCTTTGTGAGTTCTACTTTTGCATCTAAGCATCAGATGAATGTGATTACAATTGTTAAGGAGGGTTATTGTATTAGTGCTGCCGGGAATAATATCATGACTAACCAAGTAGTTAAAGATGTAAAGATTGAGATTGGGGATCGAGAGTTCCTTGTGGATCTTGTAGTTCTACCAGGGGTAGGAATCGATGTCATCCTAGGAATGAAGTGGATGAGCGGGAATGGAGTGTTAATCGATACCTCAACCCGTGTGGTAATGTTGAGAGATCCTGTGGATAAGAAAGGTTTTCTAGTGCAGTTACCTCGTGATATCTCTATCCACAATACAACCAATGTTACCCTAGCCAAAGCCATTAAGGATCTACTGGTTGTCTGTGAGTTTCCAGATGTCTTTCCTGATGACTTGCCTGGATTACCTCCGGACCATGATGTAGAATTCAAGATAGAACTCATTCCGGGTACGGCTCCTATTTCTCGAAGGCCCTATCGAATGCCGCCCAATGAGTTGGCTGAGCTGAAGAGTCAGTTGAATGAGTTATTGAAGAAAGGATTGATTCGGCCTAGTTCTTCTCCTTGGGGTTGTCCAGCTATATTTGTGAAGAAGAAGGACGAGTCTCTACGCATGTGTGTGGATTATCGCCCCCTTAATGCTGTGACTATCAAGAACAAATATCCTCTTCCTCGCATCGATATTCTGTTTGATCAGCTCTCTAAAGCTAAGGTATTCTCCAAGATCGATTTGAGGTCTGGCTACCATCAGATCAAAATTCGACCTGAAGATATACCAAAGACAGCTTTCTCTACTCGTTATGGCTTGTTCGAATACCTCGTCATGTCATTTGGGTTGACAAATGCTCCGGCACACTTTATGTACCTGATGAATTCTGTATTCATGCCAGAATTGGACAAGTTTGTCATCGTGTTCATTGATGATATCCTGGTATATTCTCAGAATGAAGAAGAGCATGCTGAACATCTGAGAATTGTTTTAACTCGGTTACGTGACAACTAGCTTTATGCTAAGTTCAGCAAGTGCGAGTTCTGGTTGAACAAGATACCTTTTCTAGGTCATGTATTATCGGGTGATGGAATTTCGGTTGACCCTACTAAGGTGCAAGAAGTCCTTGAGTGGAAGGCACCTACTACGGTCACCGAAGTCCGAAGCTTTCTGGGTCTGGCTGGCTATTATCGTCGCTTTATCCCGGATTTTTTGAAAATCGCCAAGCCCATGACCCGACTACTGTAAAAGGATGAGAAGTTTGTGTGGACTCCGAAGTGTGAAGAGGCTTTCCACACTTTGCGGACCTTACTAACCTCTGCTCCTGTATTGGCACAACCTGACATCGAGAAGCCTTTTGATGTCTACTGTGATGCATGTGGCACTGGTTTGGGGTGTGTTCTTATGCAGGAGGGCCGAGTAATTGCTTATGCTTCGCGCCAGCTTCGAAAGCATGAAGTCAACTATCCTACCCATGACTTAGAGCTAGCCACAGTTGTTCATGCCCTGAAGATCTGGAGACATTACCTGCTTGGTAATGTGTGCAACATCTATACTGACCATAAGAGTCTCAAGTACATTTTTACTCAACCCGAGTTGAATATGCGTCAACGACGATGGTTAGAATTGATCAAAGACTACAACCTTCAAGTGCACTACCATCCTGGTAAGGCAAATGTTGTTGCTGATGCCTTAAGCAGAAAGGCCCATTGCAATTCCTTAGTTAGTGAAGACTTTCATCTGGCACACCTCCTTCATCCTGTAGTACTCCACAACATCACTGTGGATTGCTCTCTTAGACGTCGAATTATCGAACTCCAGAAGACGGATGTGGGTGTATTCCACATCAAGCGGAAGATGAAAGAGAAAGAGACCAAGCACTTTAGAGTCGATGACAAGGGAATTCTCTGGTTTAATGATAGGCTTGTGGTACCCAAAGACAAAGAACTTAGAAATCAAATTATGGCTGAAGCCCATTCTTCTAAATTGTCCATCCATCCCGGTAGCAGTAAAATGTATCAAGATCTCAAGCTGTATTATTGGTGGACCAAGATGAAGAAAGAAATCACAGCTTATGTGGCAAGGTGTGATAACTGTTGCAGAGTCAAGGCTATTCACATCAGGCCCGGACTACTGCAGCCACTATCTATTCCTGGCTGGAAGTGGGAAGAAATTAGCATGGATTTTATTGTTGGACTACCCACTACCAAAAAGGGTTGTGATTCCATCTGGGTTATCGTAGATCGTCTAACTAAATCTGCTCACTTTATTCCGGTCAAGTCTACCTATCATCCTCACAATTATGCTGAGATTTATTTTCAACAAGTGGTACGTCTCCATGGTGTACCCAAATCCATTGTTTCTGATCGAGGACCTCAGTTCACGGCTCGCTTTTGGGAGTGCTTACATCAGAATCTTGGCACTCATCTAATCCGCAGTTCTGCCTATCATCCGTAAACATCAGGACAGACTGAGCGTGTTAATCAAATTCTTGAGGACATGCTTAGAGCTTGTCTTATTTCTTGCAAAGGCTCTTGGGAAGACTGGTTACCTCTCGCTGAATTCTCTTATAACAACAGTTATCAAGAGAGTATCAAAATGGCTCCTTTTGAAGCTCTTTATGGCCGCAAGTGTAGAACTCCTTTGAACTAGGTGGAACCTAGGGAAAGAAGGTTCTATGGTATCGACTTTGTAAAAGAAGCCGAAGAGCAAGTCCGAACTATACAAAAGAATATGACTGCCGCACAGGCTAGACAAAAGAGCTATGCTGACAAGAGAAGGAAACCTATTGAGTTTGAAGTAGGTGATCATGTTTATCTGAAGGTATCCCCTATGAAAGGAGTCAAGCGTTTTGGAATTAAAAGGAAGCTTGAGCCTTGATATGTTGGACTCTACCACATTATCGAGAAAAGTGGAAGAGTAGCCTTTAAACTCGATCTACCCCGTGAGATGGGAGCTATATTTCCGGTATTCCATGTGTCCCAGCTGAAGAAGTGTCTTCGTATTCCCGAGGAAAGAATAGCAACAAGGAAAGTCAACTTGAAATCTGATCTTTCTTATGAGGAAAAGCCCATGCAAGTTCTGGATACTCAAGAAAGAGTGACTCGTACACGAGTGGTTAAATTATACAAGGTAGTTTGGAGTAATCATAGTGAACGGGATGCAACTTGGGAGCGGGAAGATTATTTAAAGGAAAATCATCCAACTTTCTATACTAAATGGTACGCTTTCCAAATCTCGGGACGAGATTTTTCTAAGGGGGGAGGGCTGTAACACCCTCGGTGTTTGGCTTCTACTAATTTCATTTCATCTCATAAACATGTGCATCATTTATCTCATCATGTCATTTTCCCTGAAACATACATATGAAACATTCGCATATTCTGTTTGTTTCGTACTAGATTGTTTGTGAATGGTAGTAGTGCAACATAACAATGAAACATGAATTTCCCATGTCTTGAAGCATGGCAACAGGGTAGTAATGTGACAAGTATAGGATAACAACAAGGTCACGCAATATGTGAAACACTGTATCGAAACATATGTATGGATTGCTTGTTTTACTTTCTTTATCACATGTGATCAGTAGAAGTGGTATAACAACTTTGTAAAATGATTGATCATGGTCTAATACACCTTAACTATACTTAGTTTACTTGTTGGAACATTGTTCATGTAGATCAAAATGACCAAAATGCCCTCAAGTGCAATTTTGACTTGAATTGACCCTTGGAGTCTCACTGTTTGACTGTTTAAAAAGTGTAACTTAGAGTCTATACATGCTTGAGCAACCTAAAGCAAAGTTGTAGCTCATTTAGTAAGGAACAAAAGTTGTTTTATGGTCAACTCATGAAAATGTCTAGAACATGGTCAAACATGGCCCACAAGTCAGAATTTCATGCTAATCAACACTGAAAAATCTTGCTAAGTCATTGATGTCATTTCAGTGTGATCGAGCCATCTTTGGCTTGTTGTAACTTCTGATCCATGGCGAATTAGGTGATGGTTCTTGAAAGTAAATTGCAGATGGATGTTTGGTCTACATTTTTCATAAACACTGTTTTTGCAAACAAGCAACGGATTAGCCAGTTTACCGTGAGGAA
Source organism: Miscanthus floridulus (assembly GCF_019320115.1). Taxonomy (NCBI): domain Eukaryota; kingdom Viridiplantae; phylum Streptophyta; class Magnoliopsida; order Poales; family Poaceae; genus Miscanthus; species Miscanthus floridulus. Next base: position 177,536,100 of record NC_089580.1, on the reverse strand, counting down.
GTCACGCTGTCAGGCTGCTCACCCCGACTGAATGGAAGCTACAGTGGTCGCGTTTTTCAGAAAACGCCGAACGCGTGTGCGCCGCGCGTCGACGGCCGGCTGACCACGCTGGCCATGCGCCGTGTGCCTCCTGGCGTCGCAGACGCGCCTTGAAGCCACCCCGCGCCTGCCGACGCCCTCGCCAGTCCTTTTTCATTTCTTCGCTCGCCACTGCAAGCGCAGCCGCAAGCAGTCACTCCGCCATAGCTCCACCGTCGTAGAGCTTGCTCACCGCTGCAACTACCCGCACTACGCCTTCACCGTAGCTCCGTCGTGTTCGTCTGGACCTTCCCCACCTTCTAGCTGAGCCAATCATGCTGTAGGTGAGGACCTTGGCCAGTTTTCCGATGCCGTAGTCATGGCCTACCTCGCCGGAGTTGCGGGTCATCGTGGCCGGCGCAGCTCCGCACCGCTCCTGCTTCCCTAGCCTTCGTTTCATCTTCTCTAGCTGTCGTATTTGCTCTAGTTATGACGTTACCGACGAAGCCATTCTGGCCGAGCCGGAACACGGCCGCACACCACCGCGCCATGGTCGCCGCCGGTGACATCACATGGCTACACTCGCGCACTTCACCACAGCCATTAGCAGTAGCATAGATAGGTCCGCCTTGGTCTCTGGAAGCTGATGCGCGCTCTGCCTGGGTACCTAGCGCCGGGGTTCACCGGAGCGCCGCCGTGCGCCATAGCCGAGCCGCCGTGCACCATGGCCGGCGTACCTAGGGACCGGTAGAGAGAGTGATTGGGGCACCAATCAACGCGGGAGGTCATGATGGTCACGAAGGTACTCTCCTCGTCGCCAGAGAAGTCGCCGTCGGCGAGCTACGCCACCGGCCGTCGCTCCTCCCCTCTTTGTCTCGCTGACACGCGGGTCCTCCCTGTCAGTGTCGCTGCTGAGCGGGAGTCTAGCTCGGGCCGCGCCGTCGGCTCTGGGCCGCGCCTGTGCGCTCGTGGGCCGCCGTTTCTTGGGCCAGCCCACTAGTAGCGGTTAGGTTTCATTTTATTTTGTTTTGTTTAACTGTTTTTCACAGTTTTGGTGCACCATTTCAAAAATAGGTAACTCAAGTTTTATAGATCCAAATGATGTGGTTCTAATTTTGTTAAGTTCCTGGTCATGTCTAGTATTTAATAAAAATATAATATGAGCACATGTTTTAGAAAACTTGGATGAATTAAATAGGAGTTTGAAATGTGTTTTTAGAAGCATGCAAACTTGTTTGAATTTTATCTTGAGTTTCTGTGGTCCAAAAATTATGAAATTTTGTGGGTCCTCTATTTTGGTTTATTAGAAGCTCTGGTAAAAATTTCAGAGCTAGTGCATGTGTAGTTTTTAAGTTATAGAATTTCCTTTTATTAATAGGTGGATCTTGTGTGAATTTTCATAATTTTTCTATAGATCCAGTGAAGGTAAAATTTTATGGGTGCTATTCTTATGCTAGAAGGATGCTAGGAAAAATGGGAAATCTGTTGCTTGACACTTTTTAATAAGGTTTCCTAATTATGCTAGAAATAGACATGTCATCTGTTATTTTGGATACAGCAAGTTATGTTGGTCCAATGGCTTTGAAATTTTTATGGTAGTCTATGTGCAGCATGAGATAGCTACTGTAATTTTTGTAGATTTTTATGAATAGTTTTACTATATATTGCTTAAATCACCTAATTAACTAAATAAATTGGAAAAGGATATTAAATAATTTATTTAGAAGTTGGCACTATACTTTCTGATGTTTCTTAGGTATGAAAAACAAGTTGGTAAACTTGGTTTGGTCAAATTAGGCTTTTGCACCATCGTTAAATAATTAAGTTAGCAACCCTGTCATTGCGGGACAGATTCTAGGTCTACTGGAATTGGAATTGGTCAACTTCAGAATCATGCTTTGATGTTTACAAATAAATTGTAGAGAATTTCATAAGCTTTCCAGAATGTCCTCTTGCAAGTCATTTGGAGTTATAGAACTCTGGTTATGATAGAATTAAGTTACTACTTGTTGCATATGAAGCTTTAACTGTTGTTTTAAGTATGTCTTTACTATTCTAAGTTCATGGTACTGTTCCTAGGTGTTAGGCCTTTAACTGAAGATGAGCATCTTTATCTTAGGTTATGCAAGTTAGGTAAGTTGCTCTTGTTATTTAAGTTAAGTTGGGTACATGCTTAAAGTGATTTGAATAGAGCTAATTACTCGGTAAACGAGTGTCCAGTGATGTTTTCATAAACACCCATTGTGATTCATTCATCATGAGCATCATGTCATTCCTTATGCATCCATGATATTTATCTTGTGCATCGGCATGCAATAGGTGTACCGAAAGGAGTAACCCTGCTGGAATTCGAGGAACCGAGCGAGCAGCAGCAGCCGACGCCGGAGATTCAGGAGGAGCAGCCTTCAGGAGAAGTGCCAGACGAGGTCGCCGTTGAGTGCCCTGACCACCGTCCTTGCAACTTTGTGAAAGGCAAGCCCCGAAGCATATTAAGCCTCCTAATTTCCGAAATGCAGTTACAGTATTATTGTTACATATATCTATATTGTTGCATTAAGTTTAGGTGTTGGATGCAAACACTTGCTGCATTGGTTACATATTCCTTATCCAGATATTGTTACCCTGAATCCTATGTAGCTCAGGCTCGAGTAGTGCTTAGCCCTGCTTAAACACGGTAGAAGTCGGGTGATTTCCTGTCACCTGCGAGATATAGGATGATACATGTGGCACGGTTGGCTATATTTGCTATCGTGGAAAAGAACCAGTCTTAATTTGAAATGAAGACCAGACGGAGGCTTGCCGGTTTGCAGTGACTCCGTCTGTGTCGCTTAAGGACTGATTCTTGGAACCTTTCCTATTCATGTTGAACGCATGCCTCTCTCTTAGTTGGCCGGGTCTGGAGACCGACCACGAAGCCGAGTAGCTCACCTCAGGCCGGGAGTCGATAAGTATAAAGTGCGCCTCGGAAGGGAGCCATAGGCATGAGTCCAAGGGCAGGTGATTTAAAAGTCCTGATCGTCCTGGCAGAAGGGTAATCCCTGAGAGTGCTGGCGCTGATCGAACCCACGAATTTGGTTCCTGAGATGTTCCAAAGGTGACCCACGGCTACCCTTGTAAAGTATGCCAGGGTGAGAGTTAGGAATACCCCCTCAGCTGAGTTGTAATTCGATTCGAATCGCCGTCTCTCCCGGTTAGTGAGAACTTGACGGGCTTATCTCCAATGTAGATACACTTAATAACTTAATAGTTCGGAAATGATGATATGATGATGACAGCCTTATTATACCTGCTATGGTTAATAATGTTTGCTCCTAATAAGTGAGTGCTCTAGTACAGGTGCTAATCTAGTGGACAGGTAATTAATGATAAGCTTGATAATCAGTTTAAATTGGTTACTATAATCTTAAGCTCTTTTATGCAACTGTGTCAAGCTAGCCCACCTAAAAAGCCTTGCATGATCCTTGGTGTCTTTTATTTCTGATTTTTGTTGGGTAAGTCTAGCTGAGTACCTTCTCGTACTCAGGGTTTATTTCCCACCTGTTGCAGATGACCAGTTCTACTTTGGTTGCTGCAAGTACTGCCTTCTCCCAGCTGGGGATGAAGACTAGACCGTTGGGCGCGGTCCCTACTAGTTCTCGTACCTGATAATGCTTTTGCGGGACATGACTCAGACTTGGCAATGTATTTGAAAACCGTGATGTTTTGTACTAAACTATGTTGCTTCCGCGCACTCAAACTGAGTTTGTAATATTCTATTTCAACTCTGATGGATGTAATCCGAATGCTATTTGTGAAATGTTGTAACAGATGATGTGTTGTGTTGAATCACTACGATCTTGGTTTGTATGTCGAGAGTTGGTTGAAATCCTTCGTGATTTCCGGACTACCGGGATTATGGGAGCTTAAGTACAGGAATTTGATCGCTTCGGTGATTGTTTTTGTACTTATGTTCTTATGATTTGGTCGGTTCTGTTACACATGTAGTCAACACACATCCTCCATTTCTCTCTCTTCTTTCGTACAAAAATGGGATTGGCTAACCACTCTGGGTAGTACACTTCCTTGATGAATCCGGACGCCAAAAGCTTTGCTATCTCCTCACCGATGGTCCTATGTTTCCCCTCATTGAAGCGACACAGGTGCTATTTCACTGGCTTGGAGCCTAGGCAGGTCTTCAAGGCATGCTCAGTGACTTCCCTCGAAATGCCTAGCATGTCTGAGGGTTTCCACGCAATAATGTTTTTGTTGGTGAAGAGGAGGTCGACGAGCGTGCTTTCCTATTTAGAGGAAAGTGTGGTGCCAATGCGCACCACCTTGCCCTCAAGACTGCCGGGATCTATGAGGACTTCTTTGGAGCCTTCCGCTGGCTTGAAAGACCCGGTCGACCTCTTGGGGTCAGGCACTTCTTCGGTGACCTCCTTCCTAATGGCCACGAGTTCTTCGAAGGCGATGATTGCTGTGGCGTGATCGCAGCACTCGACCTCGCACTCGTAGGCATGCTAGAAGGAGGGGCCAGCGGTGATGACCCCGTCGGGGCCCGACATATTTAGCTTGAGGTAGGTGTAGTTGGGAATGGCCATGAACTTCATGTAGAATGGTCGCCCTAGAATAGTGTGTTATGTTCCGTGGAACACAACCACTTCGAAGGTGAGGGTCTCCATCCTATAGTTGGATGGACCCCGAAGGTGATAGGCAGATCGATCTGCCCAAGCGGTATGGCCTGCTTTCTAGGCATGATGCCTTGGAAAGGTGCTTCGGTTGGCCAGATGCGCGCTCGGTCGACACCCATAGTGTCGACCGTCTCGGTGTACATGATGTTGAGGCCGCTGCCTCCATCCATTAGTACTTTAGTGAGCTACTTCGTGCCGATGATCGGGTCGACCACGAGCGGGTATCTCCCTGGCTGTGGGATGCTCTCTGGGTGGTTGGTCCGATCGAAGGTTGTAGCGGACTCTAACCACCGGAGGAAGGTAGGCATGGTCGGTTCGGTCGTATAGACCTCGTAGTGTGTGACCTTCTGGCGGCACTTGGAGTCATGGGCCTCTGATCCTCCAAAGATCATGAGGCAGCCATCCAACATTGGAAAGCCATCGTCCTTCCTCTTGGCGTTGTCCGTGGTAGGGTCAGGGTCCTTCCCATGCTCCCCTTTGTTGGAGCCTCCGGACAAGAACCGCTTCATGAGGCCGCAGTCCTTGTACAGATGCTTGATGGGGAAGGCATGGTTTAGGCATGCCCCTTGAGTAGTTTTTTGAAGTGTTTGGAGTGCCCTCCATGGGCTTCTGACCACCCCTGCGGTCAGTGGCGGTCACGAGCGAGCCCTCATGCTATTGCTTTTTCTTCTTTTTGGCGGGACAATTGGAGGTGCCTTCGCCAGTGTCCTCGTCCCGCCTCACCTTGCTATTGAGACGATCAAAGATCGCTCCGACCACTTCTTCACTCGAGGCATGGCTGGTGATGATGTCAAGGAGTTCCTTGGTGGTTCACAGGCCCTTGTGTCCTAGCTTATGAACTAGAGACTCACAGGTGGTCTCGGACAGGAAAGCTCCTATAATGTCGGCATCGGCGATGTTAGGTAGCTCATTGCATTGCTGGGAGAAGCACTGAATGTACCCACAGAGGGTCTCTCTAGCCTTCTATTGGTAGTTCTTGAGGTCCCATGGGTTCCTAGGGTGCTTGTATGTGCCCTAGAAGTTTCCCACAAAGATCTCCTTTAGGTCCGCCTAACTTTGGATTATGTTGGACGAAAGGTGTTCCAACCATGTTCGTGTCGAATCGGCCAAGAACAATGGAAGGTTCTGGATAATGAAATCATCATTATCTGCACCACTGGCTTGGTAGGCAAGTCGATAATCCTTGACCCATAGTCTGGGGTTCATTTCCTTGGAGTACTTCGAGATGTTGGTTTGTGGTTGGTACCTTGGCGGGAAGGCAGCATTGAGGATGTGTCAGCCAAAGGCCTAAGGCCCTAGTAGGCGGGGGCTCGGGCTTCGGTCCTCGCCATTGTCATAGCATCCACCATGACAAGGGTGATAGCCGCGGCTAGCTCCCTCTCTCGGGTCATCATAGGCACGTCTACGGGCATTGAGGGTGTTGTGTGCGTCATGGTTGTGGTCGAGACGCTGACGCACCGAGACCACGGTGCACTGCCTACCGCCTTGCGGCGCCTAGTGGACCAACGTGTCCTTGCCAGGGTGCTCCGAGGGCATGCACTGACTAGTGTCGAGCTCACATCACCGAGACAACAAGCTCTTGGTCTGCTACACCGCCGCACGCTCGAGCAGCGTGCGAATCTCATGGTCAGCCCGGTGATCCTCGGGCATCGCGGCCTCTAGAAGACCACGAAGCAAGGCCGCCACTATGGTGATGTTCTAGTTTGCCTGGGTGAAGCAAGGGAGAGCTTCATCATCGGTGATGATCCTCCGATTTACACCATGGGCCATGGCATGCGCGCGCCCACCGTGTCCATGATGCTCGATCTGCAAATCGAGCTCCACTCATTCCTGCTCAAACTGGAGTCGTGCTTCCTTGATCTCTCGATGTTGGGCTTTCAGCTGCTCCACCCACACGTGAGGTGGGGCTGTTGTCTCCCCCTCATCCTCGTCATCGAGGTCGCTTGCCGGGGTAGCCTCCTCCTCATGGATGCTTTCGATGTGTCCCTTAGGAGTACCTGTCATGAAGCATTCACGAGAGGGGTGATGGCTCCCCCTGCTAGAGTCAGAGCTAGAGGGTGACTCTGGCTCCTCTACAAGGAGGTCGTGGAAAGACTTTGTGACATGTTTGATCACCCCCACAAACTCGTCGTTTGTGGGGCACATGATCATGCACTGTGCCACAAGGTGGCCAACGATCTCTGCGGTGTTGGAGAGACCGATTGGGAGCACTACCAAGGCACTCCAGATGAGGTATTCTGGGGGGGATGGCTCTCCCTTGGTAAGCTATGCCATGATGTTGGTGAATGAGAAGGTGAGGTGGCACAGGTCCTCCTAGGATGGTTGGGATCCTAGGAAGACGCTGAACTGACGCTCCAACCTTCTGTAGTCGAAGTCGAGGAGCTGGCCACTTCTGGGGGCACGGGACTCTGGCACATGCAGCCATAGCTCCTCGAGCATCTCGGTGATCATGTCGAGGCCAGTGGAGTGGAAAGGTTGAACGACGATAGACGCCCATGCCAGCTCTCCCTCCATCTGTTGCTTGTGTTATTAGCACTAAAAAGTTCATAGTAGGGGTTACAATCGGACGAGAGAGGGATAGGTCCCAAATCTCTGCTGGAAAGGTCGAATGGGCGTTGAGAGCTCGGTTGCTGCTCAACTATGTGCTTGAGGTTTGAGACTAGTGGTTTTGCTGTGATGTGCGATGCGATGCATGATGCGATGAATCAATCCCCTTAGTGGGGTGCCCTACTTTCCCTTTTATTGGCCAAGAGAGAGCATGGATTATAGATGGGAGAAAAAAGGAAAACGAGAGGCAAAGGAAGTCCTTCAAGGATGCTGAGTCTTCCTTTTCCTCTGTGCAGGCCCTGCTGACATGGTAGGTGGTGACAGAGACAACCCCACGCTAGGCACATGTCTGCTGAACCTGACAGGACCACGCTGGGCGTCTGTCCGCTGATGATGCCATGTCCTGGCATTGTTAGCGGGTTGTCATGTCCCCTCCCGCCCTGGTGGGCAGCGCAGTGGACTAGCGTGCTGATTAGTGGCCATACAGGGAGTAGGTGGCATAGTGACCGCACGTCCATTACTGTGGGTGATGCGAGTTTCTTTCTAGACCGTAGTGGTTGTCGTGGGCTTCCGTAAGGATCCATGCCCAAGGGTAAATGATGGCGCCCACAACACTATAAGGCAAATGTCGGCGTCTATAACACTATTTGGGCTCTGACATGCCTAGAAGGTTGCAAAGCACCCTTCTGGCATGACCTGACGGTACTGTCCTGCAGGTGCGTAGGGTACGGTCCTCGGTATTATAGTTGACTAGAGCGTATTGCCTTATCTTCTCTGTCTGATTCCTAGGTCGGTATTGTGGTAATGTCATCATAGGCGTCGGGCCTCAGACGTCGGGCGAGGCAGAGCCCACCCTCATACGTCAGGCGAGGCAGAGCCAGCCCTCAGACGTCAGGCGAGGCGGAGCCCGCCCTCAGACGTTGGGCGAGGCAGAGCCAGCTCCCAGACGTCGGGCGAGGTGGAGTCCACCCTCAGACGTCGGGCGAGACCTCAAACGTCGAGCGAGATAGAGTCCACCCTCAGACGTCGGGTGAGGTGGAGCCAACCCTCAGATGTCGGGCGAGGCGGATTCCACCCTCAGACGTCGGGCGAGGCGGAGCCTGCCCTCAGACATAGGGCGAGGCAGAGCTAGCTCTTGGGGGTCGAGCGAGACAGAGTCTTCCCCTAGACATCGGGCGAGGTGGAGCCAGCCCTTAGACATCGGGCGAGGCATATCTCGGCAAGTGGCGTAGTCGCGATCTTGATCGCGCAGATGAATCAATGTTGATCATCATTAGCTCCTCTTTGGATACCCTACTATCGGTCTCTGACAAGATGACTTGATTGATTGATCCAAGTGATGGACTTAACTTGATGAATAAGCTTGAATCCTTCTTTAAGTCATTTTCTTTCTAATTTTTTAAGTCCTTTTCTTTCTTCCAAATGATCTCTGATCATCACTTAGAACTTAAACTTCATCTTCATCTTGAGTTTGATCTTGATCTTTCAATTTGAGTACTAAATATGTGCAAAATACACTCAATCAAATTGCCTTGTACTCTTTGCTTGTCATGCTTCTAGATCATCTCAAAACCAAACTTAGGTACCTCAACCGCTTATAAACATGTTTTCAACCTGAGGACCTTTCAATCAAAGTGACTCTAGATCAATCTAATAATTGTTATTTTTCTGGCAGATTATGTACCCTTCAAAGAAAAATGCATATATCTCAAAGTACAAATCCAAATACCACTAAATTTGGTGGAGATGTGATTCACTAAGTTATCTAGCAGCTTTAAAAAAATTGAGATTCATTTGACTTCTAGATTGCTACCAGATTTCAATTCTTCCACCACTGCTACATGCTGAAAACTACTGCACTATTGCTAACAAGATCTACTCCACAACCAAAGCATTTCTTATTCAATTCTCGTGAAATTTGTACAGCATCTTATACCATAAGTCTAGAGCATGTACACCAATTTTTATGTCAATCCAATAAGTTTTGATCACTCAAACATGGCTAAGATCACAGCTCACTCAGATTTTTAATATAGGACAGATTTCAATCACTTGAACTATACTTCATCAAATATGAATCAAACTTGGAATCAACTTGTTTAAATACTTTCACAAGACATAAATCCATTCAATCCACTTACTAAATGTTATCTTATGAACTTATCCAACACCGATCAATCTAAACTTGATTACTAAGCTATTTATCCATTCAAACATCTCATAGCAAGCAACATTGCATATTTATCCAATTCAATCTACTCATATGCACCCAAATAAAATGATCAACAAGAGATATACCTTGGTTAGCTCATGATCATCCAACTAGCATGCTTCAACTCAATTATTTGTAAGCCATCAAATATATCCAATGAATCACCAACAACTTGAATTATAGCACTTGTATGATGTAGCACATTTGGACTTCACACAATTATCATGGCATTAGGTTTGGATGTGCACTAGGCTTCATATCTTGACTCAACATATGATGATCAATATGAAATCAATTGAATCAAGTCCCCAATGCCATGATACCTACAATCATTCATCTACTTTTTGATGGTACCCAAACTAGTTTAGGTCCTCTCAAGTTAGGTGCAACATACTTAGGCATAGCCTTAGTATGAATAGCAGGATGTTTTGCAATTGCAACCAATGAGGTACCATTGCCATCCTTTCTAAGCACATTATTATCAACAATTGAAATGGGCTTAGAATTGTTACCAAGGGGACATGAATATGCCATGTGTCCCTTTTTCTGGCATGAGTAGCACTTTCTCTTTGATTGAGCCTTCTCTTCCTTGCTCATGTGGTGCTTCTCATTGTCTTGCCCCTCATGGATTGCTTGAGCCTTTTTCTCAAGCTTGGTAGAACAGACAAAGTGTCCCGTATTTCCACACTTAAAGCACTTGATGTGAGCATAATCTTTCTTCTCATCTCCATTCTTGCTCATTATCTTGGCATCTTGAGTTTGCATTGGATGCCTTGCCTTTCCACCCATTCTTGTTTTCTTCTTCTTCTTCATCAAGTCACCACCATCTTCATGGTTGATCTTGATTTGCTCTTATGGTGTCTCCTCTTGGTCAACTTGTGGCTTTGGTTGAGGCTCCTTTTGTTGCTTCACCAATTGCTTGGTTGGGTACATTGATATAAGATGACCCCAAGTGCGGCACTTGAAGCACTTCACATACTTTAGCCTCTCTTCTTCCTTCATCTTCTTGAGCTTCTCAATGTTTGGGCAACCATTTGCAAGATGTCCCGCTTCATGACATTGGTAGCATATGGAGTGAGAGATTTCTTTGTTGTAGCTTTTTCATCTCTCTTTCTTTCGTCCTTTGTCATCTTCCTCTTGAAGCCAAGGCCACACTTGTCACCATAGTTTCTTTGAGTCTTCAACATGTACTCAAAGGTGACTTTTGAGTTGTAGCACCTCTCTAACTTGTTGCTTAAATTCTTCACTTTATTTTTGAGCTTATTGTTCTCCTTCAAAAGGTTAGTCTCACAAGACATAGAAGTAGAATAAGCATCTATATGTGACGAGCATGACATATCTAATAAATCATCACAAGGGGTGGATACATGCTTCTTGCTTACATCCCAAGGGTTAGCAACATTTTGCAATTTATCATTTGATCCATGCGATGAGCTTTCATTATTTTTAAGTTTCTTTGTAAACACTTTAATGAGAGAAGCATGTTGTTCTAATAATTCTTTTTGAGATGCAAGTAGTGTCTCATGATTCAATTTTAGCTCACCATGTGAAGATTTAAGAACATCAAGTAATTTCTTATGTTCTTCACATGAGTTCTTTAGAAATGAGTTTTTATTTTCCAGTTTCAATATTTTAGCTTTCTTATTTTCTAAAGACATGGTCATGCTCGCAAGTCTACTAACAAGCTCATCATATGAATCAACATGATTAACCACATTAGCATTTGATACCTTGGTGTCACCTTGTGACATGAAGCAATGTGGTGATGTAGGAGAGCTTGTAGTAGCAATGTCATTCGGGCATGATCCATCATCATAACCATCAAGTGTGCATGGGGTAGCATCATTATTTGCAACACTTGATCGTGAGGTGGAGCAATCTTCCACAATCACCAAGTTGTGGTCATGCTCAACATCCTCATGCACCACTTTCTTGCGCTCATCCTCCTTGAACATGCCATCATCTCATGTGGAGGAATCACCGAAGGTGCGCTTGATGGACTTCCATATCTCATGAGCGGTTCCCGTGTAGTTTACTTATTTTATCAAATCAAAACTCAATGCATCCATTAGAAAACAACAAGCATGTGCATCAAGTTCATAGAGAACTCTTTGAGGTTTGGTGAGATTTTTATGGTCCAAGACATGAGTGAGACCACTAGTGACAATCCACCAAAACTTAGGTCCGTTTGCACGAAAATAATCAAGCATGTGATTTTTCCAAAGTGCAAAGTCTGTGCCATAAAAAATGTGTGTCTCACAAACATCTAGCCCACTAGACGCCATCCTCTCGAATCGGTGAAGACCACAAATGAGAGACCTAGCTCCGATACCACTTGTCAGGTCGAGATGGCGGACTAGAGGGGGGTGAATAGTCCTTTCTAAATTTAATCGCTCCGGCTAACCGAAACAAATGCGGAATTAAAACAATCGGTCTAGCCAAGACTACACCCCTCCATCGAAGTTCACAAGCACATTATAAAGATCCTAATTAGGCAACAAAGGTGCCGGGATAGCTAGAGCTCACCTATCCAATTCTAGGAGCAAGGTCACACAAACCTATGCCACTAGTATTTTGCACACTAGGGAGCTCCTACATAATTCTAGTAAGCAAAAGCATAAAGCTCCTAAGCTCACTAGCAATGTTCAATAAAAAGGCAACCAATGCCAAATTAGAGAGCGCAAATACTTAGCTACACAAACTAAGCAATGTGACTAACAAGGTTATACAAACTAAATTAGCCACGCAAGGGAGCTACTTCTATGCTACACAAGCAAGAAGGTAACTAGCAAGCTACACAAGCTAACTAATTATAAGAGCAACTACACAAGCACAATGTATGTGAAAGTAATTACAAGCTTGTGTAAAGGGATTGCAAACCAACAGGAAGAACAATGTTGACATGGTGAATTTTCTCCCCGAGGTTCACGTGCTTGCCAACATGCTACGTCCTCGTTGTGTTGACTGCTCACTTAGTGGTTCGGTGGCTAATTGGCATCACCCTCTAAGCTCGCACATCAGACACCACAAGAACCTACCCCGAAAGTGAGGGTAGCTCAATGACACGCTCAACTAGAGTTTCGCTTCATGGCTCCCGCGGGGGGAGCACAATACCCCTCATAAAGCTCTTCTCCAGAGCACCGCACAAGCTTCTTATGGGCTTCGATGGAGACCACCACCAAGCCGTCTAGGAGGTGGCAACCTCCAAGAGTAACAAGCACCACTAGCTTGCAACTCAATCACCTAGTGCCACTCGACGCAACCTCACGATGCAGTCACACTAGAATCGCTCACTAACTCAATCGGATGAACACTATCAAGCTCAAGTGAGTTGGAGGGCTCCCAAGCACTACCACATAAGCCACCAAGGCTCTAGTATGCTCAGCTCTACTAAGCTATCAGCCAAAGGCCAACCCACACTTCTATTTATAGCCCCCATGAAAAGAGAGCTATTGTACCCCTTCACTGGGCACTGCTCGGGGCGACCGGACGTGCCGGTCAGATCGACCGGACGCACCCGGTCCAGCGTTCGGTCAACGGATGCACACCACACGTTGCCTCCATTCAACCTCAGTCGCTTGATCTCAACACCCTAGGTGTTTGCCTTCCACATTTGCACTTGCATTTCATGGACATGAGCATCATTCATTCATTCACAAGCTTATATCACATGAAACATGTCTTTGAAACATTGCAACGTATCGTTATGTTTCTTGTGTGTTGTTTCCTTTATGAAATGTAAAGTGTGCAACACTTAAGTGCAACATGTGCCACTCACTTAGTGAAACAAAGTTAGTTAGTACTATGCAACAAGATTAGGAAACAAGTGAAACATGACTATGAAACAGTTGTAACATTTCATGTGTTTTTCATTGTGTCAGTACATACCTTGCTTGACTCTTGTATGACCAATGTATGGTGTGCCTAAAAACTCTTGTAAGTGACTTAGTTACACATAGAATGTCTTTTGGAACATTGTTCATGTTGATCACTTTGACTAATTAGGTTCCCAAGTCATGGTTTGACCAAATTTGACCCTTGAACCCTTTGGTTTGACTATTTAAAAAGTGTAGCTTAGGATGTTTGCATGTCTGAGCAACCTAAAACAAAATTGTAGCAAATTATATAAGGAACAAAAGTTATTTTATGACCATCTTATGAAAATGTGCACAACATGCTCAAAAGGGGCCCACAAGCCTTAGATCAGTGCTGTTTCAACACTTAGAAATTTTCTAAGTATTAGAAGCTCTAATTTGGGATCGGGTAATCAAAATCGCTATCCGAATTACCCAAACTAATTTTGGGTAATCAAAATCGCTATCCGAATTTGGGATCGGGTACCTCGGGTTCGGGTAATTCGGGTCCGGGTTTGGGTAATTCGGGTACGGGTAATGGGTATCGGGTATTTTGCCCAGGCTTAATTAGAACTGCTTTTTAGTTTTCATGAAGGCAGCTTTGGAACCTTGTAGATGGAAATCCATGGTGAATTGGCTCGAGCTCATGTTGAGTCATTTGGAGTACTCACTTAGCTCTATCTTGTAGTCCATCTAGATTAGATTTTGGTTGAGCAGATTAGGAGATAATCGGTGTCAAAATTTGCCTGTCAGTCGGACTCGATGAACACTGAAACGAAATGTTCAGATCGGTCATGGCCGACTGGCAACAGAGGTCGTCCGCCGCGTGGCGCCGCGCGTCACCGACGGCCTGACCAGCCAGGCCATGTCGGGCCTAAGCTCGGCGATTGAAGCCCCAGCACGCCACCGAGAGCCCCCCTGTGCCTCAGTTCATTTCTTCGCTTCCTTCCTTCTCCTTCGAAGCCGCAGCGGACCGCCGTTGTCGCCTACTGCTCCGACGAGCTCGCATGCACTCACCGCTGCGTCTCGCCTCGCACCATCCCGCCCAAAGCTCCGCTAGCACCTCACGGTCCTTGTCGACGTCTTTGTTGTGCCGTAAGAGCTCTAGGTGAGCGGCATTGCTGATTCCATGCACCGCCGTGCCATGGCCGCGCCGGTGACCTCGCCGTGGCCAGCTCAAAACCGCTCCTCTCTCTCTTCCCTAGCTACTGTATCGCCTTCTCCGTCTTATGCTGATGCCTGGGTGAAGACGTCACCACCCCCGCCGGTCCAGCCAGGCCGGAACATGGCCGCGTGCCGCCGTGCGCCATGGCCGAGCCGCCACGCTCCGAGGCCGGGGTACCTAGAGTCCGCTAGAGCTTAGGGTTAGTATGTCATTGGACGCAGTAGGTCATGGCGAGCACGGAGGTACCCTCCGCGTCGCCGGTAAAGCCACCGCCGGTGAGCTACGCCGTCTTCTGTGCCATCGCAGCCGTGTCCCCTGCTTCGCTGTCGCTGACCGGTGGGTCCGGTTGACAGCCAGGTCCCACTCGTCAGTGACTGCTTGTTTCTAAGGATAGCTCATTTATTCAGTTTTTGAATGCAGTTTTGTAAATTTTGTAACTCCAAATTGGTAGATCCAAATTGAGTACTTCCAATTTTGTTAGACTCATAGTTAGGTCTAGTATTTAAGAAAAATATGTCTTGAGCACTTTATGTAGAAATTTTGGATGAATTAAATAGGAACTTGAAAAGTGTTTTTGAATGCATGCAAACTTGTTTAAATCATAACTTGAGTTTCTCTAATCTAAAAATTGTGAAATTTTGTGGGTAAGCTAGTATTGCTTAGTAGAAGCTCTGGTTAAAATTTGAGAGACATTGCATGTGTAGTTTTTGAGTTATAGAATTTCCTTTTATCATTGGTAGATACTTGTGTGAATTTTTGTACATTATCTATGAATCCTATGGCCATGAAACTTGGTAGGTAGTATCTTGGTACCTTATAGATGCTAGGAAAAATATGAAAACTGTTGCTTGACACTTTTCACTAAGGTTTCCTAATTATGCCATTTTGAGTCATTCTGCCTTACCATTTTTGTGTAGGTTGTTATACTTACTCAAATGGTGTGAAATTTTTATGGTAGTCTACTTAGGGGATGTAGTGTCTACTGTAATTTTTGTAGATTTAATGGGGTAGTTTTCATATATGTTTACTATTTCCTTTAATTAATTAAATAAATTAAGAAAGGTATTAAAAGAAATGTTTTGGGGATGGACACCCTACTTTCTGGTGTCCTTGTGATATGTGTGATATGTGAGTAAAGTTAGTTTTACCAAGTAAGTGTTTAAATCATAAGTTAATAATTATTTGTTTGCATTATGTCCCTCTGGACAGATCTGGGGACTTTAGAAAGTTCCCCATGATATTTTTGTTTTCTATGATTGTAATGAATACAAGAGTTGTAGATAATTTATGTATCTAGCTCCTGTCAAAATTTGAGGGCATTTGGCCCAGTAGTTTAGAAACTACAGCTGTTTAAAGTTAGGTTCCAGTTTTTGCTTACTCTCTGCCTTGTAAGGACAGAGTTCTGTTGAATTATGAATTCGACTTGGTAAAGTGTTGAATCATGCTTTGAGATCTGAAAATGAATTGTAGAAAATTTCATAAGCTTTCCAGATTGCCTTGTTGCATGTCATTTGGAATTATAAATCTCTAGTTATGGTTAGTTTACTGCACCGCTACATAGTATTCATTTTGCTGAAATACAAATGCTTGAGTGTATGTTGTTGCAAGGTTCTCGTTGATTGTTTAGGGGTTAGCCTAACTTGAGAATATGCTTAGGTGCAGGTGCTAGGTCATTAACTGAATATGAGCAATTATACATTAGGTTGTATAAACTTGGTAAGTAAAGTGATTTGAATAGGGCTTAAATTGGAATATGCAAACTACAGCGAATATGCGCATTCCCCGAGCATCCCTGACATTCGTTCATGTGCATCCATGATATTTATCTTGCGCATTCATGCAATAGGTGTGCCGGAGGGAGTGACGTTGCTGGAGTTCGAGGGAGCCAACCAGGAGGAGGAACCCGAGAAGCAGGAAACTAACGAAGCAGTGGCCGCGGAGGAATTGCTCGAGTGCCCTGACCACCAGCCTTCCTCGTTCCTGAAAGGCAAGCCCCAGAGCATATTAAGCCTCTCATGTTTTTACAAATACATTGAGTAACTTTTATTGTTGATGATGCATTATGTATAGGAATTGGTTGGAACCAATTGCTGCATTATATATTCTTCCTTGTCCAGATATCGCACTGGAATCCTATTTAAGTTCAGGACGGGTTAAATGCTTAGCCATGCTTAGTGCGGTAGAAGTCAGGTGATTTCCTATCACCTACGAGCTTAGGGGTGAGGTGGATCACGGTTGGCTATATTTGCTATCGTGGAAAAGAACCATGTGAATAATGAATTAAGACCGGGCAGGGTCTTGTGTAGGTTTAGACATAGTGACTCCGTCTGAGTCGTTTAAGGACCGATACGTTGTACGTCCTCATGTCATGTTGAACGCAGCCTAACACTTAGCTGGCCGGATAAGTCATTTCGACCGCGAAGCCTAGTAGCTCGACTCAGGTCGGGGACGCAAGCAGTGGCGACATTCTAGAGGTAGTAAGGATGTGCGGAGAGCCATTGGTTTAAGTCCAAGGCGGGTTAGAGTCTCGAACAACCTTGGCAGAGTGGTTCTCTGAGAATGTCGATCTGTTCGGACTCGTGACTCCTGAATCGTACCAAAGGTGACTTGTTTGCAACCCTGACGGGGGAAGTAGGGTTTGTGTTTAGGAATACCCCTCCAGCTGGATAGGAATCGATTCGAATCGCCGTCTCTCTCGGATAGTGAGAACTTGACTGAGCAGCGGCAACGTAGATTCAATTAATGTAACAATATGGTTAAATGGATGATGATGATAAGGTTGCCACAATAAATACCTGATATGGTTATTAATGTTTGCACCCTAATAAAATGATTGCTTTGTACAGGTGCTAATATAGATGACAGGTTAATGGCTAAAAAGTCACTGCTAGTCAGGATAAGAGTTGATCATACTACTTATGCTTTTCTGCAAAAAGAAAGTGTCAGCCAGCTCCCCTACCTTAAGCTTTGCATAATCCTTGGTGTCATTTGTTTGGTTTTTGACGGGTAAGTCTAGCTAAGTACATTCCCGTACTCAGGGTTTATTCCCTCTTGTTGCAGATGACCTTCTATATCAAGGATTCTATAAGTATTGTCTCCACCCGGCGGGTGACGAAGACTAGATCATGGGCATGATCTCCGTTCTCTTATCTGAATGCTTTTGCGGGCCGTGATCAGCAAACCAGTATGTGTATTTGAACTCGGTGTGTGAGTTAAACTATTTGCTTTCGCATGTTTACAAGACTTGTTTTGTAATAACGATGACTCTGTGGTGTGTGACCTATTGCGAACGTCTGTGAAATGTTGTAACGTACGATATGTTATGTTGAATTACTATGATCTTGGTTGTATGCAAGTTGGTTTGAAATCCTTCAAGATTTCGGGTGACTACCGGGTTTATATGGGCTCAAGTTCAAGAATTTGATCGTTTCGGCGATTGTTTTTGTACTTGTGCTCTTATAAATTGGTCAGTTCTGTGACAGCTGGTATCGGAGCTAGATTCAACATTAAACATGTCTTACGGCTATTTAAAACAAAAGCTTTTGTTGTAAAAATGGTTTTCAAACTTATAGTTATATATAAATGTTCAAAAATCAAAATTTTTATGGTATACTGGTGATCACATCCCTTATAGCCCACTTAAGGACTTCTAGGTGGCTTATATATAATTAATTACTAACTTGGGGGAATTGATTGTTTCTATTTCGTCGTCCATGCGGCGTAATATTGCATGGGTGCCATTCGTTTGAATGGTAATATATGGATCAATTGCCTCTACGCTAAGGTAAGTGTGAGTTGCGAGAGCATGACCGTCCAACCGTCGGTCTAGGGGAGAGCTAGTTGTGGTTACTGGAGTATTTACATGTTGCATACATGTATTATATGAAGGTACTTAATTGTGGGTACATTTGTCGGGTAGTTTGGACACCGAAGTATATATATCAGGGGATGTATATATGGAGAGTATCTTAGTACTACTTGTGTAATTAGCATTATATCTTGTTGGGTTGGGCTGCAATGAAGTTTTTCTGCAGGTACGCTAACAACGCACCGTGTAGATCGACTAGTTACCGCTAATTGAGAGAACGTATGTATGCCACCGTATATTCCGATAAAGCTTAAATTTTCTTAGGTTTGTGAGGACGTACGGAACGAGCATGCATCATATTCACTCATGACATTCATATTGCATTACTCTCTCCCTTATAATTGCTTATCCCAAGTATAAAGTGCAATCTCTCAGCATGAAGTTGAGGAGATTCGCGGTATTGCAAATTATCATCTGCAACAGTGGGGTCAAACCGCACGCGAGAGAGACGAGCTTCATAACTAGCTGATGAACCTCACTATTGCGAGAGATGAGGCTACACAAGAATTGGATCGTGTGACCCATCACAGAGATGCTTCTTTAGAGTTAGAAGAAGAGGAATACCCAGAAGAAGTCCAAAGTGTCTCCGATTTGGATAGTGATCACTTCGACGAGTAGTTCGTGAGCAAGTCTCACTAGTTAAGCTTTTGCAGTCATACTTGTAATGTACTTTAATTCGCTCCCTTCAGGATGCGTATCGTAATGGTGAAGTTTAAAACTTGTCATGTTGGAATGCACTGCGTATGGCGCTAGTAATCTACTTGATGATGTGGTGATTGGAGAATGAATTATTGCCTCTGTTTATTGTATGAAGTTTTCATTCTCGTCAGTAAATACAGTTTGGCACGATTATATTGTTCCTCTCCAATGTGCTGACATCATCAATAATTACTGGTTGCGCATTGTGCAGATGCCTCGTACTCGTTCCACCGGTGCGAGTGATGATGATGATCTTCCGCCACCACCACCCACACCAACGGAACTAATAGCAATGCTTGTGGAAGGACAGCGCACTATGGCCGAGGCCCTCCATACGATTGCGAATCGTGATGGCCGTGGTCCACACCAAGGACCGGATCCAAATCAATACAGTGATTTCAAGGATTTCCTTGACACGAAACCCCCAATTTTCAAGGAGGCTGGGCCTCTACAGGCTGATGAGTGGTTGAATACTCTCGAGCAGAAGTTTCGTCTGCTCCGCTTGACGGAAGTGCTAAAAACTGAGTACGCATCACACCGACTACATGGGCCAGCTGGCATTTGGTGGAGTCATCATCGGTCCACTATGCCTGCTAATGCCCAAATCACTTGGGATCAGTTCAAGTCTGCTTTTAGGGGAAATTACATTCCTCCTGGTCTTATGGCGATCAAACATACAGAGTTCATGAAGCTGACTCAGGGGAACAAGAGCCTGAATGAATACATGTAAGCTTTCAACAACCTTGCAAGGTATGCTACCGAGTTTGTGGACACCGATGCTAAGAAGATTGCTAGCTTCAAGCGGGGACTTAGCCCCAAACTGATGAAGACTATGGGAAATTGCAAGTGCGCTCATTTTAATGAGTTTGTGAGTGATGCCTTATCGCAAGAGAACAACAATGTTGTGTATGCTGCTTCAAAAAGTCGTAAGAGGGCCTATGAGGCGGGCGCCTCATAATCTAAGGCTCCCGTCGCACAAAGGGCTCCATTCCATCCTCCAGCGTTAGCCGCCAAGTTTCGCCCACCGCAGAAGAAAAATCCTGCCAAGACTGGGTTTCGCAAGGCATTTATAGTTGCTCTTCCCAAGGGCACTACCAGTCAGGGCAGTTCCAGGGCTCCACCAAGCAACATGCCGTGCTGGAACTGCAACAAGATAGGCCACTGGGCAAGGGAGTGCCCTAACTGTAACGTCCAGTCCCGACATACATGGCCCAGGCCCACTCTTCCTAGGAGTGGTCCCACCCGCGTAGCAACCCGCTTGAACTTTCGTCCTCGCTTCGTTCAAAACGGTTAACCGAAGGTTACTACGCGTTCCTGGCCCTGGTATTTAAGTCGATCCGGCGATTTCAGGATTTCCAGTATGGTACTAAACCTGGTTAAACAGTGTTTTCGCGACGCTACAGTACCGTGTGAACAGTACTCCGAATTTGGACGGCCCTTTTCGGGTGAACAGCGTTTCGGCGAACAGTAGCCTGGAGTCCAGCTGCTACAGTACCCGACACCCTGTGCTGCGGTAACGCCGGCCCATACTGAAATTTAATTGGGCCCACTTTGACCCATTAGGATGTTACAATCATCCCCCCTAAAGATTCGACGTCCCCGTCGAATGCCAGATCAGCTTACCCTTTCGGGAAATTTACCCCAGGATCCGCCTCTCTTCAACACATTTGTGTGGCCCCATACCGGCGCATGTGTATGCCATGCCGTGACCACGACGGATCCACGTACATGCACACAACATACCCGCGCAGTCGTCCCCACGTGCCCGTGAAACCTCGAGAGTCGGCTCTGATACCAAATGTAACGTCCAATCCCGACATACATGGCCTAGGCCCACTCTTTCTAGGAGTGGTCCCACCCGCGTAGCAACCCGCTTGAACTTTCGTCCTCGCTTCGTTCAAAACGGTTAACCGAAGGTTACTACGCGTTCCTGGCCCTGGTATTTAAGTCGATCCGGCGATTTCAGGATTTCTAGTATGGTACTAAACCTAGTTGCACAGTGTTTTCGCGACGCTACAGTACCGCGTGAACAGTACTCCGAATTTGGCCGGCCCATTTTCGGATGAACAGTGTTTTGGTGAACAGTAGCCTAGAGCCCAGCTGCTACAGTACCCGACACCTTCTGCTACAGTAGCGCCGGCCCATACTGGAAATTGGATTGGGCCCACTTGGCCCATTAGGATGTTACAATTACCCTAAGAAGAATAATTACCAGGGTGGCCGTCAGGGACAAGTGAACCACACTAATATTACTGAGATTCCTTCAGGAGAGGTAGTGACTGCCGGTAAGTTTCTGATTGACCAACACCCCGTAGTTGTACTATTTGATTCAGGTGCTTCGCATTCCTTCATTAGTCCAGCATTTGCATCTAAGTTATGTAGAAAACATATACTGTTGAGGGTGAGGGTTATTGTTTTAGGGCTGCCAGTGGTATTATCCCAACCAAGATGGTAGTTGGGGATGTACAATTTGTGATAGAGGGGCGAAGTTATCAGGTTGATCTGGTAATTTTACCGGGGCTAGGTATCGATGTGATATTGGGAATGAACTGGATGAGCCGTCATGGAGTGCTCATCGATACATCGACTAGGGTAGTTATGCTCAGAGATCCTAGCAATCAGGAGGGTTTTCTAGTACAGTTACCCAGGGACATCAATCTTTCTTGCACAACCAATGCGGTGCAAGCAAAGTCTCTGGTAGATATCCCTATCGTGTGTGACTTTCCAGATGTTTTCCCCGATGATTTGCCTGGATTGCCCCCAGATCGAGAAGTAAAATTCAAGATAGAGTTGCTTCCTGGTACAGCTCCCATCTCTAGAAGGCCGTATAGAATGCCTCCTAATGAACTAGCCGAACTTAAGACCCAGTTGAATGAACTGCTAAAGAAAGGCCTTATCCGCCCTAGTTCATCTCCGTGGGGGTGCCTAGCCATCTTTGTGAAGAAGAAGGATCAATCTCTACGCATGTGTGTAGATTATAGACCCTTGAATGCAGTTACAATCAAGAATAAGTACCCTCTGCCATGCATCGATATCTTGTTTGATCAGTTGTCTAAAGCAATAGTCTTTTCCAAGATTGATTTGAGATCTAGGTATCATCAAATCAAAATTCGACCTGAGGATGTCCCAAAAACCGCATTCTCTACAAGATATGGTCTATATGAGTACCTGGTTATGTCTTTTGGATTGACCAATGCCCCCGCACATTTTAAACCAATGCCCCCGCACATTTTATGTATCTGATGAATTCGGTGTTTATGCCCGAGTTGGACAAATTTGTGGTGGTATTTATAGATGATATCCTGGTCTATTCTGAGAATGAAGAAGATCATGTTGAACATTTACGGGTGGTTCTCACTAGATTGTGGGAACACCAGCTGTATGCAAAGTTCAGCAAATATGAATTCTGGCTTCGTGAGGTACCTTTTCTTGGACACGTGTTGTCCGATGGTGGAATTATGGTTGATCCCACCAAGGTGCAAGAAGTGTTGAACTAGAAGGCTCCAATCTCGGTGCACGAGGTTCGGAGTTTTCTGGGGTTGGCTAGCTATTATCGTTGCTTCATCCCGGATTTCTCTAAAATAGCCAAGCCTATGACTCGATTGCTACAAAAAGACATGAAGTTTGTCTAGACGTCTGAGTGTGATACGGCTTTCCATACCCTGCGAACTCTTCTAACATCGGCTCCGGTTTTGGCACAACCGAATATCGAGAAACCTTTTGATGTGTTCTGTGATGCATCCGGTATTGGGTTAGGAGGTGTTCTTATGCAAGAGGGTAGAGTCATTGCTTATACCTCTCGCCAACTTCAGAAGCATGAAGTGAATTATCCAACGCATGACTTGGAACTCGCTGTAGTTGTTCATGCTTTGAAGGCCTAGAGACATTATTTACTTGGCAATGTGTGCAACATCTACACTGATCATAAAAGTCTCAAGTACATCTTCACTCAACCAGAGTTGAATATGCGTCAAAGAAGATGGCTCGAGTTGATCAAGGATTATAACCTCCAAGTGCACTATCACCCTGGCAAGGCAAACGTCGTCGTGGATGCCTTAAGCAGAAAGTCTCATTGCCACTCATTGATTGAGAGTGATGTCCATTTGTCAAAGCTCCTTCATCCTGCAGTCCTTCACAACATCACTGTCAGTTGTACTCTATAGAGTCAAATTATCGAGCTACAGAAGACAGATGCAGGTGTGTTTCACATCAAGCGCAAGATGAAAGAGCAAGAAACCAAACATTTTCAAGTAGATGAGGAAGGCGTGTTATGGTTCAAGGATAGGTTGGTAGTTTCGAAGGATAGAGAGCTTAGAAATCAAATCATATCTGAAGCTCATTCCTCTAAACTATCTATTCATCCTGGTAGTAGTAAAATGTATCATGATTTAAAGCCTCGATTTTGGTGGACCAAAATGAAGAAAGAGATAGCCGCTTATGTGGCTAGGTGTGACACTTGTTGTCGGGTCAAGGCTGTACACATGAAAGCTGGATTACTTCAGCCACTCTCTATTCCAGGTTGGAAATGGGAAGAGATAAGTATGGATTTTATAGTTGGACTCCCTACTACTCAGAGGAATTTTAACTCAATTTGGGTAATTGTGGACCGACTGACCAAGTCGGCACACTTCATTCCGGTCCGCATAGACTTTCGTCCAACCGACTATGCGGAGTTGTACTTCAACCAGATAGTCCGACTTCATGGGATCCCTCGTACTATTGTCTCAGATAGAGGACCACAGTTCATTGCTCGCTTTTGGGAGCACTTGCATGGATTATTAGGAACTAAGCTAGTAAGAAGTTCTGCCTATCATCCGCAAACCAATGGGCAAACTGAACGAGTGAATCAAATCTTAGAAGATATGTTGAGAGCATGTGTCATCTCGGCTAAGGGCTCATGGGAAAAATGGTTACCCCTAGCTGAATTCTCGTACAATAATAGTTATCAAGAGAGCATAAAGATGGCACCGTTTGAAGCTTTGTATGGCCGGAAGTGTAGAACCCCATTGAACTGGGTAGAAGCCGATGAAAGGAGATATTATGGAATTGATTTTGTTCAAGAAGCTGAAGAACAAGTCCGTACTATCCAAACCCACATGGCCGCAGCTCAAGCTAGGCAGAAAAGTTATGCTGATCGACGTAGAAAACCTATTGAGTTCGAAGTTGGAGACTTTGTTTATCTGAAAGTCTCACCTATGAAGAGCGTCCAACGCTTTGGTGTGAAGCGAAAGCTTGTGCTGAGATATGTTGGTCCGTTTGAAATCATTGGACGAAGTGGTAAAGTGGCGTACAAGATTCAATTACCTCCTGAGATGAGTGCTATCTTCAATGTCTTTCATGTATCCCAATTGAAGAAATGTCTTCGCGTCCTTGAAGAGAGAGTTCCATTGGGCAATATCGAGTTAAAATCTGATTTGACCTTTGAAGAAAAGCCGGTTCGATTGATTGACACTCATGAGCGAGTGACTCAGAGTCGAGTAGTCAAGTTCTACAAAGTCATGTGGAGCAATCAGGGTAGTGAACGCGATGCAACGTGGGAAAGGGAGGATTATTTGAGGGATGGTTATAAGGAATTCTATCAACAATGGTACGCTTTTCAAATCTCGGGACGAGATTTTTATAAGGGGGGAGGGCTGTAACACCCTAGGTGTTTGCCTTCCACATTTGCACTTGCATTTCATGGACATGAGCATCATTCATTCATTCACAAGCTTATATCACATGAAACATGTCTTTGAAACATTGCAACATATCGATATGTTTCTTGTGTGTTGTTTTCTTTATGAAATGTAAAGTGTGCAACACTTAAGTGCAACATGTGCCACTCAGTTAGTGAAACAAAGTTAGTTAGTACTATGCAACAAGATTAGGAAACAAGTGAAACATGACTATGAAACAGTTGTAACATTTTATGTGTTTTTCATTGTGTCAGTACATACCTTGCTTGACTCTTGTATGACCAATGTATGGTGTGGCTAAAAACTCTTGTAAGTGACTTAGTTACACATAGAATGTCTTTTGGAACATTGTTCATGTTGATCACTTTGACTAATTAGGTTCCCAAGTCATGGTTTGACCAAATTTGACCCCTGAACCCATTGGTTTGACTGTTTAAAAAGTGTAGCTTAGGATGTTTGCATGTCTGAGCAACCTAAAACAAAGTTGTAGCAAATTATATAAGGAACAAAAGTTATTTTATGACCATCTTATGAAAATGTGCACAACATGCTCAAAAGGGGCCCACAAGCCTTAGATCAGTGTTGTTTCAACACTTAGAAATTTTCTAAGTATTAGAACT
Organism: Miscanthus floridulus; assembly: GCF_019320115.1. Lineage (NCBI taxonomy): Eukaryota > Viridiplantae > Streptophyta > Magnoliopsida > Poales > Poaceae > Miscanthus > Miscanthus floridulus. Next base: position 177,510,769 of record NC_089580.1, on the reverse strand, counting down.
GCTTTTCAGTTTTCATGAAGGCAGCTTTGGAACCTTGTAGATGGAAATCCATGGTGAATTGGCTCGAGCTCATGTTGAGTCATTTGGAGTACTCACTTAGCTCTATCATGTAGTCCATCTGGATTAGATTTTGGCTGAGCGGATTAGGAGATAATCGGTGTCAAAATTTGCCTGTCAGTCGGACTCGATGAACACTGAAATGAAATGTTCAGATCGGTCATGGCCGACCGGCAACAGAGGTCGTCTGCCGCGTGGCGCCGCGCGTCGCCGATGGCCTGACCGGCCAGGCCACGTCGGGCCTGAGCTCGGCGATTGAAGCCCCAGCATGCCACCGAGAGCCCCCCTGTGCCTCAGTTCATTTCTTCGCTTCCTTCCTTCTCCTTCGCAGCCGCAGCGGACCGCCGCTGTCGCCTGCTACTCCGACGAGCTCGCATGCGCTCACCGCTGCGTCTCGCCTCACACCATCCCACCCAAAGCTCCGCTAGCACCTCACGGTCCTTGTCAACGTCTTCACTGTGCCGTAAGAGCTCTAGGTGAGCGGCATTGCCGATTCCACGCACCGCCGCGCCATGGCCGCGCCGGTGACCTCGCCGTGGCCAGCTCAAAACCGCTCCTCTCTCTCTTCCCTAGCTACTGTATCGCCTTCTCCGTCTTGTGCTGATGCCTGGGTGAAGACGTCACCACCCCCGCCGGTCCAGCCAGGCCGGAACACGGCCGCGCGCCGCCGTGCGCCATGGCTGAGCCACCGCGCTCCGAGGCCGGGGTACCTAGAGTCCGCTAGAGCTTAGGGTTAGTATGTCATTGGACGCGGTAGGTCATGGCAAGCATGGAGGTACCCTCCGTGTCGCCGGTAAAGCCACGGCCAGCGAGCTACGCTGTCTTCCGTGCCGTCGCAGCCGTGTCCCCTGCTTCGCTGTCACTGACCGGTGGGTCCGGCTGACAACCGGGTCCCACTCGTCAGTGATTGCTTGTTTCTAAGGATAGCTCATTTATTCAGTTTTTGAATGCAGTTTTGTAAATTTTGTAACTCCAAATTGGTAGATCCAAATTGAGTACTTCTAATTTTGTTAGACTCATAGTTAGGTCTAGTATTTAAGAAAAATATGTCTTGAGCACTTTATGTAGAAATTTTGGATGAATTAAATAGGAAATGGAAAAGTGTTTTTGAATGCATGCAAACTTGTTTAAATCATAACTTGAGTTTCTGTGATCCAAAAATTGTGAAATTTTGTGGGTAAGCTAGTATTGCTTAGTAGAAGCTCTGGTTAAAATTTGAGAGACATTGCATGTGTAGTTTTTGAGTTATAGAATTTCCTTTTATCATTGGTAGATACTTGTGTGAATTTTTGTAAATTATCTATGAATCCTATGGCCATGAAACTTGGTAGGTAGTATCTTGGTACCTTATAGATGCTAGGAAAAATATGAAATCTGTTGCTTGACACTTTTCACTAAGGTTTCCTAATTATGCCATTTTGAGTCATTCTGCCTTACCATTTTTGTGTAGGTTGTTATACTTACTCAAATGGTGTGAAATTTTTATGGTAGTCTACTTAGGGCATGTAGTGTCTACTGTAATTTTTATAGATTTAATGGGGTAGTTTTCATATATGTTTACTATTTCCTTTAATTAATTAAATAAATTTAGAAAGGTATTAAAAGAAATGTTTTGGGGATGGACACCCTACTTTCTGGTGTCCTTGTGATATGTGTGATATGTGAGTAAAGTTAGTTTTATCCAAGTAAGTGTTTAAATCATAAGTTAATAATTATTTGTTTGCATTATGTCCCTCTGGACAGATCTGGGGACTTTAGAAAGTTCCCCATGATATTTTGGTTTTCTATGATTGTAATGAATACAAGAGTTGTAGATAATTTATGTATCTAGCTCCTGTCAAAATTTGAGGGCATTTGGCCTAGTAGTTTAGAAACTACAGCTGTTTAAAGTTAGGTTCCAGTTTTTGCTTACTCTCTGCCTTGTAAGGACAGAGTTCTGTTGAATTATGAATTCGACTTGGTAAAGTGTTGAATCATGCTTTGAGATCTGAAAATGAATTGTAGACAATTTCATAAGCTTTCCAGATTGCCTTGTTGCATGTCATTTGGAATTATAAATCTCTAGTTATGGTTAGTTTACTGCACCGCTACATAGTATTCATTTTGCTGAAATACAAATGCTTGAGTGTATGTTGTTGCAAGGTTCTCGTTGATTGTTTAGGGGTTAGCCTAACTTGAGAATATGCTTAGGTGCAGGTGCTAGGTCATTAACTGAAGATGAGCAATTATACATTAGGTTGTATAAACTTGGTAAGTAAAGTGATTTGAATAGGGCTTAAATTGGAATATGCAAACTACAGCGAATATGTGCATTCCCCGAGCATCCCTGACATTCGTTTATGTGCATCCATGATATTTATCTTGCGCATTCATGCAATAGGTGTGCCGGAGGGAGTGACGTTGCTGGAGTTCAAGGGAGCCAACCAGGAGGAGGAACCCGAGAAGCAGGAAACCGACGAAGCAGTCGCCGTGGAGGAATTGCCCGAGTGCCCTGACCACCAGCCTTCCTCGTTCCTGAAAGGCAAGCCCCGGAGCATATTAAGCCTCTCATGTTTTTGCAAATATATTGAGTATCTTTTATTGTTGATGATGCATTACGTATAGGAATTGGTTGGAACCAATTGCTGCATTATATATTCTTCCTTGTCCAGATATCGCACTGGAATCCTATTTAAGTTCAGGACGGGTTAAATGCTTAGCCATGCTTAGTGCGGTAGAAGTCAGGTGATTTCCTGTCACCTGTGATCTTAGGGATGAGGTGGATCATGGTTGGCTATATTTGCTATCGTGGAAAAGAACCATGTGAATAATGAATTAAGACCGGACAGGGTCTTGTGTAGGTTTGGACATAGTGACTCCGTCTGAGTCGTTTAAGGACCGATACGCTGTACGTCCTCATGTCATGTTGAACGCAGCCTAACACTTAGCTGGCCGGATAAGTCATTCCGACCGCGAAGCCTAGTAGCTCGACTCGGGCCGGGGACGCGAGCAATGGCGACATTCTAGAGGTAGTAAGGATGTGCGGAGAGCCGTTGGCTTAAGTCCAAGGCGGGTTAGAGTCCCGAACAACCTTGGCAGAGTGGTTCTCTGAGAATGTCGATCTGTTCGGACTCGTGACTCCTGAATCGTACCAAAGGTGACTTGTTTGCAACCCTGACGGGGGAAGCAGGGTTTGTGTTTAGGAATACCCCTCCAGCTGGATAGGAATCGATTCGAATTGCCGTCTCTCCCGGATAGTGAGAACTTGACTGAGCAGCGGCAACGTAGATTCAATTAATGTAATGATATGGTTAAATGGATGATGATGATAAGGTTGCCACAATGAATACCTGATATGGCTATTAATGTTTGCACCCTAATAAAATGATTGCTTTGTACAGGTGCTAATATAGATGACAGGTTAATGGCTAAAAAGTCACTGCTAGTCAGGATAAGAGTTGATCATACTACTTATGCTTTTCTGCAAAAAGAAAGTGTCAGCCAGCTCCCCTACCTTAAGCTTTGCATAATCCTTGGTGTCATTTGTTTGGTTTTCGACGGGTAAGTCTAGCTGAGTACATTCCCGTACTCAGGGTTTATTCCCTCTTATTGCAGATGACCTTCTATATCAAGGATTCTGTAAGTATTGTCTCCACCCGGCGGGTGACAAAGACTAGATCATGGTCATGATCTCCGTTCTCTTATCTGAATGCTTTTGCGAGCCATGATCAGCAAACCAATATGTGTATTTGAACTCGGTGTGTGAGTTAAACTATTTGCTTCCGCATGTTTACAAGACTTGTTTTGTAATAACGATGACTCTGTGGTGATGTGACCTATTGCGAACGTCTGTGAAATGTTGTAACATACGATATGTTATGTTGAATTACTATGATCTTGGTTGTATGCAAGTTGGTTTGAAATCCTTTGAGATTTTAGGTGACTACCGGGTTTATATGGGCTCAAGTTCAAGAATTTGATCGTTTTGGCGATTGTTTTTGTACTTGTGCTCTTATAAATTGGTTGGTTCTGTGACATCAATGGTCATCTGCCATGGGCCACCGATCAAGTGATGACCGGACGCAACACAGCTCCAAAGACCGGACGCATGAGCCTTAGAGTTCGATCGTTTCTAGAGAGCTCCCTGAGCCTCTGTTTTGCGAGCGGACGCATCCAGTGCAGCATGATCGGACGCAAACTAATGTCTGATCAGCTCTGCACCCGCACGCCAACTCCAGTGTCGGCTATGTCACCATACGTCACATGCGACCAGACACGTCTGCTCCTACATGACCAGACGCAGACCAGCCAGAATTTAGTCATTTCTAGAGAGCGACAGGTCAGTCATGATCGGACGCAAAACCTGAGTCTAGTGGTTCTCCAACTGCCACATGTCACCACTGCTCCTCACGCCAAGACATCAACGTACGTCATCACTAATCGGACACAGACCATGCATGTCTGATCACTTTTACTGTGCAGTGTCTGGTCACTTGACTGAGACAGTGCTCATCTGCTGCCACTAACTAGATGTGCCGGTCCTATCGAGGCCAGCGTCCGATCACTCATAGTGACCTCCTTTCATCTCCTTTTCTTCACCGAGTTGATCCTCATCAACTCTAACTTCTTCTCCTTTGCAAATGTGCCAACACCACCAAGTGTACACCACCATGTGTATGTATGTTAGCTTTTCACAAACATTTTCCAAAGGATTAGCCACTCAACTTGCCACGCCACTTGATCCTAGCGATGATGCAAAGTTAGATCACTCGAGTGGCACTAGATGACCGATATGCAAACAAGTTTGCCACTCTTGATAGTACGGCCATCTATCCTAAACCCAGTCATCAACTTCTCTACACACACCTATGACCAGTGAAATGAAATGCCCTAGGCTATACATTTGCCTTGCGCATTCCATTCCATCTCTTCCATTGTTGATGCAACACATGCACCAATACGATCAACAATGATATGATCCACTTCATATCATCACGCGATCATATTGGTTCATCGATCTTGACTTCACTTGTTTTTACCGTTGCCTTCATCCATCGGCGCCAAGTCTTGCTCAAGCTTCACCGCCACATGGTCCATCGCTCCAAAGCCTCCAACTTGCCCTTCACGCTTGGAACCGGTCCATCAAGCCAAGTCATGTCTTGATCTTCTCCACCTTGATCACATGACTCAATGTCATGTCTCATGTGCAATGAGCTCCTTCATCATCACATGTGTGAGCTTTGCAACATCTCTGAGCCATTTCCACCTCCATGGCATATGTTGCTCACAAACATGTATCTGTGGACTAATCACCCGTGTATCTCACATAAACATAATTAATCCACCTAGGTTGTCACTCAATTACCAAAACCACACAAGGACCTTTCAGTAGGGCAACATGTTTCCGCTGGCTTCAGGGCCGCCATCGAAGGCCTAGACGAGGCGAGGCACCCTGGCTCTATCGGTTCTGAGGTCACCGTCGAAGGTTTAGATGCGGTGGGTGGTTCATTTCCGCTGGCTCCAGGGGCACGCCCAGCCCCTCCTGCCTCACAACATGCCATGGGAAGGGCCCCTCCTGCGGCAAAGGTGGGTCCTCGTCCCCGAGGGCCAGATCATCCCACGAGATGGGCGACATGGAGCCATCATCTTCCTCCTCTTCTTCTTCCTTGAAAGTGCAATCAAGCCTTAATTGTGAGTTTTGGTGATAATGACAACGCATTTAGAGAACTAATGAGATTTATCGAGATGACAAGCAGGGAACTTATATTCGAGGATGCTACACAGAACGGAGGAGTCCCCAATTACAAATGTAGATGGCTTCAAACACAAAGGAGTTTTAAATTATTTTATATATTAAATTTGAGTATAGGAAAAGCCGTACTATAATGGGGGCACAATGCTTAAGCTAATATATGCTACCAAGTACTCAAACAACCACAAGCATCCTCAGATTCACAACCAAGAACCAAGATAGTCTACACTTTACTATTACCCTTTCTGTCTTGCGTGGTGCGGCATAGCCGCACTTGAAGAGAGGCTCGCCCGACCCTTTGGTCGTGGGCTCTGGTTCGCCCGACCCCTTGGTTGTGGGCTCTGGCTCGCCCGACCCCTCGGTCGCAGGCTTCGGCTCGCCTGACCCTTTGGTCGCATCCTTGTCTCGCCTGATCTCTTGGGTGTAGTGTCCGTTGAGGGCTGGGGGAATATATACTTTTCCCTTTTCTTCCCGATGGCTATCTACGATTTTAGTGGCCGTTGGGGCCGGGGGTATATATACCTTTCCCCTTCATTCCCAATAGTTATGAACCAGCTCTCTTCTTTCTCACTTCAGCATGCCCAAAACAAAGCAAGAGCTCTCTCTCTCACTCCATTGTTGACCTCAAGCCCTCAAGCAAATTCATTGATTTCCCCATCAATCCTTGAGGAAAAAGGGTCCCAAACTCGATTTGAGAGCAGCTCCATTGATTCTCAAACTCTAAAGAGCACTTGGTTCACATTTTGGTTGGCGGTTGTGTTTGTTACTCTTGGAGCTTGGCTCCTAGCCAGCTAAAGTATCGCTCGTGGAGCTTGCCAACTTGTGTGGCAGCCCCGGGAGATTTGTAACCATCTCTTGAAGCTAGTAAACTCACCTCTCATCTCAAGAGTTAAGTCTCTTGACTTGAGAACAAGGAAGGGCTAGAAAGCTCTAAGCCTTAGTGGCTAACCTCAACAACGTGGAGGTAGGCAAGCCTTGGTGGCGAGCCAAACCACAGGATAAATCATTGTGTCACTTGTGCTTGATTTACATTACTTGCATGACATATTGTTGAATGAGGTGATTTCTAGAGTTTGAGGCTGATCTACTTGTGTGTGGTGTTTCCACCACTTTCAGTTGTCGATCTATGATCTACTACCCTCCAGGAAGCTAAGAAATATACCCGATCTAAATTTTGTTGGGAAGATTTTGAACTATGAACGAATCTCTCCTACAGGTTCCGTAGTGCCGTGCTCACATAGCGACAGTCCTGTGGGTGAATTTGACTTTAGTTTGAGTTGAATTTTTATAGGTCTATTCACCCCTCTAGGCATACCAGAGATCCTACATTCCTCTTCTTCTTCCGATGAGCCTTGATGCCGCTTCCCTCACTGCAGCTTCGATCGCTGCTTTGATCATTGTTTCTTCTCCTCATCGTCCTTCTTCTTCTTCTGCTATTCATCCATGGCATGGTTCGTCGCCCTCATGCCCGTGTGCTCTGGCAGTGGCGCGATGGAGTCTCAGAACACTAACCCTGCCGGCAGCTCGATGAAGCCCATGTCTGGCCACATCATAGGATGCCCTGGGGTTGCGAACATGGCATCGGCCTCCCTTGTGGCCTCCTTGATGCGCTGCATGACCTTGCTATCACAGAGCGGCCCCTAGGCGAGCGTCATCTCGATGAGCTACGCACCGGGCGTCATCCCGTACAGCGGGAGGACGCGCGCCACTAGGGGCGCCACCCTCCTCATGTGATACCCCTGATGACGTCGACCCCATAGAGGCCATGGATCTTTAGGAATGCAATGGCCTCGAGGAGATCACGCATCCTCTTCTTCTCCTTGACGGGTGGCCCCCACGACCATGACAGCGGAACCTCCTTGATCAAACGCCCGAAGAAGACATGCAAGGGTGTGACAGGGTTGTCCTTCAGATAGAACCAGTGCGAGTGCCACCCCTTGTTGGATCTAGAGAGCTGGTAGGGCATGTACTCGACCGCCCGCTACCCTCGGAGGTGGTGGCCCATGCATCCCATCAACAACAGGGTCTCCCGGCCTCTGAAAGGTCCTTGTTTGGTTTTGGTAATTGAGTGACAACCTAGGTGGACTAATTGTGTTTATGTGAGATACACAGGTGATTAGTCCACAGGTACATGTGTGTGAGCAACATATGCCATGAAGGTGAAAATGGCTTGGAGATGTTGCAAAGCTCACACATGTGATGATGAAGGAGCTTAAATGCACATGAGACATGACATTGAGTCATGTGATCAAGGTGGAGAAGATCAAGACAAAACTTGGCTTGATGGACCGGTTGCAAGCGTGAAGGGCAAGTCGAAGGCTTTGGAGTGATGGACCGCGTGGCAGTGAAGCTTGAGCAAGACTTGGCGCCGATGGATGATGGCAACGGTGAAGAGCAAGTAGAGTCAAGATCAATGAACCAATATGATCATGTGATGATATGAAGTGGATCATATCATTGTTGATCATGTTGGTGCATGTGTTGCATCGACATTGAAGGAGATGGAATGGAATGTGCAAGGCAAAGGTATAACCTAGGGCATTTCATTTCACCGGTCATAGGTGTGTAGAGAAGTTTATGACCGGGTTTAGGATAGATGGCCGTACTATCAAGAGGGGCAAACTTGTTTGCATATCGGTCATCTAGTGCCACTCGAGTGATCTAACTTTGCATTGTCGCTAGGATCGAGTGGCGTGGCAGTTGAGTGGCTAACATCCTTTGGGAAATGATTGTGAAAATGCTAACACACATACACATGGTGGTGTACACTTGGTGGTGTTGGCACATTTACAAAGGAGGTGGTGTTTGTAGGGTTGAGATGGGTTTGGATTCGGCGCTTTCGGGAAAATGAAATGTCTATTTTCTATTGCGCCGGATGTAAATTCTTGGTGGTTAGCTCATTGGAGCAAGGGTGAAGAAGTTAGAAGTGAAAACGTGTTGGTCGCGAAGATGCTGGCGTCGGTCAACTAACCGGACGCTGGATCTGAATGCACCGGATGTTGGAAGGCTGCGTCCAGTCAGGCTAACGTACGGTGACGCAGTAGCTGGAGTGTGACCGGACGCTGGCTGCGTCCGATCACGTTCAACCGGACGCGTCCGGTCATGCTCGGGAGCTTACTGGAAACGACCGGACGCTGGGGTCCAGCGTCCGGTCAATTGAGTGCTGCTGCGTCCGGTCAAGTCAAGTGACTGTTGGAACCGGGACACGTGGTCATCTGCGAGCGACCAGACGCTAAGGTCCAGCGTCTGGTCAACACGACCGGAGCGTCCGGTCGGCCCGACCGTTGCCCAGTGAAGGGGTAACGGCTAGTTTAGCCCTTGGGGCTATAAATAGAAGTGGCCTTCGGCCATGGCTAGTGTTGAGCACCTTGGGGGACTTTGTGTCCATGCTTGAGAGTGCTTAGGAGCCCTCTATCACACATATACTTGATAGTGATCATTCGATTGTGTGAGTGAGCGATTCTAGTGCGATTGCATCGTGAGGTTGCATCGAGTGGCACTAGGTGATCGAGTTGCAAGCCGGTGGTGCTTGTTACTCTTAGACGTTGCCACCTCCTAGATGGCTTGGTGGTGGTCTCCGTCGAAGCGCGCAAGAAGCTTGTGCGGCGCTCTGGAGAAGTGCTTGTGAGGGGCATTGTGCTCGCCCCGCGGGAGCCGCGAAGAGCAACTCTAGTAAAGCGTGTCATTGAGCTACCCTCACTCAAGGGGTAGGTTCTTGCGGCGCTCGATGTGCGGGCTTAGCGGGTGATGCTAATTAGCCGTCGAACCACCAAGTGAGCGGTCGACACAACGGGGACTAGCGTGTTGGCAAACACGTGAACCTCGAGAGAAAAATCATCGTGTCAACCTTATTCTTCCCGTTAGTTTGCATCCCCATTACACAAGTTTGCAATTACTTTTATACATATTAAGCTTGTGTAGTTGCTCTAGTAATTAGATAGCTTGTGTAGCTTGCTAATTACCTTCTTGCTTGTGTAGCATAGAAGTAGCTCCCTTGCGTGGCTAATTTGGTTTTAGTAACCTTGTTAGTCACATTGCTTAGTTTGTGTAGCTAAGTATTTGCGCTCTCTGATTAGGCATTGGTTGCCTTGTTATTGAGCATTGCTAGTGAGCATCGTTAGCTTTGTGCTTTTGCTTACTAGCATGTGTAGGAGCTCCCTTGTCGCTTAAAGTACTAGTGGCATAGGTTTGTGTAACCTTGCTCCTAGAATTATTTTGGAGAGCTCTAGCTAGCCCAGCACCTTTGTTGCATAATTGTTATCTTTGCAAGGTGCTAGTGAACACATATAGTGGGGTGTAGTCTTGGATAGACCGTTAGTTTAAATTCCGCATTTGTATCGGTTAGCCGACGCGATTAAGTTTTAGAAAAGACTATTCACCCCCCCTCTAGTCGCCATCTCGACCCTTCAGCCTCTCTCCTTCTTCTTCATCAAGGAGATGGAGAAGAAATATCTCCAGAGCTTGAAGTGGGGCTCGATCCCCAGATACCCCTCGCAATCATGATGAAGGCCGCAATGTGCTGGATCCCGTTGGGGTTCAAGTGTTGTAGCTCGATCTGATAATGGTGCAGCAGAACCCGGAAGAACGGGTGAGGAGGAACCATGAGTCCACGCTCATGGAAGAGCGTGAAGGAGATGATGTAGCCGTCGGGTGGCGCCAGCGCCTCCTCGTTGTCGGGCACAAGCCACTCCACCGCATCGGTCCTCCCGCGGAGAAGACCATGCTTGACGAGGCCCTCCATCCACGCATAGGTAACATCAGAGCGATGCTACAAATCTATGGAGGATGGAGGTGGCTACGGAGAAGAGAAGGCGGTGGCGGAGGAGCGGGGGCTATAGATCTAGGGCTCCGGCGGTGGACTAGCAAGCATGGCAGATTTGAACGGCAGTGGCGGAGAAACAGAGAAGGTAAAGCTGCGGTTTTGGTGTGCAGGAACGTGAAGGGGGAGGCCGCTATTTATAAGGTGGAGTGGGGCGAGAAGACAAACTGTCCGCCTAGATTCATGCGCCCACTGCGCCACATCACGTCACCTCCCTCCAAAGATTGTGCGCACGCAATCTCTGTTCGTGCCCTCAGAGGATATGTTGGATGATGGTTTGCCCATTCAATGGGCCAAGAACCGTCACAGGTAAGGTGGGATACGGAGCTGGAAACACTCCTACGGCCCATTTAAGGCCCAAGAGTTCGAAGGCTGGCCCTCCGATAGGTTCACAGCCGCTCCGAGGCACCCTTAGAGTGAGGGGTGGAAAGGGATGGGCCCATTAATAGCCAGTACCCGGGTGTGCGAGCGCCACGGGCGTCCTGGCCCACGTTCGAGTTATGGTCGGTTCCTAGTCCATGGTTTTTCCTCGAAGAAAGGCAACGAGCCCTCGTGACCGGTCGAATGGACCTAAGAACTATATGCATTGGACACTGAGAATCTGGAGTCGGTCACCAGCTGACCCATGCTGGACCCCCACAAACAGGAAGCCGGGGCCCCACTTGGACTAGCCCGTTAACAGCTCACCAAGCACCGTGTTTCGTCCGTTGAGGAAAAACGTGGTACGGCTCAGCCCCTCTGATATATCGAAAAAACGCTTGAGGGACGATGATCACAAAGATGAGCCGACCCTTGACTGGACCCCTATTGCGCGCGCGGGCTCGAGGAAAGTTGGACTCACAAGAAGACCAAACACGTGGTCGCAGTACGACGACGGAATGATCGGATCCTAGGGGACCGAAATCAAGAAAAATCTTTTCGACCACCCGAATCTTACGGTTGCATGCCCCCAAGAAGACCGACCGCGACAAGAGGGAACCGCCGTCCTACTAGGACACGCCATGGGCTACAAAAAGAAGGCCAAGGCCCTCAGAGTCCTTCTATCTGGAAAAGCCTCCAAAAGAGTATTCTACTCCTCCACAGGCTCAGGGGCTACTGTCGGGTATCGATATTAGGGATACCCAAAACAAGGAAGTTAGCGCCCACGCTGACTTCCTTGGATGGAGCAAGACATATTAAAAGGTCTCGCCCGACCCCTTGGGTTCGTGCTTCGTCTCACCCGACCCCAAGGACGCGGTTTCCATCTCGCCCGACCTCGAGGCCACGGGGGGTCTCGCCCAAGGCCGCGGGCTCTGTCTCGCCCAACCCCTTGGGTTCGTGCTCTGTCTCGCCCGACCCCTTGGGTTCGTGCTCCGTCTCGCCCGACCCTAAGGCCACGGGCTCCGTCTCGCCTGACCCCTTGGGTTCGTGCTTCGTCTCGCCCGACCCCTCGGGTGAGAGCTCCGTCTCGCCCGACCCTAAGGCCACGGGCTCTGTCTCACCCGACGGGGACCCATACCGCCGCCAACCACTCCAGGTTCAAACGTATAGGCCTGGGTCAAAACTCTGACACCAGAGAAGAGACTGGGACGCCTCGATATAACCCGTGGCCATGACAGGCCATACCTGAGGGTTCATATCAAGAACAGCGTCGGGCGTGCCGGTGCTGTTCTGCCTAACCCCCGTACGAACGCTGACAGGCGCGCCAGTTCACCACGACGTCCGCTGGGACGGAATGGAATGCCATGCCTGGCAGATGATGCTTGCGCATGGCGCCAGTGACGAACAGGGCCGCGACATGGTGCCGTCCCTGTTGACATCTACAGTATCGGTGGGACCCGTATGAAGGAGAAAAAGGACCCGACGATCCTGAAAGCCTTCTTCTCTCTCTCGTTCTTCTCCTTTTCCTCCGCTGTAACCCGCGCTCTCCCTTCGCCTATAAAAGAGGAAGCAGGGCGCCCCATGAAAAGAAAATCCAGGGCCGCACGAGAACGAACCACGAGATAAAAACACAAGAGCACGATACGAGCACACGGCTGAGCAGCGATCGAGCTCTCAGCACCCGTTCACTCCTTCAAACAGAGACTTGGGATCCTTTTTGTAACCCCTACTGCAAACCAAGTGCCGGATAACACGAGCAGCAGCAAACTAGGACGTAGGGACGTTCCGCCCGAACCAGTATAAACCCTTGTGTCCTCCGAGCACACCATCCGAAGACAGACGCGCAAATACAAATTTATTCGTCGGTGGTCCGAAAACACCGACACATTCCTACTGAGCACATTCAAAGAATGGATAAGATATTTTTGAATGGCAATTGGGTGGGATCTTGTAAAGATTCAGCTTCATTTGTATTTCGATTGAGGTGCATGAGACGCAGCAGTCTGATTGATCCTCAGGTTCCCTCTCTTTCCCATGGACTGCTCACTCTCTGCTTTAACTTATTTACAGCCTTTACTAAGATGCTTGGTGTGCAGGTTCCATATATGCATTGTTTTGTTTTAGAAGAGTCCCAATTTCCTGTCATTGATTTTACAAAAGTCAAATTTCATCTTTAGTATACATTGATCCATATAACTTGCTTATAAAGCCTGCTTGAATAATAATGGTTTTCCTTGGCTCCTTTGCAATCTTGATGCTCTGTCTTATATCTATTACCTATTTTTTGAGGATAAATGTTTTTTGCAATTTGATTAATGAGCGAGTATAAATAGGTTAAAACCATTTCCTTTGAAGTGACCAAGTTGTTATATTAGTTTGTTTATTACCAATTTCCCAAATTGTGTTGTCTTTCTTTTATGTTTCAGTTAACTGCTGAACATTTCCTGCCTATCTCTAATGTTGTGTTTGAGATATGTAATTTTAGGTTGCATCCTTTTCTCAATGCATAAATGTGAGGATGTCGCCGTCGTGGGATGGCCCCGGTCGGGAGTTCGACTCCCGGCTGCCGCGGGCACAAGCTGCGGTAATGCGCAGTTTGTGCAGAAAAAAAAACCATCGCCTGTCCCTACGTCCTAAAGCATAGGTAAAAAGGTTCCTGGCTCACTCACAAGATTACGGGCCCCTGTGTGAGGGCGAGGCATAGGGGTTCGGGGGTTTCTCGGCCTGCTGTGAGAGGTCTTCTTCCTAGCACAAAAACTGCAGGGGCTGTCTGCCCACCGCAGGCGAAGTTTTTTAAAAAAAATGTGAGGATGTCGGTTGCTTTTAGTTGTTGACACCTTCTCAGTACTGTGTACTAATATTCCACACCAAGATGTTCTTTATAATGTTTCTTATGTTTCTCAGTTTCATCTTATTAGGTTGAAATTAAATGGGACAAGTACAACAAGGAGGTTCGTGTTTTTTCTGATGCCGGGCGAATCCTCAGACCCCTTCTTGTGGTTGAGAACCTTAAAAAATCAGAAAACCAAAGGGGCGCTTCATTCTCTTTCCAGGAACTAATGCAACTAGAAATAATTGAGTTCATTGGTGTTGAAGAGGAGGAAGATATACAATGTGCGTGGGGAATCAGGCATTTGTTTGAGAGTGAAGGAGGGATAGTCTAATTATACTCACTGTGAACTGGATCCTTCCTTTCTTCTGGGATTAAGCTGTGGTATCATTCCTTTTGCAAACCATAATTTTGCTCTGAGGGTATTATACCAATCTGAAAAACACTCGAAACAAGCTATTGGTTACTCAACGACAAATCCACACATCAGAGTCGATACTCTTTCTCATCAACTATATTATCCTCAGAGGCCTCTTTACAAAACAGTTATAGCTGACTGTCTTGGCAGATCAGATTATAATACTTTTGGTAGAAAAGATGACTTTGCGAGACCAGAATATTTCAATGGACAAAATGCAATCGTAGCAGTCAATGTTCGTCAGGGGTTTAACCAGGAGGATTCCCTGGTTATGAATAGGGCTTCTCTTGAATGAGGTATGTTTAGGACTGAACACCTCAGGAGCTATAAGGCTGATGTAGAAAACAAGGATGGAACCAAACGACTGAAATTGAAGGAAAAGATAGACTTTGAAAAAACAGAAAGCAAAAGAGGACGTGTTGACAATCTTGATGATGATGGCGTACCTTACATTGGTGCAAGTCTTCAGACCAATGACATCGTTATTGGAAAAGTCTCAGAATCTGGAGAAGACCACAGTATTAAGCTGAAGCATACAGAAAAGGGAATGGTTCAGAAAGTATTGCTTTCAGCAGGGAAGAATTTTGCTGTGGTTACTCTAAGACAGGTAAGGCCTTTTTTTGGCTACACCTCATTCCACATGTGCTGGGAACTTGCGATGAATTGGTGTGGAAAATTAACTAATTTTCCACCTCAATCTATCTCAACATACGTGGAATGAGGTGGATACAGAGTGCATCCAAAAAAAGACCTAAATGACATTTGTCTTAGCAAAAAGAAGTATTAACCATTAACCAATTAGTACATTCCTTGAATTTTGGCTTCACTTGCGAGCGTATGGACCTTATTTGACAATGGAATGCTGCACTCTTCTCTTGACTGTTCTACCGATTGACAGAAACCATCTGTAGCTGCATTGATTGTCAGTTAAGCCTGTTACCTGTTTTGTGTGCCTGGCATTGTTATTTAACCCAGTAGTTATCTTGCTCTTGAGCGATTATTGTTGGCCTTCTTGATATTCCTTTTTTAACCCAATAAGATTAATGAGTTATCTATGTCTATATTCTTGCCATGCAATTAAGAGGAGATCATGGTCTCATGGATGATTAGAAAGACAAGCATCAGTGTGCGCTCATGGGTTACTTTACTTCATCCTTTATGGTTAAAATAAAGCTTGTTTTGACTTTATTACCTCTCTTTTCTTTTGCAACACTTGGCACTATTAACTTTTAGGATGTAACTTCGACACATGCAAATATTTCTAAGTACATATATTCTTTGGGTACCATTGTTAGCAATTCTAAAAATGGTAATTTCACACTATTGAACCATATATCTAAAAAAGTACAGATAATTAGAAAATCAAAGCTGACAAGTATTATGAAACAGGGGTAGTACCTTTTTATGGGGTTCAGCACTTTACATGATTCCATTGATCGACCCCACGTCCCCATACCCCAAAAAAAGTAATAATAAGAATTTGGCTTCTCCTTGTTCTTGACTTTTAGGAAATGGATGAGCCCAGATAGTCTGCTGGCTTGGTTGGGCCAGCAGTTCAACTCATCCTTTTCCATTTCACCACATATGTTACTTTCTATTGACCATTTAAAGTTTTCTTTGTTGATCTGATTTTAGGTTCGGACACCTTGCCTTGGAGATAAGTTTTCCAGCATGCATGGCCAAAAAGGTGGTGTTGGTTTTCTAGAATCTCAAGAGAACTTCTCATTTGTTAGTCCACAGGATCACCGACTCAGGTGAGTTAACCACTCACCAGTCTTGTCGAGCACCGACTAGTGTTGCCAAGCACTCACTAGCTAAGCCGACCACGAACAAGCATTGTCCGACCACACACACTATGGCTAGAGGTTGAAGAAGAGGGAGAACAGAGCATACACACACAGTACAAGCATCAGCGTTGGCCGGAGCCCTGTATAGGAGATGGCAAAACTGAACTCTCTTTGTTGAGTTGCAGTGGCAAACTATATACAAAACTCTATCCATCTAGTCCTAGTACAGCTCCCATGCTGCAACAGTGACTAGATAACACAGTAGGACTTACTTCTGAGCATGTCCCTGCATGTGGCTACAGTACGGCAGGTGAGCCGTTCGGCGCCTGCTTCTACAGCGGCTACAGTACAACAGCAGGGGGCCTTTTCGGCGTCGCCTTCCCTTGTTGTGTGTTCACACAAGGAAGCAGTAGATTATCTAACAATTCTTCCCCTAATCCTACTGGTATCCCTTGTACCCTCTCCATGTCGATCATCTCCTTCAGCACCATGAGTCGAAGACGTCCGAGCGGCTTGGTGAGGACGTCCGCGAGTTGCCGACCAGTTTCGACGAACTCGATGACGATCTACCCTCCATCGACACAGTCCCTGAGGAAGTGGAACTTCACGTCGATGTGTTTGCTCCGGTCGTGCAGAACCGGATTCTTCGCGAGGTCGATGGTGGGCTGGTTGTCCACCATCAGTGCTGGTGGGTGAGCTTCCGCACCGGTCAGCTCGCCCAGCAGCCAGCACAGCCACACAACTTGGCACGCCGCTGTGGCCACCGCTACGTACTCTGTCTCGCACGTAGATAGCGCCACCACCTTCTATTTCAGCGACAGCCATGAAATTGGAGCCGGCCCGAGGAAGACGAGCACGTCAGAGGTGCTCCGTCGTCCGTCGATGTCCCCCGCCATGTCTGCATCACTGAACACAGTGAGCTGCAGCCTACTCCTGTCGGTTTTGGGAAAAATGATCCCCTGATCCACCATACCCTTGACGTACCGCAGTACCCGCTTCACCACAGCCTAGTGATCCTCTCTGGGATCCTCCATGAAGCGACTGACATAGCCCACGGCGAACGCAATGTCCGACCTCGTGTGGACTAGGTAGCGCAGACCGCCGACGATGCTCCGGTAAAGTGTTGCATCCACCTTCGCCGCGGTGCTGGCCTTCGCCACCTTCAGCCGCTCCTCCATCGGAGTCACGCATGGCTTGCACTCAGCCATGCCTCTCCTCTCCAACAGCTTTGAGGCATACGCGCTCTGACCGAGCGTGAGTTCCTCCTTCACCTGCCTCACCTCAATGCCGAGATAGTAGGAGAGTGTGCTGAGATCGCTCATTCAAAAACGAGCCGCCATCTCGCGCTTGAAGCTATTGATGTTTCCCATGCGCGCGTCGGTGACGATCAAGTCATCCACATACAAGCCGACGATGAGCTCCTCCTTCTCCCATCGCCGCGCATAGAGCGCGTGCTCGGTTGCGCACCGCTGGAACCCTAGCTCGCCCAGCGTGGCGTTAAGCTTGGCGTTCTATGCTCGTGGGGGCCTGCCGCAGCCCGTAGAGCATCTTGCGCAGTCGAAGCACCCTGTGCTCCTCTCCCTTGATGGCGAAACCTAGAGGTTGCCTGACGAAGACCGTCTCCGCCAGCTCGCCATTTAGGAAGGCCAATTTAACGTCCAAGTGATGGATGTGCCAGTCCTTTGCTGCTGCCAAGGCTAGTAGCAAACGGACAGACTCCATGCACGCTACTGGCATAAAGACTTCCTTGAAGTCTATGCCCTTGCGCTGAATAAAGCCTCGGGCGATGAGGCGCGCCTTGTGCTTGACAATGGCACCGAGCTCGTCCCGCTTGACCTTGTACACCCACTTCAGGCTGATCGGACGGCATCCTAGAGGTGGATCGACGAGCTGGGTGGTTCCTCTGCGCTGACGAGCAGCAGCTCTTGGTCATTGAGCAGCCGACCAGCCAGTCCTGAGGGCCCTGTGCCACCGATGATGCCATCCAACCTGCAGAACCACACCTCCTCACCTTCGTAGAAGGCATCCACAAACTCAGTGGTGTCACTTGGAGGTGAGGCGAACTCGATCGGCATCGATGGAGTTCACTGTTCCGTCGGAGTGCTCGGCACCCTAGTTGTAGTGCTCGGCACTACTTCTAGACAGCTCGTCACTACTCCTGCAGTGCTCGGCACCACTGTAGGAGTTCTCAGTCTCAGTCTTGTAGTGGTCAGCACCACTGCAAGACCTCTTGGCTCTGCTATGGGAGTGCTCGGCACCCGTCCTAGAGTGGTCGCCACCACAGCAGAACCTCTCGGCACCACTCCTAGCGTGCTCGGCATTCCTCTAGGAGTGCTCGGCACTCCTTCCT
Organism: Miscanthus floridulus; assembly: GCF_019320115.1. Lineage (NCBI taxonomy): Eukaryota > Viridiplantae > Streptophyta > Magnoliopsida > Poales > Poaceae > Miscanthus > Miscanthus floridulus. The sequence continues at coordinate 177,492,417 of NC_089580.1, read as the reverse complement.
GAGTGCTCGGCATCTCTCCCGAAGTGCTCGGCACCGTCTAGGAGTGCTCGGCTCTGCCGTTGGAGTGCTCGGCACTCCTCCCTGAGTGCTCGGCACCTCTTCCCTAGCGTCTCCACCACCGTAGATGACCAGGTGCTCGACGATGAAAGTGCTGGTGAAGCCGCCAGCTTCCCTTGTACTTGGACTGTTCTAGTCCTAAGCCGCCTTCTCGTCGAACACGACGTCGTGCGAGACAAGCACCTTGTCGCCGTGTGGGTCATAGAGCCGGTACGCCTTGGTACCCTTCGCGTAGCCTAGTAACACCATCGGTGTGCGCCTGTCCTCTAGCTTGGTGAGGATCGGCTTTGTCTTCCTGACATGGCCGATGCAGCCGAATGTTTGGGGGACGGACATGCTTGGCTTGCGCCCATACCAAGCTTCGAACGGCGTCTTGCCCATCAGGGCCTTGGTCGAAGCGCGGTTGAGAATGAACACCACCGTGGTCACCGCCTCACCCCAAAACCTTACCGGCATGCCTTTGGCCTTCATCATGGATCAAGTCATGCCGACTACCGTCTGATTCCGCCTATCCACCACGCCATTTGTTGTGGCTAGTACGACGTGGTGTGGTGTCGCACCACACCCTGATCCGCGCAGTACGCAGCGAACTCCACCAAAGTGAATTCGCCACCACGATCAGTCCTCAGCATGTGGAGCTTCTTGTCGCTCTCGGCCTCCGCGCGCATCTTGAACTTTTTGATCACCGCCGCCGCTTCGTCCTTGCTCATCAGGAGTTGCAGCCACATGTAGTGACCACAATCATCCACGAGCAAGAGGAAGTACCGCCGACCACCATTTGTAGCTGGCATGATCGGCCCATAGAGGTCGCCGTGGATGAGCTCGAGAGCGTCCTTCGCGCGATACTTGGTCGCCTTTGGGAATCGTAGCCTCCTCTGCTTCCCGGCTAGGCAGCAGTCACATAGCTCGCTCCATGCTTGATGTGGGGTATCCCTCGAACCATCTTCTCCAGCTGACCAAGTGCGTCGAAGCTGAGATGTCCAAACCGGGCATGCCACAGCCACGGTTCCTCGATGTGCCTTACCGCCAGGCACTTCGGCTGCTCTACCTTTAGGTCGAGCAGGTACAACCGGTTTAGGAACCTCTTCACCTTGGCGAGAAGTCGCTGCTCCCGGTCCCTGATCCTAAGGTCTTCATCCTTCATTAGTACCTCGCTACCGTGCTCGTCCAGCTGACCAATGCTGATGATGCTGGAACACAGCTGCGGGATGTAATATACATTCGTTAGCGTGCGGTGCTCCCTGTTCTGGCACCTAAAGATGATGGTGTCGCACCCTTAGATTGCCACCTATGAGCCGTCACCAAACTTCACCGTACTGGTAACATCATCATCGAGCTCGTAGAAGGATGCCTTGGAGCCCGTCATGTGGTTGCTGGCACCAGAGTCTAGATACCACCGCTGCTCCTGATCGGCGCCCACACGTCCGAGGTGGACTTGGGCGCGCGGTTCGACGATGTTGATAGCCTTCAGGGCCTTCCTAGGTCCTTCCACCGTCGTCACCTCTTCATTCTCCTCGGCCTCGACATCATGCAGCGCACAGAATGACGCCATTAGAATAGTGGCCTCATCATCATCATCAGTTTGCGCCAGATGAGCTTCAGCCTTCTTCTCCTGCTTGTGATTTGGGCACTCCCGTGCCCAATGGCCCGTCTTCTAACAGCGTCGACAGGCGTTGGGGTCGACCTGCTTCTTCTTCACCGAAGAAGCCTTGCCACGGCGTTTGCCATCACCACCGCGGCTAGAGGAGGCTACCCTAGAGTTCCTCCGAGCAGCCCACTCCTCCTCTGTCAGCAGCAGTTTACCGCTGTCCTTCGTTGATGTCGCCTGCTCTAGGCGCTCGTCCACCGCCCGTGGATGGCCTGTCACATCCTCAATGATGAGGGTGGATAAGTCCAGCATTATCTCTATGGAGAGAGCGATCTGGATGTACTTTGCCAGCATGGAGTGGAGGTACTTGGAGACCGCCTCCTCTTCATCGATGGTGACGTCGTGGCTCTTTAGCTTGCTGATGAGCGTCTGCAGACGGAGAGAGAAGTCCTCCACCGTTTCACCATCCTTGAACTTGAGGTTGGTGTACTTCTGCTTCAGAAGCTGGGCCATCGCCTTTTTTGCGCGGTCGGAACTGACGCGCATCGCCGCAATAGCCTCCCACGCCTCCTTAGCAGAGCTCTTCACCCCCAACGGCTCCCTGTACTCCGTCGGTACAGCAGTGAGGATAGCCTCAAACGCTGACATGTCAATGCCCTTATCAACAACATTCTAGAGCCGTCGGGTTCTGAGCTTGACCTTCATAGTCACCAACCATTCTCCATAGTTGGTGTGAGTCAGCGTCGGTCAACTGGTGCCGCTGACCTCCCGCACCGTGCGAACAACCACTCCGATCGTGGCTGGGCAGCCACAATAGTGCCACTGCTGTCGTCCATCTCCAAACCATTCGTCATCGCTAGCGGTTAGTCCGACGACGGCGCTTGTATGGCTCTGATACCACTTGTTAGCCCACAGGATCACCGGCTCAGGTGAGTTGACCACTCATCAGTTTTGCTGAGCACCTGCTAGTGTTGCCGAGCACTCACTAGCTAAGCCGATCACGAACAAGCGTTGTCCGACCACACACACTATGGCTAGAGGTCGAAGAAGAGGGAGAACAGAGCATACACACACAGTACAAGCACCAGCGTTGGCCGGAGCCCTATATAGGAGATGGCAAAACTGAACTCTCTTTGTTGAGTTGTAGTTGCAAACTATATATACAACTCTATCCATCTAGTCCTAGTACAACTCTCATGCTGCAACAGTGACTAGATAACACAGCGTGACTGACTTCTGCGCCTGTCCCTACATGTGGCTACAGTACGGCAGGTGAGCCATTCGGTGCCTGCCTCTACAGCGGCTACAGTACCACAGCAGGGGGCCTTTTCGACGCCGTCTTTCCTTATTGTAGGTTAATACAAGAAAGCAGTAGATTATCTAACACCATCTACTCACAGAGGTATAGTCTCGGATATTGTGATAAATCCACATGCCTTCCCAACACGTCAAACTCCCGGACAGCTGCTTGAAGCTGCTCTGGGGAAGGGGATAGCCTGCAAACGTACAATGAGATATGCAACACCATTCACCACAGCATCAGTTGATGTTATTGCAGAACAGTTGCACAGGTAAGTGTTTCTTCTTCCAACGGATGAATAGCTGCTTCCCTTATTCAGTAACCCGCCCCTTGCACACGAAACAGATATATGAGACCCTTTCAAAGGGTTGAGCATTTTTAGCCTCTTTTAGTTGAACTTTGTAATTGTTAAGCTTATTAGTACATCTTATAAGAACCTTGTACGTCATTAGTGCACCCATGCTCTCAAGTCTTAACTCTGTTAATATTTTACTGCTTATTACACATACAGAAGAAGAAAAAGAAAGGTAGGGAAATAAAGTACACACACAGAATGGCTGGTCGCTAACCTCATATTTTGTATATTGGTCATTTGAGTAAACATGTACTGCATTGTTCCTAGTATCTCTTAGTTTACAGTAATTTCACATGTATGTATCCTTTTGTAATCTTTTGCTCCAAAACGGTGGAAACACACAACTTTCCTTCCCCTTTCCCTTTTAACTTGTATTACTATCAGTCGATGCTTATCTTTTTCTTAACTGAGACATCCATAGTGGCACCACTAGATATAAAGCTGAGTGCGCTCACACACTAACATGTTATCAGTGAGGATCTTACTTCAGATAATCAAGTAACTTTGCACGGAATGTATCTGAGAATGAGAATATTTTAGTTATTTTCTTGTGTAGACTTGTTTTCTTCTGTGTTCTGTTTAGTTGATCTCCAAAATTTTATGTATCTTGTTGCATTGCAGTGCTGGTTATTCACGATGGGGAGCCGACAATGTTCTAAATGTCCGAACTGGTGAAAGAATGCAATCCTTGGTTTTCATGGGCCCCACCTTTTACCAGAGGCTGATTCATATGTCTGAAGATAAGGTGAAATTCCGTAATACTGGGCCGGTGCACCCCCTCACGAGGCAGCCTGTTGCCGACAGGAAAAGGTTTGGTGGAGTTAAGTTTGGAGAAATGGAGCGTGATTACCTCCTCGCCCATGGGTCAGCTGCAACCTGTATTTAGATAATCTACTGCTACCTTATATGAACATAGTAAGGGAAGACAACGTCGAAAAGGTTCTCTGATGTGATATTGTAGCCGCTGCAGGTGTAGGCGCCGCACGGCTCACTTGCAGCACTGTAGGCACATGCAGTGGTCGACACAGAGTCAGTCTTGTATGTTATCTAATTACTGTTACAGCATGTGCGCTGTAATAGGACTAGATAGATAGAGTTGTATAAATCGACTACTAAGGCAACTCAGTAAAGAGAGTTCAGATTTACCATCTCACAGACAGGGCTTCGGTCAACGCTGTTGTCTTGTATTGTGTGTGCATACTCTGTTCTTCCTTCTTCTTCTACCTCCAGCCATAGTGTGTGGAGACGGACAACGCTTGTTCGTGGTCGATACGGCTAGTGGGTGCTCGGCAACACTAGCGGGTGCTCGGTAAGACTAGTGAGTGGTTTACTCATCTAAACCGATGATCATGTGGGTCAACAAGTGGTATCAGAGCCGTACAAGCACCGTTGCCAGACTAACCGCTAGCGATGACGGACGGTTCGGAGATGAGAGACAGTAGTGGCACTGCTATGGCTGCCCAGCCATGACCGGAGGTCATTGTTCGCACGGTGCGGGAGGTCAGCGGCACCAATTGGCCGACGCTGACTCACATAAACTATGGAGAGTGATCGGAAATGCTGTTGACAAGGGCACCAACAATGAGGAAGATGACATGTCAGCGTTTGAGGGTATCCTCGCTGCTGTACCGACGGAGTACAGAGAGCCGTTGGGGGTGAAGAGCTCGGCTAACGAGGCTGAAGGGACCGTGACGCCTAAGAGAGGGGTGAATTAGGCAACTTAAAATTCTAACTCTAAACTATGGTCTCTTTCTCTAACCCTAGCAAAACCTATGCAAGTGATAAGCTATCTAGATGTGCAACTATGGTTTTACTAGTGTGTTGCTATCTCTACCGCAAACATAGTAAAGTAATCAATGTAAATGCGGAAGCTAAAGAGCAAGGTAGAGATATGCAAACTCTCGTCGACGACTCCGGTATTTTTACCGAGGTATCGAGAAACGCGCAAGCTTCCCCCTAGTCCTCGTTGGAGCCCCTCGCAAGGAATCCCTCGCAAGGGCCAAGCTCCCGGTCGGGTAACTCCGTGGATAGCCTCGGGCCTTCCCCACGCGCAAGTGGGTCTCCGACGTGCCTCTCGGCAAGCCTCTCCCGGATGCTCCCCGCCGTCTTCACTATCAAGCTTCCGGCCGAAACGCCGCGGGCCTTGTTCCCTCCGGTACACGGTGGCGGCCACACCACAAACACGGTTGGTGTGATCTCGCAAGACTTCAAGCCCCTCCGATGTACAACACTTGTGCTCGTAAGCACAGGGTGGCAAGAGGTATGCAAACCTCACTAAACACTAGGCATACACCTAGAGCAAGCGCATAAGCGGTGGTCCAATCAACCTAAGCACTTTGCAAAGCACTTATGCTAATCACCTAATAAAACACTAAGCACTATACATGTGGAGATCACTAAAATGGTGTATCAACACCCTTGGTATGTTTCCTCAGCTCCACTATCTTCAAATGGCCGGTTGGGGGTTGTATTTATAAACCCCACTGAGAAAGTAGCCGTTGGGGTCGAACTCCCGCGAAACTGCTACTGACCGGACGCTGAATCGTCTAGACCGGACGCGTCCGATCGTCCCGACCGTTGAGTCGGCAATATACTGATCGGACACTGGCCAGCGTCCGGTCGCCTGCCACCGGACGCGTCCGGTCGCATATTTGCCGCTCTGGAACCTTACTGTAATCGATCGGACGCTACTGTCCTGCGTCCGGTCGGTTGCCGCCAGCGTCCGGTCTAGAGTTCGGTCGCCTGTCTGCCGAGCCACTTGCCCAGCGTCCGGTCGCAGCGTCCGGTTGCTTGTTCAGCGTTTGGTCCTGCATCCGGTCACCACAGTGAGCTCATTTCTTCATGATCTTGCGTACGGCTTGGTTCCAATCTTCATGCTTGGACTTGGCTTGATCTTTTGGGTCTTCTCTTGTGCTTCAAAGGTCTTGCTTGAGGTGTTGATCATCGGATCACCACGTCGCCTTCGTCCAAGTCACGTCTTGCACCCTATTGAACTACAAAATAAACACTTGCAAATTCATTAGTCTAATTTGGTTGTGTTGGTCATCAAACACCAAAATCCAAAGTAAATGGGCCAAGGGTCCATTTTCCTTACAATCTCCCCCTTTTGGTGATTGATGCCAACACGACCAAAGCAAGCAAATAATAAGAATTCGGAAGTTAAAAAACTACCTACTTGCTAGGATGCAATGCAAAGGGCAAGGTTATATGATGCTAATTGATAGATACTAATTGAAACTTTACTTAAAAGCTTGTCTTGCCCTTGCAAATGTCCCCATATGATATTATGGATTAAAGCCTAGCTGTCTAAAAAAAATCTCCCATTACTTAGACTAATCCATAATTCACTTTCCTCCCTTTCTCGGACCATTACCACTTATAGACATCGACTTGATGTTTGCCTTTGGTCCTTCAAATTCTCCTCCTTTGGCATCAAACACCGAAAAGGAAGACATTAGTAGCACAAGGGAGGGTCAAATTTCATGATCCTTTGTATATAGAGTGAAATGGATCACAAAATTTGGCTCTCACATTATATAGAATAAGCTCCCCCTAAATATATGCATACATATGGTAGAAAGCAAAGCATATGCATAATTAGCAATTTATTGTACATGAGAGTTTAATCTATATAATGCATGGAGAAAGCATATAAATATGAAACATGATGATGCCAATTGAAGAATGATGCTTAACTCCGGGGACTCCAATTTCCTTACAATGAGACTACTACACATGTAATATGTTTGAAAAAATTGATACCATTTGAACAAGTGTTAGTCTCAAAGCATCCAAGTTGTAGATTAAGCTCCCCCTAAATTTGTGCACACAAGTGTTGAATACTTGTAAAATTTGTGCACATTGAATTAAGTATCTAAATACCACTTGAAAGATGATATTTGGGAGAGATTATCTACAATTTGGACTTTGGCACATATTAGATAATTAATTGTAAAACAAGCTATGTGCCGTGCTCCTAAATAATTTTAAACCATGTAGGTTTGCTCCAAGGGTTGATAATGAAACCGAGCAAGCCTACCATATGATATACCTATTAAATGCATGACAAAATATTTAAGCATGTAAATGTAAACATTAGGTATGAAAGATAACTAGAAGCTTTAAGAGTATATCAATTGAAAAACAAAACCAATTGAAATGAATACTAATTGAAAGTAATGACATCTAGTTACCTAACATGGGAAGGGGAATTTGGGTCCATAGTATTCACTATCCTACTTGGCAATGGCTTTGTCCATCATGATGCACCCCATTAAATGCACCCAAACTTTGCCAAGTCTCCAAATACCCCAAAAGTCAGACAGACTTCTCACTTCCCTTTCGGGATCCAAACCTTCTTGGTGCTCTTCATGTTGGAAATGATTTCCTTTGGCACCCAAAAGCGTTTGACCCCATTGTTGGCTTGCTTGTTCACCTTGATGGTCACCACCTTGTCATTTTTCTTCTTCAAGAGAGATAAGGTGTGGAGGCCTTCTTGTCCACCTTGTTGGTGTAGGTGTTGGAGAGCTTGCTTGCTTGCTTTTTCTCCTTCTTCTTAGCTCCTCCCCAATTCTTCACCTTGCACTCATAGCACTTGTGACCTTCCTTATGACACACGTAACAAACCACGGTTTGTCCTTCATCAAGCTTCTTCACTCCCTTGACGGTGTTATCTTGATAAAGTTGGGTTTGCTTCGCCTTGCCTTTTACTTGAGTCAAGTCCTTGGTGAGGCGAGCTACTTCTTGCTTGAGTTGCTCATTCTCCTTTGCAACCTCTTGTGTGCATGTATCTACAATAACTTTCTCAACACAAACTTGGTTGCACAAAGGTGAGTCTAAACATAAATCATTACAAGAAGTAGAGGCATCCTTTTTAGACATGTTAAAGATAGAACTTTTCCTTTTAGATTCCTTGGTGGGGTTTGTACTAACAGCTTCAAGATTAGCAACTTTATTAGTTAGCTCATCATAATGTTTGCACATGGTTTCCATTTTAGCAAGCAAACTATTATATGCTTCTTGTGAGCTAGCTAACTTTTCTTTTAATTTTTAATTTTTCTTTAAAAGTTGCTCATCATCGATTGTGCATGCATTTGTTGTTGCACTAGCCTCAAGTTGCTCAATTTTAGTAGATAGTTCAACATTGAGATTTGCAAAGTTTTCATATTGTTCAAGCAAATTTTTGTATGCTTCTTGTGAACTACCTAGCTCTTCTTTTAAATTTTTAAGCTTCTTTTGTTGACTAGTGCAAATTTTAGCATATTTAAGACTTTGTTGCACAATTGTATTATAAGAAGGCAAATCATCACTATCGCTCTCACTAGAGGATGAGCTTTCATTACCTCGTGCCATAAGGCACAAACGTGAAGAGCTTGATGATGAGTGCTTGCGGCCTCGCCTCTTGTGATGATGTTCTTCTTCACTTAAAGAATCATCCCATGACCTTATTGATGTGAGGGCTTGGTTCTTGCACGCCTTCTTCTTTGTCTTGGGTGTGGGCTTGTTTGGACAAACTTCCACAAAGTGTCCCGACTTGCCGCATCCGTAGCATCCTCTCTTTCTTTGCTCATTTCTTTGATTGGTGAAAATGAGATCTTAAATTTGGATGGACACACCCTTGACATTGAGCCTTTGGATCATCTTCTCCACCTTGTTGATTAATTTGATTGATTCTTCATCAAGGTCGGAGGTGGAGGAGGAAGATTGATCATCATCACTTGATTCTTCATCATCCTCATCTTCTTCTTCACTTGAGGAGCTTGAGCTTGAGCTTGACTCAACTTTCTTGCCCTTCATCTTTTTCTTCTCGCTACAAGCGAGAGCTTTGCCTTTGCTTGATGAAGATGCTTCTCCTTGACCCATCTTACGTGACATTTCAAATGACACTAGCTTTCCAATGACAATGCTCGGGGTCATGGTGCTCAAGTTCTCCATGTTGTGAAGGATGATGATGATGCTTGCATATTTCTTTTATGGTAGAACGGAGATGATCTTCCTCACGATGTCCGCATCATCTAGCTTTAATAATCTGATTGAATGGAGCTCATTGATGATTAGATTTAATCGAGAATACATATCACGAACAAGCTCATCATCATTCATAGCAAAGGAATCATAATTTTGCTTGGCTAGACAATGTTTTTGCTCATGGACATTACTTGTGCCGTCATGGAGCTCTTGGAGTTTTAACCAAATTTCATGTGCCGTATTTAAGGTGAACACTTGGTTAAACACATCCATGCTAAAAGATTCAAACAAGCAATTCTTAGCTCTAGCATTGAAATGCATTTCTTTTTCATCACTCTTTCTGGGCTTTTCGGGATTCTTAATGGGTTTCATCCCGTCACGAGTGACTCTCCATACACCTAAATCAACCGTCTCAAGGTGGCAAGCCATTCTTGCTTTATAGTAAAGGAAGTTAGTGCCGTCAAATTGTGGAGGCCTAGCGGTATCCATCCCAACCACTCTACAATTGCGTCGGCTCAACGGCGGTTAAGCCAAGGGTCTAAATATGAGCCAACCGGCTCTGATACCAATTGAAGGGACCGTGACACCTAAGAGGGGGGGTGAATTAGGCAACTTAAAATTCTAACTCTAAACTATGGCCTCTTTTTCTAACCCTAGCAAAACCTATGCAAGTGATAAGCTATCTAGATGTGCAACTATGGTTTTACTAGTGTGTTGCTATCTCTACCGCAAACATAGTAAAGTAATCAATATAAATGCAGAAGCTAAAGAGCAAGGTAGAGATATGCAAACTCCCGTCGACGACTCCGGTATTTTTACCGAGGTATCGAGAAGCGCGCAAGCTTCCCCCTAGTCCTCGTTGGAGCCCCTCGCAAGGAATCCCTTGCAAGGGCCAAGCTCCCAGTCAGATAACTCCGTGGATAGCCTCGGGCCTTCCCCATGCGCAAGTGGGTCTCCGACGTGCCTCTCGGCAAGCCTCTCCCGGATGCTCCCCGCCGTCTTCACTATCAAGCTTCCGGCCGAAACGTCGCGGGCCTTGTTCCCTCCGGTACACGGTGGCGGCCACACCACAAACACGGTTGGTGTGATCTCGCAAGACTTCAAGCCCCTCCGATGTACAACACTTGTGCTCGCAAGCACGGGGGGGCAAGAGGTATGCAAACCTCACTAAACACTAGGCATACACCTAGAGCAAGCGCATAAGCGGTGGTCAAATCAACCTAAGCACTTCGCAACGCACTTATGCTAATCACCTAATAAAAAATAAGCACTATGCATGTGGAGATCACTAAAATGGTGTATTAACACCCTTGGTATGTTTTCTTAGCTCCACTATCTTCAAATGGCCAGTTGGGGGTTGTATTTATAAGCCCCACTGAGAAAGTAGCCATTGGGGTCAAACTCCTGCGAAACTGCTACTGACCGGACGCTGAATCGTCCTGACCGGATGCGTCCGGTTGTCCCGACCGTTGAGTCGGCAATATACTGATCGGACGCTGGCCAGCGTCTGGTCGCCTGCCACCGGACGCGTCCGGTCGCATATTTGCCGCTCTGGAACCTTACTGTAATCGATCGGACGCTGCTGTCCTGCGTCCGGTCGGTTGCCGCCAGAGTCCGGTCCAGAGTCTGGTTGCCTGTCTACCAAGCCACTTGCCCAGCGTCCGGTCGCAACGTCCGGTTACTTGTTCAGCGTCCGATCCTGCATCCGGTCACCACAGTGAGCTCATTTCTTCGCGATCTTGCGTACGGCTTGGTTCCAATCTTCATGCTTGGACTTGGCTTGATCTTTTGGGTCTTCTCTTGTGCTTCAAAGGTCTTGCTTGAGGTGTTGATCATCGAATCACCACGTCGCCTTCGTCCAAGTCACGTCTTGCACCCTATTGAACTACGAAATAAACACTTGCAAATTCATTAGTCCAATTTGGTTGTGTTGGTCATCAAACACCAAAATCCAAAGTAAATGGGCCAAGGGTCCATTTTCCTTACAGAGGCGTGGGAGGCTATTGCGGCGATGCGCGTCGGTTTCGACCGCGCAAAAAAGGTGATGGCCCAGCTTTTGAAGCAGGAGTACGCCAACATCAAATTCAAGGATGGTGAAACAGTGGAGGACTTCTCCCTCCGCCTATAGACACTCATCAGCAAGCTAAAGAGTCATGGCGTCACCATCAATAAAGAGGAAGCGATCTCTAAGTACCTCCACTCTGTGCCGGCAAAGTACACCCAGATCGCTCTCTCCATAGAGACGATGCTGGACTTGTCCACCCTCACCTTTGAGGATGTGATAGGCCGTCTACGGGCGGTGGACGAGCGCCTGGAGTAGGTGACAGCAACGAAGGACAGCGGGAAACTCCTGCTAACGGAAGAGGAGTGGGCTGCTCAGAGGAACTCTAGGAAGGCAGCCTCCTTCAGCCACGGTGGCGATGGCAAGTGCCGCGGCAAGGCTTCTTCGAAGAAGAAGCAGGTCGACCCCAATGCCCGCCAACGTTGCGGAAAGATGGACCATTAGGCACGGGAGTGCCTAAACCGCAAGCAGGAGAAGAAGGCTGAAGCTCATCTGGCGCAAGCTGATGATGAGGATAAGGCCACTATCCTGATGGCGATGTTCTGTGCACTGCACGACGTCGAGGCCGAGGAAAGAGAAGAGGCGACGATGGTGAAAGGACCTGGGAAGGCCCTGAAGACCATCAACCTCGACGAACCACGTGCCCAAGTTCACCTCGGACGTGTGGACGCCGACCAGGAGCAGCGATGGTATCTAGACTCTAGTGCCAACAACCACATGATGGGCTCCAAGGCATCCTTCTCTGAGCTCGACGACGATGTTACCGGTACGGTGAAGTTTGGTGACGGCTCAAGGGTGGCTATCCAAGGGTGCGGCACCATCATCTTCAGGTGCCAGAATAGGGAGCACCATGCGCTAACAGATGTATATTACATCCTGCACCTGCGTTCCAGCATCATCAGCATTGGTCAGCTAGATGAGCACGGTAGCGAGGTACTGATCAAGGATGGCGTTCTTAGGATCAGGGACCGGGAGCAGCGACTTCTTACCAAGGTGAAGAGGTCCCTAAATCGGTTGTACCTGCTCGACCTGAAGGTAGAGCAGCCGGTGTGCCTAGTGACAAGGCACTCTAAGGAACCATGGATGTGGCATGCCCGGTTCGAACATCTCAGCTTCGACGCGCTTGGTCGGCTGGAGAAGATGGTCCGAGGGCTACCCCACATCAAGCATGGAGGCAAGCTATGTGACAGCTGCCTGGCCGAGAAGCAGAGGAGGCTACGTTTCCCAAAGACGGCCAAGTATCACGTGAAGGACGCTCTCGAGCTCGTCCACGGTGACATCTACGGGCCGATCACGCCTGCTACAAACGGTGGTCGATGGTACTTCCTCTTGCTCATGGATGATTGTAGTCGTTACATGTGGCTGCAACTCCTGACGAGCAAGGACGAAGCGGCGGCGGTGATCAAGAAGTTCAAGACACGCGTGGAAGTCGAGAGCGGTAAGAAGCTCCGCGTGTTGAGGACTGATCGCGACGGTGAATTCACTTCGGTGGAGTTCGCTGCGTACTACGCGGATTAGGGTGTGGGGCAACACCACACCACGCCGTACTCGCCACAACAGAATGGCGTGGTGGAGAGACGGAACCAGATGGTGGTTGGCATGACCCGATCAATGATGAAGGTCAAAGGCATGTCGATAAGGTTCTGGGGAGAGGCGGTGACCACGACGGTGTTCATCCTCAACCGCGCTCTGACCAAAGCCCTGACGGGCAAGACGCCGTTCGAAGCTTGGTATAGGCACAAACCGAGCGTGTCCTTCCTCCAGACATTCGGCTGCATCAGCCACATCAGGAAGACGAACCAAACCTCACCAAACTGGAGGACAGGAGCACACCCATGGTGTTTCTAGGCTACACGGAGGGTACCAAGGTCTACCGGCTCTATGACTCATGCGGAGACAAGGTGCTTGTCTCACACGACGTCGTGTTTGACGAGGAGGCGGCTTGGGACTGGAGCAGTCTAAGCACGGGGAAAGCTAACGACTTCACCAGCACCTTCATCGTCGAGCACTTGGTCATCCACGGTGGTAGAGACGCTGAGGAAGAGGTGCCAAGCACTCCAGGAGGAGTGCCGAGCACTCCGACGGTAGAGCCGAGCACTCCTGGGGTAGTGCTGAGCACTTCGAGAGGGATGTCGAGTACTCTGGGAGGAGTGTCGAGCACTCCTGAAGGGATGCCGAGCACGCAAGGAGTGGTGCCAAGGGCTTCTGCAGTGGTGGCGACCACTCTAGAACAGGTGTCGAGTACTCCCATGGTGGAGCCAAGACGTCTTGCAGTTGTGCCAACCACTCCAAGATTGATGCTAGGCACTCCTACAGTGTGGCCAAACACTGCAGGAGTTATGACAAAAAGTCCAAAAGAAGTGTCGAGCACTCCAGGTGTTGTACCGAGCACTCCGGCAGAACAGGGAGCTCCATCAACGCCGATCGAGTTCGTCTCACCTCCAAGTGACATCACTGAGTTCGTGGATGCCTTCCACGAGGATGAGGAGGTGCGGTTCCATAGGCTGGACGACATCGGCGGTGGCACAGGACCCTCAGGACTGGCTGGTCAACTGCTCAACGACGCAGAGCTGCTGCTAGTCAATGCAGCGGAACCACCCACGTTCACGCTGGCCGAGCGGGACAGAAACTGACGATGGGCGATGCTGGAGGAGATGAAGGCGATCGGGAAAAACGAGACTTGGTAGCTCGTCGATCCACCTCCAGGATGCCGTCCGATCAGCCTGAAGTGGGTGTACAAGGTCATGCGGGATGAGCTCGGCGCCCGAGGCTTTGTTCGGCGTGAGGGCATAGACTTCGAGGAGGTCTTTGCACTAGTAACGCACATGGAATCGGTTCATTTGCTACTAGCCTTGGCAGCAGCAAAGGACTGGCGCGTCCATCACATGGACATTAAATCTACCTTCCTCAACGGTGAACTGGTGGAAACGGTTTTCGTCAGGCAACCTTCAGGTTTCGCCATCAAGGGAGAGGAGCATAGGGTGCTCCGACTGCGCAAGACGCTCTACGGGCTACGGCAGGCCCCCCGAGCATGGAGCGCCACGCTAGATGAGCTTGGGTTTTAGCGGTGCGCAACTGAGCACGCGCTCTACATGCGGCGACGGGGGAAGGAGGAGCTCCCCGGCGCGCGCACAGAGGACATCAACAGCTTCAAGCGCGAGATGGCGGCTCATTTTTGAATGAGCAATCTCGGCGCACTCTCCTACTACCTCGGCATCGAGGTGAGACAGGGGAAGAAGGAACTCACGCTCGGTAAGAGCGTGTATGCCTCCAAGCTGTTGGAGAGGAGCGGCATGGCTGAGTGCAAGCCATGCATGACTCCGATGGAGGAGCGGCTGAAGCTGACGAAGGCTAGCACCACGGCGAAGGTGGATGCGACACTCTACCAAAGCATCATCGGCATTCTGCGCTACCTAGTCCACACGAGGCTGGACATTGCGTTCATCGTGGGCTACGTCAGTCGCTTTATGGAGGATCCCAGAGAGAATCACTAGGCTGCGGTGAAACGGCTACTACGCTACGTCAGGGGGACGGTGGATTATGGGATCATCTTCCCAAAGACCGGCGTGAGTAGGCTGTAGCTCACTGTGTTCAGCGATGCAGACATGGCGGGGGGCATTGACAAGCGATGGAGCACCTCTGGCGTGCTCGTCTTCCTCGGGTCGGCCCCAATTTCATGGTTGTCGCTGAAACAGAAGGTGGTGGCGCTATCTACGTGCGAGGTAGAGTACGTAGCGGCGGCCACAGCGGCGTGCCAAGTTGTGTGGCTACGCCGGCTGCTGGGCGAGCTGACCGGCGTAGAAGCTCACCCACCAGCACTGATGGTGGACAATCAGCCCGCCATCGCCCTCGCAAAGAATCTGGTTCTGCACGACCGAAGCAAACACATCGACGTGAAGTTCCACTTTCTTAAGGACTGTGTCGATGGAGGGCAGATCGTCATCGAGTTCGTCGAAACTGATCGGCAACTCGCGGACGTCCTCACCAAGCCGCTCGGACGTCTTCGACTCACGGAGCTGAAGGAGATGATCGGCATGGAGGGGGTACAAGGGTTAGCAGTAGAATTAGGGAAAGATTGTTAGATAATCTACTGCTACCTTGTGTGAACACAGTAAGGAAAGACGACGCCGAAAAGGCCCCCTGCTGTGATACTGTAGCCGATGCAGGTGCAGACGCCGCACGGCTCACCTGCAGCACTGTGGGCACATGCAGTGGCCGGCGCAGAGTCAGCCCTGTATGTTATCTAGTTACTGTTACAGCATGTGCACTGTACTAGAACTAGATAGATAGAGTTGTATAAATAGACTATCAAGGCAACTCAGTAAAGAGAGTTTAGATTTATCATCTCACAGATAGAGCTTCGGCCAACGCTGGTGTCTTATATTGTGTGTGCATGCTCTGTTCTCTCTTCTTCTTCTTGCGCCAGCCATAGTGTGTTGGGACGGACAACGCTGGTTCGTGATCGGCACGGCTAATGGGTGCATGACAACACTAGCGGATGCTCGACAAAATTGATGAGTGGTTCACTCACCTGAGCTGGTGTTCATGTGAACCAAACACCTGCATGAACGCCTCTTCATGCTTAGTGACTTCTCCCAGATGCACATCTGCCAGACATGCGAGCGTGTGGCTAATGTTGTCATGAGGTCTGTCCCCGGAGGCAAAAAGATCCGTGGCCCCTACTGCGGCTTCTGCAAGTCTTCGGAGAACATAGTGAGAATCAATGTGCCCTATGGCGCGAAGCTGCTCTACCAGGAACTCTTCAGCATGGGGATCTGACTCAAGTTTGATACTGAAGTCTGCTAGAACTTGTAGACCTGATTGTATCCAGACATCCAGTTATGTACATAAAATTACCCTATGAGGATATCGTACAGGCAGCTATGTGAAAACTCGTGCCGATGTGTGCTGCTGGCATAGCAAGGATGGGCGAGTCTGATGGAGTGAAATGGCACTGGCAGGTGGGTATCTCCAAGCCGGTGTGGGGATCTACTTCTGCATTGAGAATAAACTCTGATGAAACTAGAAACCCTGTAGCGTTTATGTGCTGTTTCTCCCTGCTCATGTGATAAGCTATGCTCAAGTGAATGAACACTCGTTTCCTGTTTCCTGCTTGAATTGAGCTGTTGCATGCTTTTTTTGTTTTAAGATTGTGATTTTGTGGAGCACCTGTATTGCTCCGTAGGGATCAGGGAATGTTGCTATTGGATCACAACCCTTGCCACCGGTGATGATCGACGATGTGAGCTAGGCAAATTGGATCATTGATACGATGACAAGGGAGGAGCAAGATATCCTTTCACACGATAATATTTCACAGGCTGGGCTTTAACAGGCCGCAGCTGAGAGCTGACACTGACCACATGGCTCCACGCGCACAAACACAAGCTTCCATCCGTCCCACTCCTGCTCGACCAGATGTTGTGAGTTGTAGCACCTGTATTGCTCCGTAGGGGCTAGGGAATGTCTCAATTGGAGTACCGACTGCTGATTTGTGCGATGTTTCCTAGATTATCATGAATCGAGATACTCTGATTATTGAGGGCCCATAGGAATTTCGTAGGATCCATACAACAATTTTATACCAATCAGTTCAATTTTAAAGAAAAAACGTAGAATTTAGAGAGAAAAAATTCTGCAATCCAAAAGGGGGCCTGAAATATTAGAAGCATTGTACCACTTGTCCAATGGCATGTTTCAAGTTTGATAAGTTCATACAAAAAAAACAATGTTTATGATACCAAATAATAATTTTGGATTTATCATGAAATATGCTTTTATATATTATATCTATTTGGTGTTATAAATGCTGATGTTATTTCCTATAAATTTAGTTAAAATTAAATTGGTATGAATTAGGACAAATATAAAACATCCAGATAATTTTGAGAGCGGGGAGTAGTTTATAGATGTTTTAGGAACCGTGCCTCTACGGTGCTTTGGATCTTTGATCAGGGGACCCATTTTGTTTATCATAACCTTAGTAATTAATAGAGCTTATAAAAATTACAGAAATTTTCAGCATGGATAGTAAATCTTTGATCTAATGTGGGTTCTTGTCGGTGTTTTGTAAACCGGACCAATAAATTTATACGATTGACGCGCCGCTCTAGGAAGACGATGGTAGCATCCAAAAGACACGATAATTTCTACTGGTTCAGGCCAGAGCCCTACGTCCAGTTTCAAAGATGATCGAGTGTGTATTCCTCGCTTGAATACTCTGAAGTTCTTACAATGGAGGGTGCAAGAACAGTGGAAGAGGCAGGAGAGCTATAGCTAAGAGATGAATTGCCTGAAGCTTCCGGTGGTGTGAAGAAAAATGAGAATGTGTCCCTTGGGATGGTGCCCTGGCTACCCTTATATAGAGTTCGGGGCTAGGTGTGGTAGAATCCCCTAATCTAATACCTCCCAGGAGTACTTGTCTTCCATTAGACACTAAGTACTCAAGGGAGGACACTAAATTACGCAATTCCGTCGAACACACCCAAGTGAGAACCCGAAAATCCACATTTTTCCATCAGGATCACAAATAAGAGAATAAAACTTACAACATTCTTAAGACATTTCTTACATCACTTTCCATGCAACATCAGAGCATAATATTTATTGTTTATAACTACAGAATATATCCATGCTATCAGAGTTTCAGCGGTAATAAATCCATTTAATGACAAGTTAAACCTTAACACGATGATCTGTTATATACATCATAACAGGTTATAAGTTTTCCATTGTAAAACATTTTGGGTGGATGTTTCAAATAAACTCTATGTCCACAACGTTAAGTAAATAAACCCAACAGGAGGTTTCCACACACAAGTGTCAGCTCCACATGTTCCTATCACCTGCAACAGGGTAGAACAAACCCTAAGTACTCAATTGTACTCCGCAAGACTTACCCGCCAGGAGAAAAGAAAAGACTTCAAGGATATGTAAGGCTATCTGGCTTGTGGTTTATTGTATCTGCAGGAAGCATTACTAAACATGCGTCCTTATATTCAATTTTATTAGCAGTCATCATTAGTTCATTAACTAACCATTCTATGTAAGCACATGTGCTACTTTCAAGCAGGTGGTAAGCAATCAGAACTATTTTTCCATCTTTTATATTCTAGTTTTTATTACGATGCTAGATTGTAGACAAGCCGTACCGAATTACCCGGCGATTCGTGAATCAATGTTACCAGCTGGGTACCCCGAAACACACGCCCCGCTTATACCCTAGGCACAAGCAGGACTAACCCATCACTCTCCTGTCAAAGGGTCTAAGTCCTTGTCCAAATTTGGACTCTAAGCCCCCACTCCTGAGTCCCGAACTCAGTGTGGTGCTTAGACCTTCACCATCCCCGCCTCCAATCAGCCAGTCCGGAAAGAGCCAAAACCCACGACAAGAGAGCAACGAGCCTTCCCTACTCCCATAAACAAGTATGTGTTCAGGATAATAAGTCTGTGACCTGACTAGAATTCAATGCAATGACCGGTCCTTAACTGACACTGGCGGAACAAGTGCAATCCGAGCCGCGCTCGAATGCCAAACCAAGTCCAGATCTAAAGTACCATTTCGTCCGGTCTCCAATTATCATTCATATATATTTCATGTGATAGTAATATAATAACAACAGTAATATCTTTCTTATCTCTCACGAGTGATAGGCAATCACTTGACTTCTACCGGATCCTATAGCATATCAATCTATACGATCCTGATATACTAGTAGGACTTATAGGGTAAGGATATATATATATGCAAATGGTTTTCATTCAACTCCTTAAAACTTAATGCACAAGCATAAAATAAAATATAAAATAATAGGGGGTTATGCACCGGGGCTTGTCTAGGCAAAATATAACCAAGTTAGCTTTTCATCATGGTGGCACGATCATCAAGTCACCATCTACCTCCGCTACTCCAGACGACTTTGCGATCCAACAATCGCTCCTATCATGAATTACGTGGATGCAACGCAGGGACGTAAATAATCCACGGCAACCGCAACTCTAAAATACGATTACATCTCGTAAGCTAACGAGCTAGCTCTAATGACTAACATACTAAGTCATGTATCCACGTTGTCAAGTGAGGCTCGTTTTCGAAAATGTTTTCGTTCTACAAACCCCCAATTATTTGGATATTTGATTGATTAAATATATATTTTCTAAGTAGGGCTCATTTAGTTACCTTAACAACTAATCCCTATTGAGCTACAAAAATTACAGTGAACATCTAATAATGTTAGGAATTTACTATAAAAAATTCAAAGCCACCACTACTACCCATTCATCACAACAATTCCTATGAGTTTATGCTTTAACAATATTAAGAATCTCAAATTAATTAGATTACTCCAGAAAATTCTATGAAACTATGTGAATAAAATACACTAGAATATGGATCATGATTTTAGGAACCTAACAAAATAAGTTTCATAATTTTTGGTTAGCTACACAATTTGGTATTGAATTTACAAGTTTGGCTAAGAAACTAAATTAGCAAATACTTGGAAAAAGAAAAGGGCCGACCTTAACACATCTGGCCTGCTGGCCCAGCACGGGGCGTGGGCACGTGCGCGCCGCGGCGGGCCAATACGGCCCAAGGCGAGGGGGAAAGCCCACGCGCGTGGCACTTTGCAAAAGAGGACTCGAGTTTTAGGATAATCAGGCAGAGCAACAGAGCACTATTATTGCAGACTCATGTTTTGTATGAAGTCCCTGGAATGTGTTGCCTTCGCAATGGGGGGTCCTCGGTGCGCCCGCGCATGGCGGCGCGGCACATCGGCGGCGATAGCGGTTACGCCGGACGCGCTAGACCTACTGCGATGGCACTAAAGGATCGACCACCATCTACGACTAAACCCGCAGCGATGGGCGGCGGTTGGGCACTCGGTGACGCCCTATCGCGGTCTGCCGCGGTGGGCGGCGATCCGCATCGGCGGTGAACTTGTTCCGACGAAACTGCGTGCTGACGATATGGTAGAGCTTGCAAGTGAGCAACAAGGACTTACCCCGAAGCTAGCCAAGCATCCGGTTGCGAAGGGGAAAGTCAGAAAAACCCTAGCCACGTGTGCCCACACCACGTGGTGGCGCTCCGGGCATGGCACCAGCGCGTCACCGCACCGATGATGAGCACCCTATCCAAAACAGTGCAAGCACCGAGTTGAGGGAGTCAAGATGAGCACAAGGCCACGAGCAATTTAACTATCGCCCTTCCTACTAGACTCACCTCCCAATCTACCGGTTCGGCGGCGTCCATGACCGGTGTGGGGGTATTAACCCCTATACCCTTACGGCTAGGCTTGGGCCGGCCCGGATCAGGGGGTCCGGTCCACTAGAAGATGACGCACGGCCCGACCAACCTATTCGGAGTCCCGCGCAAGGAGTCAAGGCAGATTTGGAGATCAAGCAAGATCCTGGTCGGTTAGAATAGGAATCCTTATCTGGCCATCTATGGCAATTGTAACTGGCTAGGATTAGTTTCCAGATCTGTAACCCTGCCCCCCGGACTATATAAGGCAGGCCGGGGACCCCTCTAAAACTATCTCTCATTGACATACAGCAATACAATCAAACATAGGACGTATGTATTACGCCTTCGCGGCGGCCGAACCTGGATAAAACCTCGTGTCTGTCTTGCGTCACCATCTTATTTGTAGCTTGCGCATCTGTCTGCCGATAATCTACTACCTTGGGCATACCCCTAGGTAGACTGCCGACCATATTTTGTCGACAGTGGCATGCTAGGTAGGGGGTGTGCGTACTGCTCTCCAAACGAACAAGATGGTCATCATCTCTGGCTCCATGGCTACGCCGAACGGCCTCACGTTCACCGTCGGCCAGATCACCTAGACCACCGGCTCCAACAACTTCATCGCCATGACCACGGAGGAGGCGCGGATTCAATCTACGTCGACCACTGCTTCACCTGCATCGGCTACGGCTCCAACCACAATGGATATGGCTCCGACCACGCTGGATCTGGCTCCGACCACGGTAGATCTGGCTCCGACCATGCCCGCATCATCTTCAACCACGCCGACAACCCGTCATCCACTTCCTCGTTACAAAGGGAAGCAGATCGACAACACCGACCTGCTCGACTCTATCGATCGAGTCGGCACCAAACTCGCCGAAACCCTAGCTCTGGTAAGTTCAATTCAAAGTCAACCTAACAAGCGGGTAACCGCTACCCACAATAGATCTACCCGACCAGCTTGGGCCAGTCGCCCTGCATGACTCGGTATGGATCTCGTGGTCACATCTACTCCTGAAGGGCGCTCCGCTCGTCGCCGGCTAGCCTCTGCGACGGGTCTCCGGCTCTCCGAGTACGAAGCCTCGACGGAGAACTACCAGGCCTAGCCCTACAGCCTGCGCAACTTCGTTAACATGGTCCGAATTGAGGATTATCGAGAAGGATCCGTCCACACAGTCCAAGAGGGTGGCTCCAGCTCCTCGTCTGGCATCGCATCTAATGCCTCCGTCCACACCGAGCTCCAGCATCATGACGATGAAGGCGTTGAATATGATCTGGATATCCTAGACCACGCCTCAGGGTTCCCACAGTTCCCGTCTTTCCCACCAAGGCAAGGGGACTTGATCAATGTTGTCAGTAATGACGAACCCCCGGCAGTCGGCGAAATAGAACAAGAAAGGCTTGCACGCGAAGGACGCAATATTGACCGGTTTAATCACTGACAAATCGAAGCCGAAGCAGAAGAGGAGGCACGATGCATAAGGGTCTAGCCACGCGACCTCAACAATGCCTTCGACAGGGTGGGGGACAAACAGGTCTTCAGGACTCCAAGCGCCAACGTAGCCATTGCTATGGCGACAATGCAACGGCTACCCAATACCCCAGAAACCCAGGTAGTTCGCGATGATATACAAGCTTATCTGACGGCTGCTATGGCTCAGACCGCAGAGATTGTAAATCAAGCCCAGGCTCCATCCGTCTCAGTCGAGTCAAGCCACAGCCGCCAGTACTCAAGTCGCTCACAGCCACTTAACCAACATGGCTCGCGCAATGATGACCCTTCAGACAACCGTCAAGGCGGAAACGGTGGCCATGATGGTGGTCGGGACGACAACCGCCGCAACTACCAGGATGACAACCGCCGAGACAACCGTGACAATCGCCGTGATATCCGTGGTCATAGGGTTAACTAGGGTGGCAATCGGGATTGCCGTGATGGCAATAACGTTCTCCGCCATTACCTCAGAGAACGCGATCTTCGTGATCGCATCAACCAGAGAGCCCACGATTGTGCATCCCACGAAAGCCATCGCCGTATGGAATACGATACTACCCACGGCCCTCCAGGTTTGAAGCAGTTTACTTCTCACCTTCGCCAAGTCATATGGCCCAAGAACTTCAAGCTCGAGAAGCTTCAGAAGTACGATGGCAAGGAGAACCCCGAATTATGGGTTATGCTCTACGAAACCATGTGCAGATCAGCCATGGCTGACGAGCACGTCATGTCCAATTACTTCCCAGTCGCTGTCGGCCATGCAGGCCACCAATGGCTGGTCAGCTTGCTGGCAAACTACTTTGATTCTTGGCAGGAGCTCAAGCAAGCTTTCATTGACAACTTCATTGCTACTTGCGAGTAACCGGGAAACAAATATGATCTGCAGCGGATTCGAGATCGGAAAGATGAGCCACTACGCGAGTACGTCCGGCGTTTCTCAGAGATGCGCATCAAGGTCCCATCAATCTCTGACAACGAGGCGATCGAGGCTTTCATCACTGGCCTCCGCTTCCACGATGCCCTGAGGGACAAGCTCCTCCGCAAGAGACCTGAATCAATCACAGCGCTCTTGGCCACTGCTAAGAAATATGCGAACACCGACGACGCTAAAAAGATAATTATTGAAGAAGCAGCAAGGGTTCCACGCTATGACCACCCCCACACCGCGATGACTACCGCGGCAACCATGGTCGAAACAACAATTTTGACCACCACAACCAGCGCAACGACTCCCACGACCACCGTGACCAACGTAATCAGCGGTGTAATCGTCGTGACAATTACAGGGGCAAGCGTGCTCGGGAAGACAACGGCGAGGTCAACACCGTTAAAAAAGGTGGCGGACATCGTAACTATGAAGAAGACTATGCCAAAGCATTGAAAGGGCCCTGCCAGCTCCATCCCAAGTCAAACCATACCATGGAGAATTGTTGTGTTCTCAAGTCTATCTACATGCGTCAACAGGCTCTGGATACATCCGACAAGCCTAACGACGTAGGGGAACAGCGCAACGAGGACAACGACGATGAAGACGCAGATCCTCGTCACAAGTACGTCAAGCCAACCGATCGCGTGCACACCATCATTGGAGGCAAAGTGTCCATCGACACCAAACGAGAACGCAAGATGCTCGCCCGCGCTTGCTTGAACGTGGCCAACACCGACAACCTCATCACCGATCCGCGGCTCCCTTCTTGGTCTCATCGCGAGATCTCCTTCAGCAGAAAGGACCAAGGGGCTGTAATACCTAAGCCAGGACATTTTCCCCTGGTCCTCGATCCTTGTATCAACAAGGTTTAGTTCGACAGAGTACTGATTGACGGCGGCAGCTCCATCGATATACTACTCAAGAACAGTCTGCCAGCCCTGAAGATAACTCAGGAGGATCTCAAGCCATACGAGGCACAGTTCTAGGGTGTTCTCTCTAGATAGAGCTCTACACCTCTCGGGGCTACCTGTGCAATTTGGGACCCCGGACCACTTCCGCACCGACTACGTCAACTTCGTGGTCGCTGACTTTGACGGCACCTACCATGCTATCCTTGGTCGACCATCGCTCACCAAGTTCATGGCCATACCTCATTACAGGTATTTGGTGCTCAAGATGCCTACCGAGAAAGGAGTTCTAACTCTTAGGGGCAACGTATACGCAGCTTATACCTACGAGGACGACAGCTTCAAAATAGCAGAGGCTCACGACCTCTCTATTCGCATGGTTGAGACCATGCTCGATGACAAGAAGACCTCAGCCGACCACCTGGAGATCCCAGAGCTCGAGGCTCCACGCAAGAACATCAAGTCCAAGGAGCACAAGGTGATCCAGCTGGTCGACGGTGATCCCAGCAAGACGGCCCTTATCGGGGCCAACTTGGATCCCAAATAGGAAGACGCGCTCATCAGGTTCTTGAGGAGCAACGTGGATGTGTTCGCATGGAAACCTGCTGACATGCTCGGTGTACCTCAGAACTTGATCGAGCACTCCTTGAATGTCAATGGCAAGGCCAAACCTATCAAGCAGAAGCTATGACGGTTCGCTTGTGACAAGAAGGAGGCGATTAGGGTAGAAATTACACGGCTTTTGGCAGCCGGATTTATCAAAGAAGTGTATCATCTGGAGTGGTTAGCCAACCCAGTTCTTGTACGCAAAAAGAATAATGAATGGAGAATGTGCGTTGATTACACTGATCTCAACAAACACTGCCCTAAGGACCCCTTTAGCTTACCTCGCATAGATGAGGTCGTAGATTCAACCACCGGTTGCGAGCTGCTTTCCTTTCTCGATTGCTACTCTGGTTATCACCAGATCGCTCTCAAAAAGGACGATCAGATCAAGACATCTTTTATCACGCCTTTCGGCGCCTACTGCTACACGACCATGTCGTTCGGGCTCAAGAATGCCGGGGCTACCTACCAATGCGCCATACAGGCCTGCCTCAAAGATGAGATAAAAGACGACCTCATCGAGGTTTATGTTGATGATGTAGTTGTCAAAACCAAGGAAGCACATACCCTTGTTGACAACCTAGAACGCACCTTTACAGCCCTTAATACATTCCAATGTAAATTAAACCCAAAGAAGTGCATCTTTGGTGTTCCTTCGGGTATACTGCTTGGCAACGTCGTTAGTTACGACGGCATACGCCCTAACCCGGAGAAAGTCAAAGCTGTCTTAGACATGAAGCCGCCCAAAAAGGTGAAAGATGTCTAGAAGCTTACCGGATGTATGGCTGCTCTCAGTCGTTTCATATCAAGATTAGGAGAAAAAGGATTGCCATTTTTCAAGCTGCTCAAAGCATCCGAGAAGTTTGAGTGGTCGGAGGAAGCAGACGCTGCCTTCACTCAGCTGAAACAATACCTTACATCACCTCTGGTCCTCACTGCTCCCAGAGAAGAAGAAACTCTCCTACTTTACATCGCAGCCACTAATCAGGTGGTCTCCACTGCCATGGTGGTCGAGCGCGACGAGCCTGGCCACGCCTACAAGGTACAGCGACCAATCTATTTCATCAGTGAGGTACTCAATGAATCCAAGACTAGGTACCCACAGATTCAGAAACTGATCTACGCCATATTGATAACATCTCGAAAGTTGAAACACTACTTCGATGGATATCGTGTGGTGGTCATGACCGAGTACCCTCTAGGAGACATTATTCGTAACAAGGACGCTAGCGGGCGCATTGTCAAATGGGCAATGGAGTTGTGCCCTTTCTCTTTGGAATTTGCAAGCCGTACTACAATCAAGTCTCAGGTACTCGTCGATTTCATTGTCGAGTGGACAGACTTAAGCACACCTGCCTCTTAGGGGCCCAATGAGTATTGGAAGATGTACTTTGACGGCTCTCTCAACATCGACAGCGTAGGAGCAGGAGTTCTTTTCGTGTCACCATCCAAGGAGCAGCTCTGGTACGTCCTCAGGATTTATTTCCCAGCATCTAATAACGCCACCGAGTACGAAGCTTGCCTACATGGTTTGCGCATTGTGGTCAAGCTCGGTGTTAAACGTCTCTATGTCTACGGAGTCTCGGCTCTGGTCATCAACCAACTCAACAAGGACTGGGACACGACCAGCAAAAAGATGGATGCATACTGCAAATCGATCAGAAAGCTAGAAGGCAAGTTCTATGGCATCGAGTACACACACGTGGTCTAGGACAAAAATCAAGCAGCAAATGCGCTATCAAAGTTAGGATCATCCCGAGCCAAAGTCCCACATGGCGTATTCGTTCAAGACTTGCTCATGCCTTCCATCGAAGAGGAAGATTCCACGGTCGGCAAGCCTCCAGACCAGCTATTGGTGGCTACGGTTCTGGCGTCAAGCACCACCGAGCCACCTCCGACCACTAATGAGCCTGACTGGAGAGTACCTTTCATCAAGTACCTAACATATGGCAGAGGTTACACTGATCGGACAGAAAATGAGCGCCTGATGCGTCGTAGTAAGCAGTATATGCTCGTCGATGGCAAATTATGGCGCAAGAACACAAAGGAGGAAATCTTGATGAAGTGTATAACCTAGGAGGATGGCGAACATCTCCTGGACCAAATCCACTCTGGCTCCTGCGGCAACCACGCGGCCTCGAGAACGCTGGTTGGCAAGGCTTTCCAAGCAGGGTTCTATTGGCCGTCAGCGGTAGCCGATGCAGAGAAGCTAGTCCGCCACTGTGAGGGTTGTCAGTTCTTCGCCAAGAGAATCCACATACCAGCACATGAGATCCAGACAATACCAGCCTCTTGGCCCTTTGCATGCTAGGGACTGGATATGATCGGGCCCTTCAAACCGGCTCCTAGGAAATTTACATGTGTCTTTGTGCTGATCGACAAATTTTCTAAGTGGATAGAGTACATGCCTCTGGTACAGGCATCCTTAGAAAAGACTATCACGTTCCTCGACCAGGTCATCCACCGCTTCAGCATACCCAACAGCATCATCACTGATCTGGGTACTCAATTCACTGGGAACGCTTTTTGGGACTTCTGCGATGAAAGGAGCATAGTAGTAAAATACGTCTCGGTGGCGCACCCTAGAGCTAATGGATAGGTCGAGCGGGCAAATGGTATGATCTTAGACACACTGAAGAAGAGGATGTACAGAGAAAATGACAAAGCTCCCGGAAGATGGCTCAAAGAGTTACCAGCCGTGGTCTGGGGCCTCAGAACCTAGCCCAGTCGTAATACCGGCATATCACCATACTTTATGGTTTACGGTGCTGAAGCAGTCCTCTCAGCAGATATAGCTTTTAGATCAGCACGGGTAGAGAACTTCGACGAAGGCAAGGTCAATGAAGTGCGGGAGCTAGAAGTGAATAGTGCAGAAGAGAAGCGGCTCGATTCTTGCGTACGTATAGCCAAATACCTTGTTGTTTTGCGTAGGTACTACAACAAGAACATTAAAGAGCGGTTCTTTGTGGTTGGGGACCTGGTCCTGAAGTGGAAGACGACTCAGGCTGGTGTCCACAAACTCGCAACTCCATGGGAAGGGCCCTTCATGATCAAGGAAGTCACACGACCAACATCTTATAGGTTAGGTCACCTGGACGGTACGGACGTACCCAATTCATGGCACATCGACAAGTTTAGGTGTTTCTATGCTTAACTACTAAGATATGTACTCCTCTTGTACTTTCGATCTAATTCAATAAAGCTATTATGATTTCTCCGACCACTCTAATATGCCACTTTGAAGTCTATGGTTATTCTAACTCAACCAGTCAAAACCGACCACCATTCCTTCTCGGGTTTTTGGAGCAGGCCCTGTCTCCGGTTCCTCCCAACGTGTGCATAGGATCTGCTCTCTACGCTACAGGTGATCGGCAGGTCCCCTCTGGTTTGACTTGTCTGCGTCTACGTGTGCACAGGCCACGCACCTCAAACTCTGACCACATGGCAAGCCAGGGCTGTACAAACCTTTCAGGATGATGTGTCGACTAAACTGGTACAACTAAACAGAACGCTAACATGTTCTCACTTAGTTACACCAACACGAGCTCCAAGCTTAAATACGTTTTATACAAAACAAACAAGCTCATGATGATATACAGTTATGTTATTACAAGCTTGCCTAAAAAGGTACAAGTTTACAATAACACAACTACATCTTCTTCTACAGCTATAGCCTATCCTATTGGCTGGTCGGGGCACGAGGCACCTGCTGCTCGCTGCTCCTGACATCCTGCTCGAGTCTCGGGGACTCTTGTACTGGTCAAGCTAAAGAAGATGGCTCCGCCGATGCCTAGCTGGTCGAGACCGCAGGCTTCGCCGATTGGCTTAACACTGATGGCACTTCCAGCTGACTTGTTGATGACGTGCCTTGTACAGGTGTTGTCCTGCCTCCACACAGGTTAATGTCGCCAATTATTTTTGCCGACAAGTCTAGCTAGGTCATCCGAAGCTCCTCAGCCTTGTCTGGATCTACCTCCTTCGGGTATCCAGCCTCCAGGCATTTGAGATCGATCAATGGGTAGTGAGCACGCACCATGCTTAGTACATGTGCACCTGTGTACTCACCCGCCTCCTTAACGAACTCTTAGAACCATCCCCATGCCATTCGGCATCTATCGACCAGTCCGAGCTGGGCGTCCTTGGCACGTCCTCCGTAAGCGCTGGATCGATAAGGTTGAGGACTGGCATTATGCCTGTTGCCACTTCCTGGCATTGTTTCTTCTATGCGTCCCGATCCTTGGTGGTCTCTTGGCATTGCGCTTTCCAGCCGTCATGTTCTTTTATCACGGCTTCCAGATGCTTCTTGGCATTGACTTTTAAAACTACAAATCGCACAAGACATTAAAACGTCATGCCACGACAAGATAAGGCGGGCAACAAATGAGAGCAAGGTGGTCTAGAACACTTACTTTTCATATCCTCCTTCATCTTGGTTGTGTGGTCCCGGAGTTGCGACTGGTCGTGCGCCAGTTTCTTGTTGTCCTCCTTTAGGCGATCACACTCTATGACCACATGGCTATTCTCCTCTTGGAGACGGACTACTTTGGCTTCTAAGCCTGCACTACAGCTGTTACTACCAACAATGCAACAACACGTGTCATGCAGTCGTTGTGATGAAGCGACAACTTACTTGTTCTTTCCTGCTCTTTATTACTGAGCTGGACGACTAGGTTCTGGTTTTGCGCCTCTTGCTCCATCTTCTCATGGTTGGTGGCTTCAAGTTGGTGACGCAAGCATTCCACTTCGGCCATCAGTTCTTTATTGCTTGCTGTGATCCCCTCAATCTGGTCGAAGCACTTCTTTCGGTACCTTGCGGTCTTCATTAAGTCCTACATGTAAAAAGCTAAGTAAGACAGTTTGACTGGATAGCAAGATCAGGTGGTCAGGCAAAGCATACCTGGACTTCCGTCACCAGTCATTTCGCCGCTCATTCAACCTTCATGGTCTCTTCGACCTCTGGGATTTCCTCATGAACAACCCATTGGTCGTTCTGCCAGCGCAACACATATACATGTTGTCGTTTGTCCTGTGGATGGCCCAGGACCTCCTCTACTTCGTCCTCTTCAGTTTCTTCTTCGGGTAGCGGCGCTGGTCTGGAGTTTGCAGCTTCTGCGATCACTATGGCCTTCCCACAGGCCGTAGCATCGGTAAACATGCTCTATGCTATCACCTCCGGCTGCTGCTCCTCGGTCTGTCCCGTTACCCTTGGTGCTGAAGTGTCACCCTCAGTAGGGTTAGTGCCCAGAGCACTTGTGCTTAGCTCGGCTCTTCCCTCGACCCCGTGCTCGAGGACTGTTGTCTGACAGCTTGTGGTCTGAAGCTCCAGTGGACCTTCTGCTATGTTTTCCTCCATGGCCGGCTGCTGGGCAATTTTCTCTGCAATTGCCGGTGAAGCCATGCCGCTCCCGGCTAGTTGATCCGGATTTTCGGTGGACGCCGACCTAGTATATCCGAGATATGGTTCAGAAGGCAACCATAATCAATGAAAATTACAAGCTTACATCAAAGTTACTAATACTTACATATTGGAAGTGCGGAATGATATGGCAAAGGCACGTCTCTTCGGCCGTGCCTGCTCCACGTGCTATGCGGGTGACACTTGGTCTCCCTCTACATCCAGCACCGATGCTGAGGCTTAGTGCTCGACCCCTCCACCGCTTGTCCTTCGCACTGCAGTGTTGGTGATGTGGGTCCCACTGGCACGGAGGAGCTGCCTTGCTTCGTCGACTCCAGTTGCCTCCTCCTCTTTCGAGGGACGAGTCAGAAGATGTCTGCATTCTCTCCCTCCTCTGTGTCATCATCCGACAGGGGGAAGATCGCCTGACGACGCTTGCTAGCCACCGGCCGCTTACCAGCAACCTTGGCCGCTGCCTCCTCTCCAACTCCGAGCACCGCCCAGTCGATGTCTTCGGTCCTGGTGCTGGTCTGGGCAGTTGGGCCGCCAACTTGCGACCAATCTACTCCAGGGGGTTGCGATACAAACATTGTTGCTCTATCACGGCCATTAATCTGGGAAACACAAAGGAGATAACATAGTAAGTTTCTGTTACAACATAAAACTACGGGTACAAGGCAGAATGATTTACCTTTGGGGGAGGTCGGGCGAGCTTGAAAGCATGCTCGATGTCGCTCAATCTGACATAATTTGGATCAGCTAAGTTAAATAGCTCTCCAATTCTGGCTTTGACTTCGATCTTGTCAAGCACCTCTTGCCTGGTCCTCGTTGGGTCTACGCTACCTTGGTACTCGTAGCCGGGATGTACCCTCCTCTGGCAGGGCTGGATCCTTTGGCTGATGAAGTTCCCGACCATGCTTGGGCCATCCAGTTTCCTCCACGAGATCATCCCAAGTAGTTCTGGGATCTGTTCTAGGTGCTCAGGCTTCTCCGACCAGCTGGTCTTCTTCTCCAGAATGAATCCCACGTCGCACAGTGTGATCGTGTTTGGCTCTTCGCGGATGTAGAACCACTTCTTGTACCAGTCGTCAAGCGACATGTTCCAAGGGCAGTGCAGGTACTAGGCCTTCATTCTGTCATGAAGATTGAGGTACACACCTCCGGCTATCTTCGAGCTACCGCTTCCTTTCTTCCACAGGTAGAAAAGATGGCGAAAGAAGTCGAAATGGGGCTGGAAGCCACCATATGCTACGCAAAGATGAATGAAGGTGGAGACAAAAAGAATCGAGTTGGGATGCAGATTGCAAATCCTAATCTCGTAATCCAGACAGAGCCCTTGAAGGAAAGGGTGCACTGGAACCCCAAAACCCTGCTTGAAGAAATCTTCAAAAACCACAATCTCACCTGGTTGTGGATCGGAGTACCCCTCGCCCTCCGGCACGTGCCATCCTACGAGTTCCTTGTTCTGGAGTACTCCCATGATGATGAGGTCTTCGATGGTCTGCTCATTGCTTCTTGACTTCCACCACTCCTTCGCCATGACTCCGGCTTTCTTCTGGGCATCACTTTTCGCCATGAATCTGCCCTTGCTGATGAAGGTGGATACAGGGGAGGAGTGATTGGTGATGATTTTGGAGGTGTTAGGGTTGGCAAGAGAAAGAAGAAGGCTGCGGCGGCAAATGGTAATGGGGTTCGGTAAAAAGTAACTTACCAATTCTATATTATAAATAACCAAGAGTTCCGCCGTTTCGTCTGCCCAAGATTCTTGGGGGACGTGCGCACGTGCCGCAGACGGTTGTTTTCACAACCTTGAGATCTATGCCAATATATGCGCCTCTTCATTATCAGTGTATGCGCCTCTTCGTTGCCAGTGTGAGAGGGCCCACACTGACACACCTACATACAGGTGCCAAGTGACTGTTTGCTTGAAAGGACAAGAAGGCAGTATGACGTGCTATACCCGTCTACTTTTTTGACTAGACGTGTCAGATTGGACTTGACAGAGTAAGAAGATAAATAAATACACCAAATAATAGTACAAGTGGCATTTGTTTCTACGCCGCACGTCTCGTGCTCAGGGATGATCCAGACCACTGTCGTGCATGGGGACTGTCCAGACTACTACCGTGCTCGGGGACTGTCCAGACCACTACCGTGCTCGGGGACTGTCCAGACCACTTCCGTGCTCGGGGACTGTCCAGACCACTACCGTGCTTGGGGACTGTCCAGACCACTACCGTGCTCGGGGAATGCTCCAACCACTACCATGCTCGGGGACTATTCCGACTACTGCTCGGCGATTGCTCTCCTTGGCTACATGTGATGTGTACTCACATACAGTCGAGAGGCATTTATTTGGACCTTGCTACAAGGCTTATACTTTGCCTTCCAGCAAGCTCGGGGACTACATCGGTACGATGCACCTGCCGGTGCATCTCGTATTGCTTGTACGACGATTGGATTCTTAACTTCAGTGGAAATTCTTTTTAGACCCTGGCACCATGTGCCTACGTCACCTACTACCAGACTCGGGGACTAAGTGGGCACACTTCACCTTACGGTGAATGTGTTTATTTTATCGACCCCTACGCTTTGGCTGATTGCCAGAATTATTACTGCCCAAGGGTCACTTACATTTCTTATCAGAAATACAAGTGGGCACACTTGATAAGGAAAGAAATCTTTTTCCTTTTCCTTTAAGAGCACCATGCATTCTTTAGACAACCGGAATCTTCGGCTATAATCATGGACTACTGCTCTCTGTTCTGACCAGAATGCTGGCGCATTCGATTGGTCAATTTTTCAATCAGTTGGAGATGACATGAAGACGGATCGCATTAGTCGAAGGAGATCGAACGGCATGTCGCAGCATAATACATGGTGCTCGGGGACTAGCTATGGGGGTATTAACCCCTATACCCTTACGGCTAGGCTTGGGCCGGCCCGGATCAGGGGGTTCGGTCCACTAGAAGACGACGCGTGGCCCGACCAACCTGTTCGGAGTTCCGCGCAAGGAGTCAAGGTAGATTTAGAGATCAAGCAAGATCCTGGTCGGTTAGAATAGGAATCCTTATCCGGCCATCTATGGCAATTGTAACTGGCTAGGATTAGTTTCCAGATCTATAACCCTGCCCCCCGGACTATATAAGGCGGGTAGGGGACCCCTCTAAAAAACATCTCTCATTGACATACAGCAATACAATCAGACGCAGGACGTAGGTATTACGCCTTCGTGGCGGCCGAACCTGGATAAAACCTCGTGTCTGTCTTGCGTCACCGTCTTGTTTGTAGCTTGCGCATCTGTCTGCCGACAATCTACTACCTTGGGCATACCCCTAGGTAGACTGCCGACCATATTTCGTCGACAACCGGCGGCGAGAAGAAATCAAAATTCGACCACGATAGGCGACGATTGGACCTGGTGCAAAATGGGGCGCCTAGCTAACTCCCTCTACTACACGCTGATGCTAGGAATTGGACTGGAAAACCTCGAGCCGGTGAATAAGAAAGGGGAAAGGAGAAAGCGGTGCACAACCACCACCACGGCGTGGGGAGCGGCGTAGGCCGGGGCGACCCGACCAAGACCGATAAGGCATGGCGGCACGTGGCACAGTCGCACGAGGGAGGACAAGGATCGCGCTGCCAAGTGCTCGCGGGGAGCCTTTAGAGAGTACCTGCTTGGCCATGTGCATGCGGTAGTGTGGCCCCGCGACGCAGCAAGGCGCGTCACGACGCCGAGAGTAAGGCGGGGTAGGTGGATTGAGTGGCGGACAGCGAGCATTGCAGTGACCGAACGGCAATGGACAAGGGCACCTCCCTGTAAGCGCGCGCGGACGGCATTATGGTCAACATCAGCTCACGCCCGGCGAAGACCGGCTACGGCCACGCCAGGCCGAGGGGCAGCGGCGGCCGATGGGAGTGCCGAGGCCATCGGCCCACAGCAGGTGCCGCAGATAGGGTAGCCAAGGTACGGCCACACCGCGGCCAGACCAAGGGCAGCTCCCGCCAGCCTGTGGCCACGCGCACGCGCCAACGCGGTGACCGCGCACTCCCGGTCGAATGGTCCGATAGGGAGCTACGCATGAGTTTTAAAGTGAACGAAAAGCTATCAACGATCATGTTTGAGGCTCAATCAACTCTCCTATCCCTAGGCCCGTAGTACCAACATTCCAAAGAAATGATCGACACGTGAAGAGGATAACTAGAAGGGAAGATGGAAGCATGCCAATCTGGGTTAGTCGCGCTGAACGTTGGTTCATGAACGAGCACCATATTATAATTCGCAGCGCATTCTTAGCGAAGTTCGAAGAATTTTTGGGAGAGTATCGCAACACCTAACATGACTATAACCTACACTATGCTCAAGTGCTCACCTTGGGGCAACCAATAGTGCTCCAACATATAAAAATTGCTTAATCATTTTTGTTGGAATTTAAATATCGAAATGGCATCGTCGATTATCGTTACAGACTAAGAAAGAACGAGAGTCCCGTTTGAACTAAACAACCATTAACACCTTTGATTGAATTTTTAAAAGGTTGGAACTTCGTCAATTTCAACTAGACAACATGTCATGACCTAGTCCATACTTCGTACAAACTCGTGGGAACAAAATATTGAAGCACTATTTAAGTATTTTGCACACTATAATTCTTCAAAAATGGCACTTTCTAATTATAAGCTATGTCACAT
This sequence comes from Miscanthus floridulus, assembly GCF_019320115.1. Taxonomy (NCBI): domain Eukaryota; kingdom Viridiplantae; phylum Streptophyta; class Magnoliopsida; order Poales; family Poaceae; genus Miscanthus; species Miscanthus floridulus. Next base: position 177,457,817 of record NC_089580.1, on the reverse strand, counting down.
TTTCATTTACAAAAACCGTTTTTCATGCCGAACATCTAAAACAACTTATCCTATTTTCTTATTAGAATTTCATAAGCATGTTTACACATTAATTGAACTCACTCACAATATCCAGTTCGCTTCTCTTCTCATAAAAATAAGACCTATAATTTAATTATCATTTCTTGTGAGTTTTAAAAAAATTTAACACCCAAAAACTTGTTTTGTTAATTTCTTTTAGGCTTTAATCTAAGCACTAAGCAAGATCGTAACACCAGAGGTGTTACACCAGGGCATGTACAAAGAAGAAGGTTCTCCCGACCGATGGGTCGTGAGCCTGAGGGAGGAGCCTAGCTAACTTGGCTTCCAAGTTACGCCGTCTTGTGGTGCACGTCTGGGCGTGCTTGTCGTCATGGTGTTGTGCCCACGTCGCGGAAAGGTGTGGCGTGGTGCCATTGTGCCAGCCGTGGCAGCACAAAAGGCACGGCGATGGTTCGCCAGCCGTCCTGTGCGACGTGGTCTCCGCTGTGGTCTTCGTCATCGCCTCCTGGTTTCCTGGGGGCGTCGTACAAGAGTTGGTAGCCGCTTGTAGGTTGCTGGTCGCCTGGTCATCTTGTGGAGTTGGTGGCCATGATCCCAAACTCTGGGGTCGTGGCTTCCGCCGGTCTGGATGGCCTCCAAGTCAAGGCATCCGTCGTGGATCCCATCCCGTAGTGGGTAGAATCGTACATGTGTTTTGTCTGGCTGTATCTGGACAGTGGGCACCGTACCTGGCCGTCACCGTCGTGCGGTGTTGTCTTGTCCGTGCTGCGTGGCGTAGGGATGGCATCTAACCGGACCGAGGTGACCGTTGTCCCCTCGGTCCTTGCGGGGTCAGTGCGGCGGGCTCACTCCTGTCAGAGCAGGCACGCTTGGCTGGGTCCGACCTCTCCTCGTTCCTCTCAGGGGTCGGGACGGTGGAGAGGTTGTGAGTTTCTTGTGCGTCGTGCGGCTAAGTCTGATGAAGGGGTCGTGGCCGACTTTGGCCTTAGCACTTGGCCTGGTTTTCTTAGATCAGCTGGGCCTCGGTCGTTCGGGCCCTTTCTAGCTGATGCATCGTGGGCCGCTTGGCCTGCTAACTAGTCGATGTCTTGAGACACCCGGAGATCTTAACCCCGACAGTTCTAAAATAATTCACTCAAAATCTACTGGTCAGCACCATCCTCTTGTTCTAATTTGAAAATATGAGTTTTCCTATGCTTCCCATTTGCCACTAACTGAAAATATTTCGTATTCACATCTCCCTCTAATAAGTTATTTACCTTTGCCCTTTCGTACCATTTCAGTTCCTCCTCTCTCGAGAGTTCTGTAAGTCCCGCATTCAACACAATTGATTGGCTAGCATTAGGGACGATGATTAGTCTACCAAATTAAAGTCAGGTGTTTTTTTTTATCATTGAAGAATTTTTAGAATTTATCTTTTTGGAACTTGACTTGTGAGAATCAGCCTATACTCAGTAACAGTAACAGTAACACTCTCGTCTCTAGTTGTCGGCTGCAAATCGCATCACATTATTCACAACATCCTGAATAAATATTTGCACACATGCGATCGATAGCCCATCTAGTGGCAGCAATATTGTCACCCGAGGTAGTACATCTGTGAATATAAAGGCATACTACGAGCTGAGGGCACATCTCTGAATGGCCCATCCTGATTAATATTGACATGACCAAACGTCCAAACCTCATCGCACCTTGCACTTGCACTTGCACGACGAGACATTCACAGAATTTCCACTCGCTTTCATGCATTTACCACCTTGTAGAAGGGCTTGAATGCACATACATACACCCAAGTCAACCACTGCAATTTCTGGCTGTTTTTAACGTGAGCCAGAAAAGAGATGTCGGGCATGGGGAAACCTAGATAAAGGTAGAAAAAGGGGGACATCTGGTAGGGTCTCCCTCTCCCATGGGGGCATGGGGCCAATGGTAGGAACCAAAGCAAGTAGCTAGCCAGGGACGGACAAGCGATGATTTGTTAGTACCAAACGAACACCATCATCGCCGAAAGGACGCGATAGATTATTCCATCTCGTGCATGCTTAAACTAGATTACCTGCTGCAACTTAGTTCCCGGACCGACAAGCTAGGCATAATCCTCTTTTGCAAGAGATCTTTTCCATGGAGGAGGGCCCCTCCACCTCCTCCTCGACGTTGCATGCCTCATCAATTCAAGGGACTAGCTCGATCCTGCGTGCAACTTTTGCTGCGATCAGAATTCAGAAAGAATGAGAGAGGTAGGACCAGCGCAAAATTGAAGCTCTCTGCAGCCTTCTTTTGTCTGGCCAAACGCAATTGATTTGGCATGCATGGACCCTCGCTCTCAGTTCATCAGTTGTACGTTGTACGCAGGGCATGCATGATCTAAAGCTTTGCATGCATACGAATCAAATCCTCTTGTGGTTAGGATCGGCATGCAGAAGTGGGCCTCCATTTGCATTGGTACGTACTGATAGCTTTATTATGGCTACAGGAGCACGATGATCTGATACAGTAACTCACTTGCCAAACATGCTAAGTATGCACACCTGTAAAGGGCAAGTGTGGTTTAATGTCATGGACAGGGGCGGACACAGCGGTGGGGCGGGGGGTCGGGGGGCTCAAGCCCCCTACCCGTATCGCAGCAGTTGAATCTCCTATGGAGCCTCCATGAATTTTTAGGCAAAGTTCTATAGTGTAGGGGGCTGAGACTTAAGATCGAACAGCAGTGTTGTTCAGCCACACCTGAAATATTTTCTGGGTCCGCCGCTGGTCATGGATCATGGACTTTTCAACATATGCGAGTACCTGCGGCTTGTGCATGAGATGTAAAATCAATGGGTAAGTTATGCAACTCATAATCAGCTGATCTTCCAATGAGGAACTGTGGTACAGGTACCACTTCTTATGGAAAAACAGGAGTATTCATTATTTCTGAATGAAGCGCACTGAATGGCAAAAGGTACAGCGTCTTGTGTGGACCTAAACTACTTTAATTTGCTCTAACTCTCATCTTTAGATGGAGTACATGACATTTCTCTCTGATTTTCCTTAATCTTTTGTATGTTCGTTATTTCATTATTTGCACCTCAGTGCCTTTTTGCAAGATATGATGGTGTGTTATTCTCTCTGTTTTGCAGTGCAGCTATAACTAATGTTTGTACATTGAGGACACCAAGCAGTTACTCCCTCCATACTCAAAAATGAAGTCATTTTGAACGAGGCTCGGGTCAAACATTGGGAATATAAATCATGAATAACTTTTAAGTTGTTGGGTTTGGAAATATGAAAACCATATGTATAGATTTTTCTTGAAAAATACTTTTACAAAAATTTACATATATCACTTTTTGATAAATATCTTTATAAAAATAAGTAGTCAAAGTTATGCTTTGGAGACCGTGTCGCTGTCCAAAACGACTTCATTTTTGAGTATGGAGGGATTATTGTTTACGTTTCCACTTCTTTTCTTAGGGCCCTTCTGAATATAGGAATTTTACTCTGCTAAAAAATATAGGAATTTTACGGGAATTTCATAGAAACTAGTTCATTTTCATCGGAAAACACACAGAAAACATGAAAACCTCACACATTCCAAAGAGAGCCTCGTGGGTATATGTGTGGTCATTTGACATTTTCTTAACTGGTATTTCCTTTGTTATTATGCATGGTATACTATGGTCAAACATAACAAAGTATGTTTTAGTTCTAAACCTAGAATTGTTTTTTTTATAATGGTGGTATGTATATTTACCTAACTGTTGTATGTGGGTTGCTAGATTAGTCGTGTAAATGGTGCGATAATAAATATAGAACCAGAGGTTGGCTCTATTATTAGTCATGCTCTAAGAAACGCCAAGATAATATTTGCATTGGAGGTGTTGTCTCAAGATGTCATTTAATGATGTTTCTGTGATGTATTAGGAACCGTAGTCTTTGATAACAACAACATGATACTGCATTATTTCAGTCTCTACATGAGTTATACGCCCAACCAATCTTCAAGGTTTGTCCAGCTTCATGAGTATTTCATGAAAGCATTTCACTGCAAATCCAAAGGTGGAGCCAGAGGCAATGCCAAAAGAAGTTGCATATAACAAGAAAAAGAAGCAGACAAATGCTCTTTCCTCTCTCCGGCAATTGCGTGCTCTGATCTCCCTCCTAAAATCCAAGCAAGCTGCATGGAATCAGAATTGCTGGGAGGTCTTCAAAAGCCACCCTGGTTGGCTTTTATCACGCCCACAGGGGCCCTTTGGCTCATCATTCCCGGAACATATGTCAGGGCAGCGGCCAGCGGCAGGCCATCAAGACCCACACAGCACAGACCTTCTCTGTCTGCAGGAGCTGCCTTGCCCTCGCCTGTGTTCGTTTGACCGATGCCCGGCCGGCCAGAAAAACAAACAGGAGCTCGTTTCTTGCCATGGGCATATGCATGCAAGTTTTCTTTTTTTTTCCCCAGCCTTTTGGCGCAGCGCAGCGAATCCTACACCATATGTTCGTTTGATCATATCAGTCATACTTATCAGCTATGATATAGTATTTTTCTCAAATAACAAAACAGTATCAAGCCACACAAACGGTCGGGCGTCGACGCATCGGTATCAGCTCAAGTGTGCGGCGTCGTTTTCCAGCCCTTTTCTGAGCTCGGTCCTATGCGAGCTAAGCGCTTGTTTTGGCGTAGCACTAAGATGGGGGTGGTACTAGGGATTTTACTATGAGTTGGTTCGTTCGCATTTGCAACACTGCAGTGCGGCTCAGAGACGATACTGTTTGCGAAGTGTCTGCCGCTTGCGTGCAGGTGCAGCAGCTGTCCTGCGCTTTGAACAAATGTGTTTGGCACAAGCAGCGGCAGCAGCCTTGTGCCGTTGTGCCTTGGTTCGACCACCTAGGAGCTGCTCCTAGGTCTAGACATCTACAGTCATCTACTACCCCTCTCTCTGTCTCTCGTTCCAGATGCATTCTCGCTTAGAGTGTATAAAATATTAATAAATATATAGAGAAAAATATTAATATTTTTTACATCAAGTAAGTACATTGTGAAAATATATCTAATGTTAAATCGCATAACACTTATTCGATGACATAACTATTTATATCTTTTTATATATAATTGGCCAAATTTAAGATATTTTAATTTGATAGTATGCTAAAATTGTGCTCTTTTGTGACGGAGGGAGTACTCTCTTCCCCTAAAATAACTACTCGCGGAGTCCCAAAATATTTCACCTTTTAGGTTTAAACACAGGAACTAAAGAGAAGTGAAAACGAGAGATAGATATGTATTGAAAAAAGAAAAAAGATATATTAGAAGAAAAAAGGTATATTAAAAGTGAGAATGTCACACATTTTGAGTCAAAATTTAAATCCTATATTAGAAGAAAAAAGATATATTAAAAGTATTTTGAAATGGAAGGAGTACACGTCTCGTTTGAGTAGAGAAGTTGCCCATGAATTAATACCGATACATAGGCATCAAACAAGACTAAAGGGGCGTGTATGTATCAAATTTTCTTTTATTTTAAACACCTTTTGTAAACTAATTTTAAATCTAACACTATTTTATTTATTTTTTCCCAAAACTAACACTTTTGCTCACGTCTATTTCCCTGGCGCGGCGAAACGCCTGTGTCGCGCCATGCATGGTGGCGCGGCGAGAGGGATGACGTGGCGACGACCGGAGCGTTGACCAGTGACGTGGCAGGGTCTGCCGCGCCACCGATCTTGGCACGGCAGAGACGCGTCCTGATCGGTGGCACGGCAGAGCCGACTAAAGGCACGCAACCCAGCCCCGCCGCGCCACGCCCTGCCCACTGCACGCACGCCCGCGCCCGCCTGCGCCCGCCGCGCCTGCCCACCGCGCGTGCCCACCGCGCGCGCCTACCGCCGGCAGCGCCTGCCCACCGCGCCCGCACGTCGGCGCGCCACCCCCTCCGATCGCCCGTCGCGCCCTCCGGGCACGCACGACAGCTGCCCGCCGCGCCCGCCACCGCCCTCACTACAATTCAACCCCCGCTGAGGTAAAATTTGGTGCCTATTTCTTCATAATCAAAACCCACATACCTTCTTGGTTGGTTGAGTTTTTATGATTTAAATTGTTATATGCTTGTTTTGTTACATGGAAACATTAATCCAAATGATCATTTTACTCAAGCAAATATTGAAAGCACTAGAACCTCCAAAATCATGCACAACATTGTCGATATCGTACTGCTATCAGCATACACAAATTGTAAAACTTAGTGACCAAGGAGATAAAATTGTGACTGTCCAAGCTATCTCATATTTCTTACAGTAATCTCAACAACATTCTAGTCTTGTGCTTAAAGCTATGAGTCCATCGTAGCATTGTGCGGAAAAAAGTAGACAGCTTGTATTTTTAGACATATTAGTATAGAGTATAGGACTAAGTATGACACACATGATAGTTCTCAACCAATTCATCTTATACTGGGCTACTCTTTCCTAGGTTAAAATTATAATGAGCTGCTCTAGTAGATTCAGACAAGCTATTGTAATAATTTAATAAGAAACACTGGTGGACAGTTGGTCCATACATAGAAGTTGCTTATTTTTCTAGTGAAGTTGTTTAATATGTCTGTTAATGTTACTTTGAATATATACATGTGCTTTCATATTGTGTTCATATTGCATAACAAGTAGTTCAAATTTTGCAATACTACATAATGTTATTTTGAATATTGTTAATTTAAATACTCTAACCCTTTATTTATCAATTTGTAACAGGATGACCTCTCCCACGTAGCACCAGTTGTACCTCTTCTTGAGGTGGAGTACGACGACCCGCACCGAGCACACTTCTTGACTAACACCGACGCAGAGGTGCCCTTGCATCCTTTGAGGCCCCGCACGCACACCAGGGCGCACCAGCGGGACGAGCATTACGCGTCGTACATACGACGTGCTGACTTCCTCGAGCTTGTCCATGTTGTCAACTACGGTCTTTCGCCCCTTGACCTAGCATTACTTACTACAGATGTAGACAGGTGCAAGTGTCTTCATTGTACGTAAACATTCTTATAACAAATTTAAGGTAACTAACAGTCGTTCTATTCTTATAACAGGTGGAGGCCTGAGACCCACACATTCTACCTACATTGCGGCGAGATGACCTTGACCATGCAGGATGTGAAGGCTATCTTTGGTCTATAGTTGGGGGACTTCCAGTGACAGATATAGTTGACAACGATCACTGGAAGGAGCTGGTGGCTTAGTTCACTGGCTTTCTTCCACCGGACGATGAGGTTTCTAAGAAAAATAAGTGAGCAATACAAGCCTATTTAATACATGCATTGCTTTTCTGTAGCCATCGGGTCTCATTTTCTTTAGTGAATTTTAAGAAAAGATTCGGTGTTTCGTCGTCATGGATCACATAGTGCTTTGATTACTTGGACCCATAGGCTGATGAGGCTCAGATCGACAGGTTCGCTAGAGTGTGGCTCTGGCACTTCCTTGGTGCTTTCCTATTCCCAGACGCCTCGGGCAACACCATCAACTGGATCTTTCTTGACATACTACGCCAGCCATGGGATAACATAGCGGCGTATAGCTAGGGCAGCGCAGTCCTGGCTAGACGTATCGACAGCTATGTGTTGCCTACCGTCGCACCTTAGGGTATGCAAACCTTGGGGATTGCTCCGACCTACTCCAGGTTTGGTGTTGGGAATGATGGCCCATTAGGAGGCCCCTTGTTACTGGTTTCCCTGTAAGTACTTCGGTTCACTATATTCTTCTAGACAGTTACATATGATAAAATTATTAATGGCTAATTTATTATCATGTTCAATGTAGCATTGGAACAGGTAGGATACACTGCCTACAGCTCTGTATATCTGTACACAAGCAGAGTTAGTTAGAGGGAATGCAAGGTGCAAATACAGAGAGTACACGGACTGTCTCGACGTCCTGACATAGCATCAGGTTACGCTCTCTTTACTGTCATATATGTGTCTTATTTTATATACACTATATCACAACATAACTCAATTATGAAATATTCAGGTGCATTGGTGTCCTTAGGATGCTCTGGAGCTCCAGGACTATCTGAGTCCTATCACTAGGGATGAGTCAGACGAGTATTGTTGCAACATCCCTCTTATTTTCTTTCATGTGGTCAAGATTCATTTGCCCATCAAGGTTTGCAGGCAGTTTAGAAGAATAATAGGCTATCCACCATCGATTTACTCCACCAACCAAGAATTGCACAGGTGCGTTATCGATTAATAACAAAACTACAATTGAGAGATGTGTATGGTATAACTAACAATCGTTTTGTTGTAGGTATGACCGCAGGAAGAGCTACAAGACCAAGAATTGGCGCGTGACTCACAACGCATACATCCAGTTGTGGCAGACCAAGGACCAGCAGCCGGTCGATGCGGGTCCCCCACACGACCAGAACACCTTCGATGAGTACCTGCGGTGGCTTCATAGGTCTACGAGGACATATATCAAGCCCTCGTACACTGAGGAGGCGATTGACGAGGACGACGAGAAAGATGTGATCGAAGATGTGTATGTCGTTGCCACTAGGGACAACACACAACTACAGAGAGCCCCGCTTCAAAGATACATGGTAAGATACTCGAATGGTATAATTTGTTATCCATTTGGTATTATGTATGTGTACTAAAACTGTCCAACCGTGTTTCTGTACCCAGGCGACATAATTGTCAAGGCTGTCCAATGAAGCAGCGTTTCAGCTTCACGAGTCTAAATGGCAGGGGACAGGCGTTCTCGAGGCTTTTGTGGAGGTAAACATAAACTTATTCATTCCAAAAATGTTTCTTTAGTGTATATGCGTTTAGGAAATGCACTAACTTTAACGTCTATTCATGCAGAAGGTGAAGCGGAGCTGCAGGAAGCTAGCTCAGAAGTTGAGCTGTATGGACACTCCTTGGGTGGAACCTGATTACCTGGCGCGGTCGGGTGCCACGTCTTCTAGATCTTTGAGGACACTAGCCGGCTCTTATCAGCCAGTGATAGGTGCCGCTTCCGCTGTACGTACACCACCATATTATAGCGCTAGGAAGGACCCTGCAAACGAGGACGACGATGACCCTCCGGGCTTTCGCATACAGCACCACCAGTGGGACCCTTAGCAGCAGAACGAGATCGGCATGTCTCAGCTAGGTGGTGCCCCGTTTTGTACCCAAGGAGCCTCACAGGTAGTAACAAAGGTAGTTTCTTTAAATACGTAGGCTTCATGAACTAACGATCGTAAAGATTATAAGTAATCGTGCATATCATATATTTGCAGGGTACGAGTCGTAACCACCGGCAACGCGACCACACCGACGTTGGCTACACTTCCAATGTGTTGCCTACAAATCCAAAGAGACAGAGGCGTTCGAGGGATCCTTACACTCCTGGAACTTAGTTGGTTATGTCGAACGAATATTGTCGTCCGAAACTTGCAGACTCATGAACCAATGAAAATGTTATGTGTCAACTTGCGCACGGACTCTATTTATTTGCTTCATATTCGTTTCAATGCGTGGCGGAAACACTTGTAATTGTTTACAGCACCGACAACGACTCCCGTTCAATTGCAATTGAGGTTGCTCGACTTCTGTCTGCGTCCAAGTCCTGCTGCGCTATGGGCCTTGGCGCGTCACTATCGCGCCGTGGGCTATGGCGCGGTAGACCCTGTCACGTCACCGGCCAGCGCCCCAGTTGTCGCCATGTCATCTCTCTCGCCGTGCCACCATGCATGCTCACGGCACAGGCGTTTCGCCGCGGCAGAAAAATAGACACGGGTAAAAATGTTAGTTTTGAAAAAAAAAATAAAACAGTGTTAGATTTTAAATTAGTTTATAAAAAATGTTAAAAATAAAAAAAAAATCGATATAAACGCGCCCCTTTGGTCTGGTTTGATGCTCATGTATCAGTATTAATTCATGGGCAACTTCTCTACTCAAACGAGACGTGTCCTCCTTCCATTCTAAAATACTTTTAATATATCTTTTAAAGCAGCCTAGAGCCATGATTGGCTTGTTCGTTTGGTCGTATTTGACTTATAAACCATGGTTTATCAGTCAACAAATAGTATTTTTCTCTTACATCAAACCAGCCAACGATACTTATAAGCCAAACAAGCCGAAACGAGTGAGGCTATTGTTTACCTGGACTCTTCGCCAGCCTGGTGCGCACGGTGATTAAAGCAGCCTGGAGACTGCATCCCAGGAATGGCCTGGTTCGCTGCGTTCGCACGTGTCTGATGCGGTTACCTTCGGTGTCTTTTCTCCCTCACCCCTCCGGCTCTATCAGCGACTGTTCTTCTCCATGAGCGTGACGACCACCATGGCGGAGACGGAGAGGACGAGGCCCGTCCCAACGCGCTGCAGCGAGGATAGCCCATGCGGAGCCCCCCGAGCGGAGGCGGCCATGGCAGCGACGGCCGCTGCCTGCTCCACGTGCCACCCGCCGCGCCTGCAGATCTCACCGTCGCGTGCTACTCGGCGGCGCTCCTCTCCATCCCCATCTGACACCGGGCTTGACGCGGGGGCGGGCCTCGTCGAGATCGACGGCCACGTCGGACGCGTCCACTCGATTGGGCCTGCGCTGGGTTCGTTGCCCGCCATTGCTATGCTGTAGTTGGGGGCGCACGGTGGCGGGTGGGAGGTGGCGGTGCTGCTGGTGTAGGGGAAGAGCTGCAGGAGTGAGCGTGCTCTTCAGACGAGGACCGGCGTCCTCCGCTGGGGAACCGGGGAAGGCGGGGGAGTGGAGAATGAGAGTGCTCTTCCATGGACGCCAACCAGGTGCTCGATGGAATGTCTCAAAGAAATTAACTCTTCCATATACTTGTCCTTGTCCAAGGTCACCACATATACTTGTCCAAGGTCACCACATATACTTGTCCAAGGTCACTACATCCAGCAGTCCAGGCAAACAAACAAGAACCGGCGCGAGACGGGGTTTGCTGGAAAATTAGCCAAACAAGCACCTGTTGCACCCGCTAGGCCTGGCCTCCACTATCTTGGTTCTCCTGGTCCGACCAGGCTGAGAAGGTCGCCCAAGAAGACTGGGGGATGCATGACAGACGGAAAGAGAAGAGAATAGGAGAGAGGGCAAAAGCTGGCACGGCCACCCCCACGTCCCATCCAACAGCAGCTTCACAATTCTTGCATCTCCATATGGGCCTTGTTTAGTTCCCATCAAAATTCCAAGTTTTTTCACTCTCTCTCCATCACATCAATTTTTTGACGCTTGTATGGAGTATTAAATGTAGGTAAAAAAAATAACTAATTACACAGTTTAGTTGAAAATCATGAGATGAATCTTTTGAGCCTAGTTGATCCACAATTGGACAATATTTGCCAAATAAAACAAAAGTGATATTATTCGTCAGGTTGAAAAAACTTTCGATCTAAACAAGGCCACGGGCTAGTTTGTGTGAGTGAGTTTTGGATGGAAAATTCACGTCACGTTAAATATTTAGATACTAATAAAGAATATTAAATATAGATTAATTACAAAATTAATTACATAGATGAAGGCTAATTTGCGAGATAATTTTTTAAGCCTAATTAATCTGTCATTAGCACATATTTACTGTAGCACCACGTTGTCAAATCATGGACTAATTAGGCTTAAAAGATTCGTCTCGCAAATTAGTCGCAAGTTGTGTAATTAGTTTCGTAATTAGTCTATATTTAATACTCCATGCATGTGTCTAAACATTCGATATGACAGAAATTTTAGAAGGGACTGCAGCAACCAAACGGGACCTCATTGATACGACGAGTAAATTTTGGTCATCTAAAATTCAAAAAGGTGGATTTATAGTTTTTTATTTATTTTTGTAGTCACTAGCAAACATGCTCATTGCATGGAATGTAGTATAGTTTTATTGCAAAGATATTTGGATGGCCAACAACTCAATGCAACGATTGTGTCTTCTATTCTAATACATTTTATAATTAGACTTCATGCTAAACACACGGTGTACTACGAAATATAATCTCATGTTGGATTTGGATTGCGCTGGTTTAGATTGAAAACAAGATCTGATATTAGATTTGGATTAAAAAAACATGTACACGGAGTGAGTGTGAAGAGAAAGAATAAGATACACAGTGGGATAGGTTGAGGTGTCTTCTAATCCTTGCAAATATGTTCATGGGTTAAAACTAAAGGAGCGTACAACTTGTGTTATCTATTTGAAATACATCTTGAAATCAAACTATATAATGCTATTGGACGCATGCTATTTTTAACTCCTACAAGTATGGATCACGAGTTCAAATCACAGACTGGACAATATATGAACGAATTATGACTCTTATCTCTTATCCATCACGTACTAGTACCCTTGTAATAGAACCGGACATAGGGGCGAAGAGATACTCAGGGGGAGCGAATTATGCAAATTTGAAGGAGAGATATTTCGCTATTTAATATTCTATTTATTCCAAATTGTAAGCTATTTCTTTTAGATACATAGCTTTGTTATAACTACATGTGTTCCAAAAAGAATGCAACTCTACAACAGTGTTGTGTCAAAGTATGTAAAGTTTGTCTAAACTTGCATAAAAATTTACTAATATTCATGGTACTAAAAACATACTATTTGATTCATCTTGAAATATATTTTTATAATATACTTATATACTTATTTATCGTCATAAGCATTAACATTTCTATCTATATATTTGGTCAAACTTTAGACACTTTAACCGAGAATATAAAGAATTGCATTATTTTTTAACAGAGGTAGTTTAATGTCTTAGATACATAGTAATAAAATCTATGAATATAGAAAACCAGAATCACTTAAATTTGGAATGAAATGAGTACCAGATATACATTTAGGCCAGTCTCAAACTCTCAATGCAAGTTTTATGAGAGTTTCACATATACGTTTAGGTCAGTCTCAATGTAAGTTTTATGAGAGTTTCATTGACATTAAATAAGCTGATATGGCATAGTTTAATTGAAAGAGAGATGATAAAAGTTTTATAGGATGAAATGAGTTTAATGGCATGAAGCTTTTTTTGAAAAGAAATGGCATGAAACTTGTTTGCACTGTTTTAAAATCTATGTCTTGGAAACGATGACATGAAATCTCCACCGAGACTGGCTTAGATATTAAAAAAACACATAATATCTTGTTTGGAGGCATGTATATCCACTTCGATCCGAGTGAATTAGAATAGAATTTAGTTTAATTTTAGTCCGATTCATTTTAACACATATAGATTAAGGTACGTACGCATCAAACAAGGCCAGGTGGTACGTACAGATTATCCACCAATTTGCTACGCCCCTCTCATTCCTCTTACTTGGTTTCACTCGGCCTGTTCGCTGGTTGGTTTCTGAGCTGGTTTAGGCTGGCTGATGCTGATTTGTTGTGAGAAAAAAATACTATTGACTGACTGGTTTGGGCTGGCTGAACCCAACCAGCGAACAGGGTCTTGGCTGGGGCCTTCTCGGTTCACCTGGTAGCTATCACATTTGTGGCAGCAGCATTGGACAGACTAGTTGTGCTAGCGCTAGCGCACACAAAGGAGAGCGAGCTCGAGAGCAACAAGCTAAGGGCTTGCGTGTGCATGGTTGGTGGGGGAAATGGCTAGTGGCAGCAACTGGCTAGGCTTCTCCCTCACCCCGCAAACGGCCATGGAGGTGCCCTCCGCTTCTGAACCCGCTCGTGCCCACCACGCTCCACCTCCTTCCAGTACTATGATCTCCTCTTACAGTACTACCAACGCCACGACTTCCAACTTCCTCTTCTCACCGATGGCCGCTCCCTATCCTGGTTACTACTGTGTGGGCGGCGCGTATGGCGATGGCACCAGTACTGCCGGCGTCTACTACTCCCATTTGCCTGCCATGCCCATCAAGTCCGACGGCACCCTCTGCAACATGGAAGGTCTCTGCTGTGCCCTTCTCTCTCACACACACAATCGTAGTCTTTCCACCTCTAACGTTATGGTCTTCTTGTCTTGGCATGAAGTAGGCATGATGCCGTCGTCCCCACCGAAGCTAGAGGACTTCTTGGGTGGTGGCAATGTCGGTGGGCAAGAGGCGGCCACCTACTACAGCCACCAGCAGGGCCAGGAAGAGGGGGCGAGCAGGGATTACCGCCAGTACCAGCACCACCAGCTCGTCCCCTACAACTTTCAGCCTCTGACGGAAGCAGAGATGCTCCAAGAAGACGCGGCGCCAACGGAGGAGGCGATAGCGGCGGCCAAGAACTTCCTCCTAACGAGCTACGGCGCTTGCTACAGCAACGGGGAGATGCACCCTCTGAGCCTGTCGATGACGAGCCCCGGGTCCCAGTCGAGCAGCTGCGTCAGTGCGGCTCCGCAGCAGCAGCAGCAGCACCAGATGCCCGCTGTAGCCACTGCTGCCGCTGCCCTGGGCCGCAGTAATGGCGATGGTGAGCAGTGCGTCGGGAGGAAGAGAGGCACCGGCAAGGGAGGCCACAAGCAGCAGCCGGTGCACCGCAAGTCCATCGACACGTTTGGGCAGAGAACCTCCCGTTATAGGGGAGTCACCAGGTAATCTGCTTACGCAGATTTTCGCTTTTCCTTGTGTCGTATCTCTTGTTGCGTCGTTTGTTTCATCATCAGTAGTATGTTTGTATGCTTTGCAACTCTTCAGTACACTCTGACGTTGTCTCCTTCTCTTCGGCACTGATCATCTGGTATGTATTTGCACATTTCTGAGCTTGTGAAAGCCAATTTACTCCTGGTTCCTAATTTGGAGGCTTCGACTTATGTTCTACCAGTACCCTTGTTAGTTTCCAGCATTGATGTGGCTGCGATGTAGAGAAAGTAAATGCTCTGCTGTTCTTGTTGTTCAGTTGGCCAGCAACTCATGCTTGACGCCAAATCTTTTTAATGCCTGATCTTAGTAGTAGAATACTTCAGTTCGATTAAAGCTGGGTGCTCTGATCCTTTATGGCCCCCCTGCAGTTCCACCTATTAATGTGGCAGCTATTCTCTTGTTATGGGCCAAACAGTTTTCTTTGTTTGAACCGCACTGTTTTGTATTGAATGATGAAGGGTTTTGTTTGTGTTTGATTCACTGGAGCAGGCACAGGTGGACTGGGAGATATGAAGCCCACCTCTGGGACAACAGCTGCAGAAAGGATGGGCAGACTAGGAAAGGCAGACAAGGTTGATTGCTAAGAACCCAAAATAAACGATGTAGCAAATCTTATCCATCACCTTATGACTCCTTTCTGACATTTTGATTCCTTTTTTATTTTTGAAATGGTGATTCTGGGGTTTGCCATGACTGAATGTGATTGGCCGTGCATCGCAGTATATCTAGGTAAGAAGAATCGTTTCTTATCCAATCGTGCTTTCTATTGTTCAGTAAGCTGTTTCGAGCTGCGTGTAGTAGATCCGTAAACAGGAAATGTTATTTCTTTTATCTGATTATTAGGTGGCTACGACACTGAAGACAAGGCCGCGAGGGCTTATGATCTGGCTGCTCTGAAATATTGGGGTCCAGCTACTAGCATCAATTTCCCCGTAAGTGTGTGTCATGGAGATGAGTTTCATTGGAGAAAATTGAAGCTTGTATGTTCATTTATGTAATAGGCCTAGCACACTTTGTTTGGCAGGTAGAAAACTATCGAGATGAACTTGAGGAGATGAAAGGCATGACAAGACAAGAATATGTTGCGCATTTGAGAAGGTTAGTGCTTTGAGTGCATTGTAACTACATTGTTTCATTGATGTCTTCCTGCATTTCCTAAGTTGCTATTGATCACAGGAGAAGCAGTGGATTTTCTCGAGGCGCTTCCATCTACCGAGGAGTGACAAGGTTCGTTTGGGCAGATTATGCCACCACATTTTGCTTCCTTAGTGCGGACCACAACTAAAGTACAAGAAGAAATCATCTCAATGTACATGCTAACTGCATTACAGGCATCACCAGCAAGGAAGATGGCAGTCTCGGATTGGACGGGTTGCTGGAAACAAGGATCTATACCTCGGCACTTTCAGTAAGAAAGATCTGTCTATTTGACTGCAGATTTGTAGGGCCAAAATTCTTCTATCTATAAAGTAATGTGTTAAGTAAACTCATAAAAGAAACTTTTAGCACTAATCCTTTGGTGGTGTCTGTTGTACTATGTTAATTGTCTCGTCAAAGTACATGTACTGTAGAAGAAGGTAGACATGGAACATAAGCTTTTACTGCTTGTGTCAAGTTTTGTGCATGGCCTTTGCGTTCACTTTAATCCGTGGGGTGCACATTCGATGATCATTCTTTGCTTTTTCAGATAGTTATGCTTTTCCTAAGGCTGTGACCCCTGACCAAAGCAACCTGTTGACTGTTTTGAATACTCCATTGAACACTTAAACTAAAATATGGTATTAGCACGACACGAAAGTAATCTGATCGAAAACTGTACTTCACATTAGGATCTTATCTTGGTTTCACAATGTACTGACTAGATTAGTTGATCGAAAATTGTACTTTGCATTAGGATCTTATCTTGGTTTCCCAATGTACTAACTAGATTAGTTGGTAGTACATGATATTTTTTTCATAGGTCACACCTACAGCTGAGTTTGTTCTTACATCGCTTACTGAATATGCTGCAGCCACTCAAGAAGCAGCAGCTGAGGCGTACGACATAGCTGCCATCAAGTTCCGTGGCTTGAACGCGGTGACAAACTTTAACATAACAAGATACGACGTCGACAAGATCATGGAGAGCAGCACACTGCTGCCCGTGGAGGAAGCACGCAAGGTCAAGGCGATCGAGGCAGCGAACAATGCTCCTATGATGCACAACGGTGGCAGGGAGCTCAACCCAGCTGAGGAGACAGGCGCTGGCTGGAGGATGGTGCTCCATGGTTCTCTCCAGGAAGCTGTGCATTGCCCAGAAGCAGTTGATCTCCAGAGGGGCATCATGAGCGAGTCTCATCCCTCCCTGCATGGCGTCGTTGGACTTGACATCGAGTGTGCAGTGCATGATCATCACCTCGACGTTCCTGGCAAGACGACTGGGAGCATCAACTTCTCCAACTCGTCCTCGCAGGTGACAAGCCTGGGAAACTCCAGGGAGGGGAGCCCCGAGAGGCTGGGCCTGGCCATGCTGTACGGTAAGCAGCCGAGCGCCGTGGCCACCATGAGCCCCTGGACGCCGATGGCGGCACAAACAGTGGCCCAGGTGCTGAAGCAGCCGAACGCCGTCTCTCATCTGCCTGTCTTTGCCGCTTGGGCGGATGCCTAGTTGACGGAGTTGGACCATAGTAGCTGCTCAATCTTGCTCGCCATTGCTGTTTTTTGTAGACTGAAGCAAGGATTAGCAGCACCAAGTTAGGTAAACTAGCTGGAAGAACAAGGTTCGTTAGTTACCACGATAGCTGGTCTAGTGGAATGCAGTAGAAGATAGGCCTTAATTAGTTTACAGCTTATGCACAATCTTAGTAGTAGTGGACTAGTGGCGGTGGTAGCGTTCTTTTGAGCCATTTTTGGGTGACAAAATTGGTTAGAATGTACTAGTATGGCTTCCTTTGAACGTTACATGAAACAAGGCTGCTGCTGTTGCGAGAAAAAGGAAAAGGTTCACGAAATGAGATGGCTCGTCTTTGTTTGTACGATCATTCAGGTTTTTCTTCTGTGGTCAGTGGGGTCGTTGTCTTGGCTATGCACACAGATGAAGATCTTTTGACCGCTGCTGCTTCAGAGTCAGGTCCAATTGCCTCACGTTCTTTTTTGCTTTCTCTGCATGGCATGGCATCTGTCTTCTTCATGATGGCAATGGGTATCATAAACATTTCCCTTCCCATACGAGGGGAGCTTTGCCGCAAGGCTACCTACAATCCGACTCCAATCATTCCAAAAGAGGCCGATAGATAGAGATTCCATCGCCAATTCTTCCATGCCCCAACCAACTTGCGGCTTCATGATGGCGCGTCCTGTGATGAACATCTTGGCTCCTGAATCTTGATGAACGGATGCCGCTGTAGATGCGGTCAGTCAATCAGTCATTGTCACGCTTACAAGGGCACCTAGCTACCTAAGATTCCAAATTAGTGGCTTTCACTTTTTTGTTGATCGATGTCTAGATACATGTCAAAATAAACGAAACTTATAATTTCAAACAGAGAAAGAATATTATTTCATATTTTAATGAACAAGAGAGAAAAGTTATTTCTTAATCAAGAGCTCGTCTCGTATATAGATCTATGTGAGGTTGAGAGTAAGGTTAATAATACAGCCGGCTCGCTAGCTATAAGGTTTTTTTGCAACCTTCTCTTAACCAACTCATATACTACCTCCGTTTTCGTTTACTTGTCACCGAATTTTTATTGTAGCAATTTTAACCTTACGTTTTTTTCTGCAAAAGATTTTTTAGATACATCAAAGTTTTCACATATATGATTCTTTATTGAACATACTTCATCAGTGTTATATACATTGAAGTATCTAAGATTTTTTGGAAGAAAAAACAGATAGTTAAATTTGCTACAGTAAAAAGTTGCGGACAAGTAAACACAAACGGAGGGAAGTATTATTTAGCTTTTCACTTTTAGTACATGGCTCACTTGTCACTCTCACAAAGTTTCTTTGGTCTTGTGTCCAAGTCGACTATAAGTTTACAGCCCGCTTCTCTTCTCTCTCTTTTCATCTCTCATTCACCTCAGTATTTAGCCAGCTTACAGTCTGTTACTATACTTGCTCTAAGCCAACATATACAAAGTTATTTTGCAATAGGGTCTGAAAATTTGGCGGGGAAACCGAGACTAAGTATGGCAGAAAAATTCAAAAGTTTAAACAGGATTTCAGTGGCGCTTCGGTTTAAGCAGAACTGACCTTTTGGAGTGGAGAGTGTTTGGCTTAAAAAAAATTAGGAGTGAATATGTTTTTTTATATTAGAGCTGGTGGGAGCTGTTCCGGCTGGGGCGTTGCCCGCGTGCCGTGTGTAATGCGGCTACCGTGCTGGAGCATTGATGCAGTGGAGGGTCCTAGGTCGGGTCGATGCACATGACCTGTATCTATACACTGTAGCATCAGTTCTGTATAGACCCAGCGTCCATCCATCGAACTGGCTCCTATAAAATAAAATACTCTTTTTTTCCCTATCATCTTCTCTCTCTAGATGAGACAGGTACCTGCTGACTCCGGTGGGTGGCCGGGTGTAAGGCTATCTGCACTCGTTCACCTCTATTTTTATCTCTAAAAATAAATATTCTATCCTAGTGATTGAGATTCTCTACTCTATACCCATTTCTTCCGCACCTATATTATCTCTATCCCATACTCTATACCCACTATTCCATATTTTATTCCCCTCCTTCTCTCCCACCGACTCTCTCTCTTGCAGCTACAGTGCTGCTACAATGCTGCTACCGTGTTTAGCGTGGCCTCTCGCGTGCGCTGGGTTTAATGGTTTCCTGTGCAGCCAGTACCACTGGCGTACCGGCCCCTTTGCAGTTCAGCCGTGCGGTCAGTCTAAGCGTGAAAAGATAGGGCTGCCGATATTTTAATATACTATAGACCTGCTTAAAAATATAAGCCCTAGTTCTATGTATTATGATTAAATTAACAAGAAACGTCACATCATTTTATAGACACAATATTCATTCTATACGCCGCGGATGCTCAATGGCCAGCGATTTGCCGGCACAGGAAACCGGAAGTGACGGTTTGACCCGTCCACATTGGCGGCATAGGCCAAGGGGGCTATGCACGCACAGTGCGTCCACAGTGGAAGCGTTGTTTGCCTGCGGGCTGCGGCCGCCCCCGCCTACCAGGCTAGGCTACCACCGCGCGCGAGCGAGCCCTGGCTTTTGCCTCTCCAGATTCGACAGCACGGTCCGCTGGGCCGCTGTGCCAGCGAGCCAGTGAGCGTAGCCGTAGCGAAGCAATGCGCTAGCTCCCCGTAGATTCGCCGCTCTGCTCGTGCTCGGTGCTTGGCCAGTCCCATGTGCCCGCCGGAAGCCCGGAACTGGCGCGCAGGAGGTAGAGCCCGTCAGGCGGGCGTCGGGCGGCGGGCGCGGGCGGGGCGGACCCCGCGCCCATGCGGCGCGTTGAAGCCTGAAGGAAGCCGTCGGCCGAGGTGGCGCAGCGCACGCGGCATGCAGGCGGCAGGCCCGCAAGGGGTCTCCTCGTTCCGTGTCACCGTGTGGCACTGGCATCTCTCGGCTAGTGGGCACTGTGGACGGACGTGCATGTGCATGGTGATAGAGTCGCCTGCCGCGTGCGTGCGTCAGTGCGCCGCGCCGGCGACCCGGCCGTAGCCGTCTGCGGACTGCGTGAGCCTGTGACGCGCCGCGCGGAGCCGTGCTGCGCTCGTTTCTTCCGTCCGCGCGCTGGGCGACGCGCGGGAAGCGACTCAAGGGCGGCCTGGGCTGGCTGCCCGAATTTTTTATTTTTTTTTAGCTTTTTTTAAAAAATTTCACAAATATGTTCTTAGAGGTAAAATTTTAAAATCTGAACCATTATCTCGGCTTACACGTCTCGGTGCCATCGTTGCTGGCGCCGAGCTCTTGGACTCGACGCAGACGTGGCGGTGACATGGCAGGCAGCTCGGCGCCATGATTACTGGCGCCAAGCCTGTCTTATGTATGGGCTCTTCTTTTCTTTCTCTCTTGCTCTCCCTCTCTCCCACCGCCAGCGCCCGATCGAACCAACGCACCGCCGCCGCCGCTGCCGCCCATGCCCTCTCCCGCCCCCGGCCGCCCGCGCCCGCGCGCCCTCGCCCACGTCCGACCGCCCTTCCCCACGTGTGGGGGTATGGCCCCCGATATCCACAAGACAAGATATGGGTCGCATCATCAGAGGTGGCACAACCCACAAGATCAAGGCGTGCCCGACGCTGCTCGGCGTGCACCGCAAGATATTGTATAGTACCAAATAGAATATTTTCCTTGTAACCATACCCCTCTAGACTATATAAGGAGAGGTTGGGGTCCTCTAGCGGACAAGATAGATACATCTGCAGTCACACGATATCATACGATAGGTAATACAAACCAACAGACCACAGAAGTAGGGTATTACGTCATACTAACGGATTGAACCTGTCTAACTCGTGTGTCTCTGTTGTCATCTTGTTTTTGATCTCACGCTCCTCTGCCGATCAATCTACCTTCGTAGGATACCCCTCGGAGGACTGCCGACGATATTCTATTGACAGTTGGCGCGCCAGGTAGAGGATTGCGGGATGTTTCCTTGTTGAACAAGATGGCTTTTTCTGTAGGCTCTTCGTCCCTCCCACAGCCAGGCCAAATCTTCACGGTCGGATTGATCTCGTGGATCATCAACGCTGACGGAGTCGGAGAGCTCATTGAGCCGGTGCAGATCGATTCTGCGCCGATCAACCCAACACCTACGATTGCAGATCCGATCTCGGAACCGCTTCCGAGGTCGCCTTCATCGACAACTCGCCACCCGCTTTTCTCGCTACCAGAGGAGGCAGATCAACAACGATGATCTGATCGCATCCATCGATCAGGTTGGTTAGAAGCTCACCGATTGCCTCTCCATCGTCGAATCAGCTCTGGACACGTTCGTTCAGCGCCGACCACCCTCCGATTCAGATCTATCGGAGGTTGCTCGGGAAACTCCAGGGGTTACGACCCTACCCTTCGGGTTCACCAACGTCGTCGCCATCTACCAAGATGCCCTGAGGGGCTGATTCGTCGACCAGGTTGGAGACGGCCATCCTCTCGCTGACCAGATAACGCCCTACATCGCCTGCTGCCACACCGACCAGACGTTTTGTCTAAAGCTAAGTCACGCTTTAATATTTTTCTAAATATTCTCTAATCTTCGTTAATCGCCATAATATTTCTCTGGGTTGTTTTCTCTATGTTTGCTCTCCAAACGATTTTCTGAACCCCCGAAACAGTCCTGTTGATGCTCGGACGCCTCCAGAGACGGCCCTGTCTCAGGCTCCTCCCTACACATGCACGAGTGTCTACCCTCTGCGTTATGGGTGGTCGGCAGTGGCTCCTTAGCGACGCCTGTTCCTCCTACACGTGCACGGACTCCGCGCTCCGCATTATGGTTAACATGCTAGCTAGGACTAGAGACTCAGCTACACACTAACTGTTTAGGCGGTTTATATTAAATACAACTTCACACCAACTAATCGCCAAGCTACTTACGCTATTTCATCGCCATTGCTGATTTTTCTCCAGAGTTCATATATTTGTACATCATGTACTACCCATTCTACATATTTGTATTACAGGATTATAGGACCACTTGGTGCTCGGGTTTCTCCACTGATCTACTAGTCGAACCGCTAGGTCCATAGACTTCGTCGCCGACCAGTTGATCAGACTGTTTGCCAGTCGTTTCTACTTAATACTCACTTCGCAGCAGATCAGTTGACCAGACTGTTCGTCGCTCGTGCTTCATTGCCAGCTACGCCGGGGGCTCCTCGGTGCTCGGACATCGCCAGATATGTCGGGGACTCCTCGGTGCTCGGACATCGCCAGCTACGCGGGGGACTCCTTGGTGCTCGGATATCGCCAGATACGTGCGGTGACTCCTTGGTGCTCGGACATCGTCAGCTACGTCGGTTACTCCTCAGGGCTCGCATTCTTCGTGCTCGGGCACTAATTGGGCACACTTCACCCCACTTCACCTTGCGGACATCGCCAGCTACGTCGGAGACTCCTCGGTGCTCGAACATCGCCAGCTACGCGGGGGACTCCTTGGTGCTCGGACATCGCCAGCTACGCTGGGGACTACTCGGTGCTCGGGCGTCGCCAGGTACGCCAGTGACTACTCGGTGCTCGGACATCGCAAGCTACGCCGGGAACTCCTCGATGCTCGAACATCGCCAGCTACGCCGGGGACTCCTCGGTGCTCGGACATCGCCAGCTACGCTGGAGACTCCTCGGTGCTCGGACATCGCTAGCTACGCGCGGGGACTACTCGGTGCTCAGGCATCGCCAGCTACACTAGGGACTCCTCGATGCTCGAACGTCGCCAGTTACGCCGGGAACTCCTCGGTGCTCGGACTTCGCCAGCTATGTCGGGGACTCCTCGGTGCTCGGACATCACCAGCTACGCCGAGGACTCCTTGACGCTCGGACATCACCGCCTACGTCGGGGATTCCTTGGTGCACGGACATCGCCAGCTACACCGGGGACTCCTCGCTGCTAGGACGTCGCCAGCTACACCGGGTACTCCTCGATGCTCGGACATCGCCGCCTACACCGGAGACTCCTCGGTGCTCCGACATCGCCAGCTACGTCGGGGACTCCTCAGTGCTCGAACATCGCTACCTACGCTGGGGACTCCTTGGTGCTCGAACATCGCCGCCTACGTCGGGGACTCTTCGGTGCTCGGACATCACCGCCTACGTCGGAGACTCCTCGGTGCTCGAACATTGCCACCTACACCGAGGACTCCTCGGTGCTCTGACATCGCCAGCTACGCCGGGGACTCCTCGGTGCTTGGACATCGCTGCCTACGTCGGGGACTCCTCGCTGCTCGGACGTCGCCAGCTACATTAGGGACTCCTCAGTGCTCGAACATCGCCATCTATGTCGGGGACTCCATGGCGCTCAGACAATGCTCTTGGTGGTCGGATTTTGCTACGTCTCATTGGTGTGCTATCAAGCTGCTCCATGCTATTCGGATCAGGGTGCTAATCTTGGGCAGCACGTCTGGGGTCTTGATACGCGCATGTAAGACGATGTCGGTAGGCTTTCAGACTTCTTTTTCTTTAACCCTGCTACAAGATTTATTCTTCATCTTCCAGCAGACTCGAAGACTAAGTGGGCACACTTCACCTTGCGGTGAATGTGCGCTTTTCTCGTCTCGAGGCTACACCCGGGGACTGGCTGCCTGCTTAGTTGGTCTTGTACTTTCTGACCCTGGCACCATGTGACTATGTCACCTACTATCAGGCACGGGGACTAGCTGTGGGAGTATGGCCCCTAGTATCCATAAGACAAGACATGGGCCACACCATCAGAGGTGGCCCAACCCACAAGATCAAGACATGCACGGCGCTGCTCGGCGTGCACCGCAAGATATTGTATAGTACCAAATAGGATACTTTCCTTATAACCCTACCCCTCCAGACTATATAAGGAGAGGTAGGGATCTCCTAGCGAACAAGATAGATACATCTACAGTCACGCGATATCATACGATAGCTAATACAAACCAACAGACCACAGGAGTAGGGTATTACGTCATACTGACGGCCTAAACCTGTCTAACTCGTGTGTCTTTGTTGCCTTCTTATTCTTGATATCATGCTCCTCTACCGATCAATCAACCTTCGTGGGATATCCCTCGGAGGACTACCGATGATATTCTGTCGACACCGTGCCCTTTCCTCGCCCTCGGCCACGGCCGCGGCAGTCACTGCGCCAGCGCCGCGTGCCACGCCCGTGCCCTCGCCTGTGTCGGACCCCACGCCCACCCACCGTGCCATGCCACAAGCGCCCGGCCTCGCCAGTGCCGTGCCACCCGCGCCCACGCCCGACGTGCCCGTGTCGCGCCGTGCCGCGCCCACGCCATGCCCGCCGTGCCGTGACCGTGTCGTGGCCACGTTGCGCCCATGTCGTGCCGTGCCGCCCGCACCCGGCGTCACCCGCCGTGTCGCCCACGCCCGCCGTGCCGCCCACCCTCACCGTGCTGGCCTCACCGTGTGGAGCGCCGACCATCTGTGAGGTTGAGATGGTGGACTAGAGGGGGGGTGAATAGTCTTTTTCTAAAATTAATCGTGTCGGCTAACCAAAACAAGTGTAGAATTAAAACTATCGGTCTAGCCAAGACTACACCCCTCTATCAATGTTCTCTAACACCTTCCAAAGATACTAATTAAGCAACAAAGGTGTTGGACTAGCTAAAGCTCACCTAACTAATTCTAGAAGTAAGATCACAAAAACCTATGCCACTAGTACTTTAAGCAACAAGAGAGCTCCTACACTTGCTTAATAAGCAAAAACACAAAGCCACCTAAGCTCACTAGCAATGCTCAATAAAAAGGCAACCAATACCAAATTAGAGAGCGCAAATACTTAGCTACACAAACTAAGCAATGTAACTAATAAGGTTATACAAACCAAATTAGCCATACAAGGGAGCTACTTCTATACTACACAAGCAAGAAGGTAACTAGTGAGCTACACAAGCTAACTAAATACAAGAGCAACTACACAAGCACAATGTACATGAAAGTAATTACAAGCTTGTGTAATGAGGATGCAAACCAACGGAAAGAACATGGTTGACACGGGGATTTTTCACCCGAGGTTCACATGCTTGCCAACACGCTAGTCCCCGTTGTGTCGACTGCTCACTTGGTGGTTCGGCGGCTAATTGGCATCACCCGCCAAGCCCGCATGTCGGGCACCGCAAGAACCTACCCTAAAAGTGAGGGTAGCTCAATGACACGCTTTACTAGAGTTGCTCCTCGTGGCTCCCGTGGGATGGGCACAATGCCCCTCACAAAGCTCTTCTTTGGAGCACCGCACAAGCTTCTCGTGGGCTTCGATGGAGACCACCACCAAGCCGTCTAGGAGGTGGCAACCTCCAAGAGTAACAAGCATCACCGCCTTTTAACTTAATCACCTAGTGCCACTCGATGCAACCTCACGATGTAATCGCACTAGAATTATTCTCTCACATAATCGAATGATCACTATCAAGTATATGTGAGATGGAGGGCTCCCAAGCACTCACAAGCATGGACACAAAGTCCCCTAAGGTGCTCAGCACTGGCCATGCCCGAGACCCCCTTCTATTTATAGCCCCACGGGCTAAACTAGCCGTTACCCCTTCACTGGGCAAAACTCGGGACGACCGGACGCTCCGATCAGATCGATCAGACGCACCCTGCCAGTGTCCGGTCGCTCTACATCGTCCATGTGTTGCTCTGCATTTAACTAGAGCCACCCGATCTCAATGGTTAAGTTACAACCGGACGCTGCACACTGAATGACCGGACGTTGCTGCGCTTGAGTTCGGTCATTTCCAGATAGCTCCCCGAGCCTCTGTTTTGTGACCGGACACGTCTAGTCCACCATGACTGGACGCAGACTAGCGTCCAATCAGTGCTATGCCTGCGTGCCTAACTCTAGTGCCGCCTATGTCACCATATGTTAGCACTGACTGGATGCAGACCCTAAGCACTCTTCGTGCCAGCGTTCGGTCACGAGACCGAGACTACGCGCTCACTGCTGCCACTGATCGGACACACCGGTCCTACCGAGGCCAGTGTCTGATCAGTTTTGCGAAACCCTATCTTTTCTGTACAGGGCACCGATGACACCGTCGAACTGTCCGCACTCTATGGGCAGACACTCCGCCGATGAAGTTTCAAACCCTTCTCGCCTCCGTTTCATCACTGAGTTGATCCACATCAACTCCAACTTCATCTCCTTTGTAAATGTGCCAACACCACCAAGTGTACACCACCATGTGTATGTGTGTTTGCATATTCAAAATCATTTCCCAAAGGATTAGACACTCAACTTGCCATGCCACTTGACCCTAGCGATGATACAAAGTTAGATCACACGAGTGGCACTAGATGACCGATATGCAAACAAGTTTGCCCCAATTGATAGTATGGCCATCTATCCTAAACCCAGTCACCAACTTTTCTACACACCTATGACTAGTGAAATGAATTGCCCTAGTGTCAGGGACCTAATACCGGGATACCCAATGAGGTGGAGCTAATAACCATCGAACGTTAACGCTTTTGGTTAGACAAGAATGCTACTACACTTCTTGCCCAGACGATGGAAGATTGGCTTCGCCTCGCCTGACCCCTAAGGGCTAGACTCCGCCTTACCCAATAGCTGAGGGCTGGCTCCGCCTCGCCTGATGTCTGAGGGTAGGCTCCACCTCACCCGATGGCTGTGGGCAGGCTCTGCCTCACCCGATGTTTGCGCCCTGCTCCTTCATGATGACGAGCATGAGGTAAGACAGGAGATTCGAGTCAACTGTAGTATCGAGGACCATACCCTGCATGCATGCAGAAAAGTACCGTCAGGATATGACGGGACGGGCGTGTTAGGCCCTTTCAGGCATGGCAGAGCCTGAACAGTGTTGTAGGCGCCGACTTTGGTCTTACGGTGTTGTGGGTGCCGCCATCAGCCCTCGGGCGTAGATCCTACCATGAGCATACGACAACCACTATAATCCAAGAAGGAACTCACATCATCAATAGTAATAGGAGTATAGTCATTTCCCCATCTACTCCCCATAGAGTCACAGCTCGGTGACCAGACACACCGCACTGTCCGTAGGGGGAGGATGGGACGTGACCACTCGCTGAAACGAAGCTAGAGCCCGGCCCCATTAGGATCAGCAAAACATGCTATCCCTGGCGTGGTCTACCATGTCAGCAGGGCAGGCTCAAGGGAAAAGGAAGACCCGGCACCTTCGAAGGACCGTCTCTATCTTTGATTTTTTCCTCTTTCTCCCATCTGTGACCCCTGCTCCCCCCTTGGTCTATAAAAGGGAGGGCAGGATGCCCCACTAAGGGGACGGATGGATTCCACACACAACACAGCCAAGCAGCAACCGAGCTCTTGGCATCCTTTCAACCCTTCCATCAGAAACTTGGGACATGTCCCTCTCTCGACCGTTTGTACCCCCTACTACGAACCTTTTTGGTACTAATAACATGAGCAGCAGCAAACTGGACATAGGGACATTCTACCCGAACCAGTATAAACCTTGTATCCTTTAGTACACCATCCGAGCCTAACACGCACCAAATATAAATTTACTAGTTGGTGTTTGTTCGAAATACCGACACCTAGGTTATACCTTTGCCTTACATATTCCATTCCACCTCCTCCAATGTTGATGCAACACATGCACCAACATGATCAATAATGATATGATCCACTTCATATCATCACGTGATCATATTGGTTCATTGATCTTGACTTCACTTGCTTTTCACCTTTGCCTTCGTCCATCAGCGCCAAGTCTTGCTCAAGCTTCACCGCCACATGGTCCATCGCTCCAAAGCCTTCAACTTGCCCTTTCACGCTTGCAACCGGTCCATCAAGCCAAGTCTTGTCTTGATCTTCTCCACCTTGATCACATGACTCAATGTCATATCTCATGTGCAATAAGCTCCTTCATCATCACATGTGTGAGCTTTGCAACATCTCCAAACCATTTTTACCTTCATGGCATATGTTGCTCATACACATGTACTTGTAGACTAATCATTTGTGTATCTCATATAAACACAATTAGTCCACCTAAAGTTGTCACTCAATTATCAAAAGCACACGAGGACCTTTCACCATCCCGTGCTCACCGTGCGCCACCGCTGGACTCGGCCCCTGTAGCGCCCGACTGTTCCACCGTCGGCCCAGCTCATCGGCCTCACCCACACCCGACGTCCGCTGCGACTCCGTCGACGTCCGCGACTCCATCGTCGGACAGGTAAAAATTGTGAATATACAATGTACGTACTTAGTTAGCTTTGATTGTAGTGTAATACTTCTAGCATTTGTTATTTACTAGTTAATGTGATGACTCATGTAGTTGATTTAGTTAGTGATTTTGTGAGATAGATATGTAGATAGATAGAAACATAGATACATAGGTACATACATATAGTTAGATAGCTACTTAGATAGGTAGTTATATATTTAGTTAACTAAATAGGATCTAGCTATTTAGTGAGTACACTGTATATATATACATAGTTATAATCTTATTTACTTAGTTTGTAGTTATAAAGTACTTGTTAGGTACTATCACAATTCACGCAGTTGCCATTGGTAGATTAGTAAGGTGTGACTATTGGTTGTTTTCATTATTTCATATTTATCGTATTCATTTAATTAATTATGTATGTCTCAATTTATGTATGTAATTGTGTCAATTACTTGTACATTTCTAAGTTCATGTTTTATTGTATATTGAATTTCTAATTTATGGACTTTTTTGTAGGATGGCGCAATTCCACCTGCTCGACCCGACGTACGAGGACGTCTCATAGCGGAGGGGCAGGTAATAATCTATACGTTTTGTTTAAATTTTTGTGAGCGTACATGTGTTCGTGAAGTAACATGAGACTATATTTTATTCCATGCAGGACCTTTCGCTCCTTCATCCTAGAACCCACAATGGGTTCTTGGACATGCAGTACGACGATTGGTACACACCTTTCCTGTAAAGAGCTGACCTGGATGTCATCTCTTTTTAGGTTCGTCGTGGGTTGCTCAAGTTCAACACAGCGGCCATAACTGTGTTGGTTGACAGGTTTTATCTTCAATCATTGCCTCTATTCATGACCATTTGTTCATGCGCTTGCCTTTTTGACATGTAATCTTGCTTTGTCTAAAATGTAGATGGCGGCCAGAGACTCACAGCTTCCACCTACCTTTAGGGGAGATGACAGTCATGCTCCAGGACTGTCAGAAGATGCTAGGCCTGAGGATTCATGGCAATGCAGTCATGGGGCAGTATAGGTTAGAAGGCTGGAGAGCACGAGTAGAGGCCTTCCTTGGGCGTGAGGTTGGCGATCAAGGGGCTCGTACTTCTGGAGTTCTAATCTCCTGGCTCCGGCAAGAGTTCGCACAGTGCCCCGAGGAGGCAGATGAGGAGACAGTTGGGTACTACTGTAGGGCATGGATCCTACACCTGTTTACCTGCGTTCTCTTCCCCGACGCCACGGGTGACACTGCATTGTGGATGTGGGTCCACTATCTCAGTGAATGGGACAAGGTGGGTTAGCACAGCTGGGGCTCTGTAGTCTTGGGTTTTCTTTACCGGTAGCTGTGCGAGGGGTGTCGTCGGACTTCGTCCACAACGTCACTTGGTGAATGCGTGTACCTGCTTTTCAGTTGTGGATGTGGGCTCATCTACCAGTTGGCCGTCCTGAGGTTCTGGCTCATCATGAGTGGTTCCCAGGTCAGCCTCCACGTTAGCAACCGACGTGGGTGTACCTTTGGGACCAGGTTAGGGTTCCGCACGCGAGGTTATAGTAGGCCTATATTGAGTTTAGGAACGAGCTAGACACGCTCACGGCGTCTAGTGTAAGTAAATTTTATTTTCCATGCTGATTTGAAATGGTTTAGTATACCATCTAACATCTTGTTTGGACATGTTGTAGGTGTCGTGGGAGTCGTACGATGGAGAGGGGGCACTTCCTTTTCATTTGAGCAACATGTGTGGGTTCGACGATGACTTCTATAGGATGAGATGCCCTCTAATCTGTTTCTATGTTGTCGAGTTCCACCTGCCAAATAGAGTTGCATGCCAATTTGGAGTGAGACGGCTTTGGCCAACGGCTCCATTCTCGACTGGCGTTGACTTACACAAGTAAGTGTTTTGCTATTTTAAATGTCTCATGATGGTCCATTTCTATTAATATGGTGACATTTATATGGATTCAAGTAACGATGACATACGTGCAGGTTGGATCGTCAGAAGAACAGAAATATTTTTGATCGGGAGAAGCACCACCAGAACTACATTGAGAAATGGGAGGAGGTGCACGACAACATGGACGAGAACAACGAGCCACACACGAACCGTAAGTTCTGGCGGTACCAAGCTTGGTACCAACGTGCGACATGTTGCAGGCTGTGGCAACAATGGACAGAAGATGACTACGCTGACATCGAGTCCTCCGACGATGAAGACACGGCGTACGACCAATCTACTCGTACAGGAAAACAGGTGCAGGCAGGACCAATCTTGGATAGAGTGGTAAGTCAATCGCCTTATTTTTCTATGTTTAGTTGTATACCATTACATTATACGTTAGAGGTATCTATTTTTGTTATTGCCACCTTCGAGCCATAGCATCTTTATAATATGTTAGATTCTTGTACAAAAGAAAATAAAACATGTTGCTATCTGTTCAGAAGTATTATTACTGAGAACTTTGTTGCAGGATAATACCCTCAAATGCTCCGTTGAAGATATTGAGCACTTTCGTCCGAGAGTTAGGGACGACGACACGCATAGCTTCCTAGACGTAAGATTCAAAATATTCTTTCAAACATATTATTAATATGTTAGATTATTTCAGTTAAATTAATTTTGTACAACAGAGGTTGTCACGTCGGCTACGCCGTGCGGTTGCTCGTTGTAGTTGCAGGATAGACACGACGCAAGACGTGTACGTTCCTTTCGCAGGCAGACGAGGCTTAGGTTCCTCTAGCCAAGCAGCTACAGGGAACGAGGACGACGATGACGACGTGGACTAGAGGCGTGAGGAGCTTGGCCCCTCTCAGCTCCAAGACGCTCCCTTGACTCAACCTACACAGCCTTCAGGCACTAGGCGACGCCGTCCACCTGACCCTTACACTCTAGGTACCAGCGCTCTTGGTCATAAGGGTAAGGGTAAGACTAGGAGGCAGTGAGGGTTTGTGGTAGATGTTAGTATGTAACATTATGGATTTTGTAGTTACTTTTCTGTAACTATTTGGGACTGTATGGACATTGTGGACTATTTAGACTATGGAGGACATGTTATGTTGATTGTGATGTTCGTTGTGGTTGCATTGTGCTCGTTGGACGATTAAATGTTTGGATTATATAATGATGTCTATGTTCATAACTGTGGATGCTCCTGATACAAGAAAAACTCTTGCGAATTTTTTCGTGAATCATTAATTATACTACACTGCTAAAAAGACACAAATGTAGTACACAGATTAAATATAAATTCATTAGAACGTGTATAGTCCAATCGTATCGTACATTGTATAGTCCAATCGTATCGTACATACGCTTTGTAGATGAATCTAGGCTTTTCAGTAAGAGTGAACAAATCTAGACTTTTCAGACAACAAAAATAGACTTTCCGACGAGCGCAGACAGCCGCCAGCAAAAATCCAGGTGTTGGGACTCCCGACTTGGGTCGGGAGATCTGACTCACGTCAGGACTTCCGACGGCCAGAGTCACTGACGGTGAGAGAGAGGGAGAGCAAGAGAGAAAGAAAAGGATGGCTCATACGTAAGACAGGCTTGGCGCCAGTAATCATGGCTTCGAGCTCGACGCCAAGATCTATGGCGCCGAGTTACCTGCCATGTCACCGCTACGTCTGCGTCGAGCCCAAGAGCTCGGCGACAGCAACGTTGGCGCCGAGACGTGTAAGCTCGGCGTCAGCAACGATGGCGCCGAGCTAAGGGTTTAGATTTTAAAATCTTACCTTCCATATATTTTTTTAAAAAAAAATGGGTTAAAAAATAAAAAATTCGGGCTGGCTGCTGCGGAACGGGGTAGCAAGTGTTAGAATCTACGTGAGTACCTTTTGTGTAACCCGTAGATCCGTAGTTAGGCTCCTCGACCTTGCGGAAGCTTCACCGCAGCGACAACATGGACGCCGATGCCGCCGTGGATGCATCCTCGCGGACGCCAGTGCTCGGCGTGGTGGTGAAGAGGAGAGGTGGCGATACAGTGGGGCTGCAGAGGTGCCGGTGTAGACCTGCAGGGGCGACGGCGGTGGTTGGGGCACATCCCGTCGCTGGCAGCAGCTCTTTAGATCGGTATTAGGGTTTCTGTAGGTGGGATGGTGGCTCTAGTCAACCTCGTAGTCTGAGCCCTCACCCCCACCTTCCTTTTATGTGTGCTGTGCGACAGGGGCCCTCCAACCGAATTAGGGTTGGGCTCCCCCGATCAGGGAGCAGAGATAGGGCCCAATAGGCCGTTGGGCCTATCGGTGGAGATCAACTAACATTCTCCCCCTTGATCTCATTCCATCTTTCACTTTCATATCATTTGCTTTTGTTCATTCCATTACAGATTAGCTCATAGAGCATGTCTCATCGTCGCGGTCCATTGCCGATAGACTTAACAGCTACAACTCACTACTCTGTTCTGAAATAGATACTTATCTTTGGGCCTTCTTTTGTCCAGGAATATTTTAGGCTTTCCCTTAAACCCAAGCTAGCTACATGTTCTCTGAACACCATGTCCTCTGAACATGTTGGGTGGTAAGCCTTTTGTAAGCGGATCCACGAGCATCCTTTCTGTTCTCATATGCTCAAGAATTATGACTTGATCCCGGACTTATCTTTCACAACATAATACTCTATGTCAATGTGTTTGGCAGCACCACTTGACTTATGTTGTGAGCATACTGTACTGCCAGATTATAATCGCTGTATTACTTTAAGTGGTCCATAGATGTCGTCAACCACCTTCAAACCGGGTATGAACTTCGTTAGTTAGTTCACCTGCCCGTTGCCTCATAACATGCTACAAACCGTTATACATTGTGGACGATATAGTGACAGTTTGCTTTGAGCTTTTCCATTAAATAGCTCCCCTTTGCGAGATGATAGAAAATCCACGTCTGGATATGCATTCACTCTCGCATAATCAGAATCTGAATATCCCACCATGTGGAGTGAATCAGATCTTCTATATGTCATCATGAGGCCTTTCGTTCCTTATAAATAACGCAAGACTTTCTTTATCAATTTCAATGTTTTATTCCAGAGTTCCTCTAGAATCTGCCAAGTAAAACCCGGTAACAAATGTCAAGTCAGGGCGTGTTCATACTTGAGCATGTTGCAAGCTTCCGACAGCTGAAGCATATGGAACCACTTTCACTTTATCGATTGAGCTCATATTGGTTCCTGGGGCATTTAAAATCCCCATGTCTATCGCCCTTGACTATAGGAGCAGGTGAGGGATTACATTTGTGCATACTGAATTTCTTTAAGATCTTTTCCATGTATGCCTTTTGTGACAGTCCTTATACCATTTTTCTTCTATCTTGGTGAATCTCGATCCCTAGAAGGAACGAAGCTTTACCAAGATCTTTCATATCAAATTTCTTTATCTCCAGTAATAGACTGACATCACTACTAGCAAGTAAGATATCATCTACATACAGGACAAGGAAGATAAACTTCCCATTCTTAAACTTTGTATTGACACAATTGTCCTCTACATTCTCTTCAAACCCAAAATGCCTTATTGTCTGATCAAACTTCAAGTATCACCGTCTTGAAGCTTGCTTTAATCTATAAATGGATTTCTTTAGGCGGCATCACATTCGTTCTTTTCCTTCCATGACAAAACCTTTCGGTTGTGCCATATAAACATTTTTCTCTAAGTCGCTGTTGAGAAATGTCGTCTTTACATCCATATGATGTAATTCTTAATCGTAATGTGCCACTAATGCCATTATGATTCTGAAGGAAACTTTACATGAGACTGGATAAAAGGTCTCATTGTAATCAATCTCTTCTCTTTGCATAAAGCCTTTTGCCACAAGTCACACTTTATATGTCTCTATATTCCCTTGAGAGTCATGTTTAGTCTTGTAGACCCATTTATAGCCTACTGTTTTGACTCCTTTAGGAATTATTTCCAAGTCCCAAACTTTATTGGCATTCAATGATTTCAATTCATCTTCCATGGCCTCAAGCCACTTTGATGACTGATCACTACTCATGGCTTCTTCAAACGAGGCTTTGATAATCCTCCATTTGAAATTCTTTAGTGTTGTACTAACTCTTTGAGACCTTCTAGGGGCCTCCACATTTGGCGCATCTTCTGTTTGAGGCTGTTGTTGCTCCCCCTCATATGTGGCAATTGGTTCTATTGGATCCTGAAGAACAGGTTCCTCATTTTCATTTATTATTGCCACAGGTGGAATAACAACAGGTGTTGGCACCATAGTATCTTGCACTGTCGATGCAGCTACAACAGGTAGTGAGAAAATTGGCTCATGAATCATTGAAGTGGGCGCTTACACCTGCTTCACTTCAAGGTCAATTTCTCGAGCAACCATGCTCCCCCTCATTAATTCGTCCTCTAGGAAGACAGCGTGTCTCGTTTCCATAAACTTTGTATGTCTCTCTGGACAGTAGAAACGAAAACCTTTTGACTTTTCTGTGTAGCCAATAAAATGGCAACTTACTGTTTTGGGATATAACTTCCCAATGTTTGGGTTAAATACTTTAGCCTCAGCAGGGCTCCCCACACACACGCAAGTGGTTAAGTGAGGATACTCTTGCTGTCCACAACTCATACGGTGTTTTGAGCACCGACTTTCTTGATACTCTATTGAGAATATGAATGGCGGTTTTATCACCTCCATCCACAGGCTCAACTGTAAGGTGGAGTAACTTATCATACTGCCCACCATATCCATCAGGGTACGATTGATTCTTTTAGCTACTCTATTTTGCTGAGGTTCGCCCAGTGTAGAATACTGGACTACTATGCCATTCTTTTAGGGTATGCCGACCGTAGTACTCCCCACGGTCAGACCAGACTGTCTTTATCTTTAAATTGCATTGGATTCCAACTTTTGCCTATTTATCCAATGCTTCTGTTCTTTCTTTGATTAGATAAATTTAGCCATAATGGGAGTAATCATTTGTGAATGTTATGAACGAATCATTTCCATCCACACTCTTTTTAGGAAACTGACCACAGATGTCTGTGTGAATAATCTGTAGAATTTCTGCGCTTCGTTTGTCATCTTTCTTACTTTTCTTTATATACTTTCCTTTTATGCATTCTCTGCATTGTTCTAAGTCTGCATTGTTCTAAGTCTGAGAGCTCTAATGGAGGAAGAATATCATTCTTAACTTTTCTTTCTATTCTCCCCCTCGAAATATGGCCTAAACGATAGTGCCATAATTTCGACAACGCATCGTGAGCTCTCTTATGCCACCATTTCCAGAGTAACACTCTGTCACCAGCTGCTTTATCAGCTGAGTAGCATGTCTTTGAAGTGCCAGTGAACTGACTCTTTATTCTATCGAGGTACTCGGTGACCGTGTCACACTTTGGGATTGAGCCCACAATTGCGGGTTCAATCATGTTCTTTATCACAGCCAAAACATTTCTTGTTGGCAGTGACCCACTTCCTATACACAACAGTCATAGGACTATCTTTTGGGATTTAAAATCTCTTTCTTTAGTTGACCAAGTGGCTTCATTCTCTTTTGTCTCCCTCACCGGTGCCACAAACTTAGTGGAACACGGTGAGGTGACTACCCAGTCCACCTTAGATAAGATGAAAACCAGGTTAAAACTTTTGTTAACATAAAAATAACACCATTTGCATGCCTTGATTCCAATGTTGGTCAAAATCAAAACATATAATTATTCTTATACACTAATTCTATATCACCGTTGGGCAGAAATAGAATTAATGCATAAGTCTTTAACTTTTACAACTGTTCTTACACATTAATTCTACATCACCGTTGGACAGAAGTAGAATTAATGCATAAATCATTAAAATTAACATATGTTCTTATACACTAATTCTACATCACCGTTGGGCAGAAGTAGAATTAATGCATAAATCATTAACATTATGATATTGTTATTATCAACGTTGGTCAGAAAATAACAACATCATAATCATGTCAAATCTCTTTTTCTCTCCAATTAAATACCACATTGGTTCAAAATAACTGGAGAATCAACGTTTTCTTTAGCAGCGGAAAAATCTCTTTTTCTCCAATTAAATACCACATTGGTTCAAAATAACTGGAGTATAAACAACTTTTCTTTGACTGTGGAAAAACTCTCTTTTTCTTGAATTTTACTCACAGGCAAAATTGTAATTTTCTATTTCCTTTAATCCATTAATCAATTTCCAGGAAATAAAGATTTACTGGAAAAACTTTTCTTTTCTCCAGTTAAATACCACATTGGTACAAATAAACTGGAGAATATACTTTTTCTTTAGCAGCGGAAAAATCTATTTTTCTCCAATTAAATACCATATTGGTTCAAAATAACTGGAGTGTAAACAACTTTTCTTTGAGTGTGGAAAAACTCTCTTTTTCTTGAATTTTACTCAATGGTAAAAAATACTTTTTCTATTTTTCTTTTGAGCCAATTTGCATTTTTCAATTTTCTAGGAAAAAGGAAAAAACGAAACTGGGCTCATGGTTTACTGTTTCGGCCCATAGCATCAGAAACGGCACACGGCCCACAGCCGTTTGCGCCCTTTCCCGCGCGCTCCCCCGCGCCCAGGCCGCAACCTGGGCCTGGGCCGGGATTTCGGCCTGGCGCGCGCACCCGCCTGGGCTGAAAGCCGGCCCGATGAATCTGCGCCGTCTGTCTGATCGGACGGTCGCGCGCGCGGATAGGGCGAACAAAACCCCCCGCGGCCGCGCCCTCCAAAACCCTAACTCATTCTTTCTTCGCCGCTCTCTCTCTCTCTCTCTCTCTCTCTTCTTTCTCTCTTCGCCGCTCTCCACTCCTCTCTCAGCCGCAGCGATGACAACCGGGCGAGTGACCGAGGTGGAGCAGCGAGCCACGGCGCCGTCGCCGGCCCCCTCGCCGGCGCGCGTGCTCCCCGACGGGTGAGCACGCCGCCGTCGAGCGGCCTGGCCGCGGCGCCCCCTTGACCGAGCCGGCGAGCAACTGCCCCCGCTCGGCACTTCTCCCGCGTCGGCGAAAGGACGGTTCCGTCCCCTTCTTTTCGATTTGGATCTCGTTTTCCTTTTATCCGAACCGGTAATGGGGTATTAGGGTTTGGATCTGGGGTTTCTTTTCTTTGACATCCGAATGGATCTAGGGTTCGGTTCTGTTTTCTTTTCTTTCTTTTCTCTTTTGGATTTAGGGTTCGGCTTTGTTCATCTTAAGGCCGAAACCTTTTCTTTCTTTTCATCCATTCTTTAACCCAGTTAGGGTTAGAGTTCAAGTGCCGAGGGCCCTTCCTTTTCTACGATCCGAATGGATCTTGTTTACTTTTCTTATTCTTCTCTGATCCGAACACGGATCTGGTCTTTTCCCCCTTGCGCGGTGGCGGTGGTGACCGGGTTCCAATGAAATCCGCCACCCCCGGTCCCTTTTCTTTGCTTTTACCCGGTTAGGGTTAGGGTTACACACTTGTAACCTGGCTCTGGTACCATTGTTAGAATCTACGTGAGTACCTTTTGTGTAACCCGTAGATCCGTAGTTAGGCTCCTCGACCTTGCGGAAGCTTCACCGCAGCGGCAGCGTGGACGCCGATGCCGCCGTGGATGCATCCTCGCGGACGCCAGTGCTCGGCGTGGTGGTGAAGAGGAGAGGTGGCGATACAGTGGGGCTGCAGAGGTGCCGGTGTAGACCTGCAGGGGCGACGGCGGTGGTTGGGGCACATCCCGTCGCTGGCAGCAGCTCTTTAGATCGGTATTAGGGTTTCTGTAGGTGGGATGGCGGCTCCAGTCAACCTCGTAGTCCGAGCCCTCACCCCTACCTTCCTTTTATGTGTGCTGTGCGACAGGGGCCCTCCAACCGAATTAGGGTTAGGCTCCCCCGATCAGAGAGCAGAGATAGAGTCCAATAGGCCGTTGGGCCTATCGGTAGAGATCAACTAACAGCAAGAGGGGAAGCCTGCTCCGCCATCGGCAGACCTCAGCAGACAGGGCAGCGCGTGCTGTGTCGTTTTGCGCCTTCCGGCTGCGTTTCCGCCGGCCGCGGACGAGGCGAGCTGCGCCCCTGCTGCCTGCGTCTGCGTGAGCGTGTCTTGTTTTCTTCTGGAGAAGAGAAAGAAAAACCGTAGCGCTGTCGTCGTGTATCAGTCTGCTGCGTCATGTCGAGGGTGTATCCATGCATAATCCGTTCTACGTTACTGTACAGTTCACTTGCATCGTCAGTTCATCGCTACTCATCCGTAAAAAAACACAGTTCTAGCTTTAAAACGATGTGTATCTAGATTCAGAGCTTGAATTACGTTTTTTTATGGAGGAAGTACACACTACTTTGCGTAAACCTAGCTGTCTGCGCCTCCGTGGTCCGCCGCAGGCGACTGCTGACGCAACCGATAGATCGATGCGCGCTAACAGTAGAACGTGGCAAGGACGGATTCAGAAGATGTGAATTTAAGCTGACTAGCTGAGGCCTAATTTTGAGAACTCCAATCTCTTCGGGGTCCTGAACTTTTTCTTAGATAGGTAATTCATAGGAATATGATTTTAATTGTCATTCGAATTTTTAGTAGGGGGTTTTCCGTTCCTGAGTTTTGCTTCCTTGATTCCAAAAGAGGCCTGAGGAGTGAGGACCAGATCCTGACCTAGCTTCATCACTAACACAAGCTAGTAGTGGTAAATGATCACGGCCTCACGGGTACTATACAGGTGATGCCGTGATGGTGGTACCGAAATGATTGTAGTACTACTTGGACGCGTGCACCTGTTTCGTACTCCTACTCCAGTTCGTATTACGCGCACGCAGCCCAGAGCAGTTCGCGAAATGGACGAGTCCATAGCACTGCAGTCTACCGGTATTGCTTTCTTTGCAGTCGCAAGCTTTGGAGCCCGGTCGGTCTCGGTCAACTGCTTGCTTTGATCAGGGCTGCTTTTGCCTGCTCGGGAAAAACGACGTTATGTTCGAAAATGCATTTCTCCTTTGAATTACTCATTGAATGGAATTTCATGTTTCTCATGATACGCTTCGAGCGTGCGTGTTCCCGATTCATTGAAAAGTTGTTATTTTCGCAAGATTATTTGTCCCCGATCTACTGTTTCTTATTCTTATTTTTTTGCCTTATTTGTTTGATTCGTTCGTCGTATCCCTCACTGGTCTCGCATCAATTATCACCAGACGTCACGTCTATCAATGCTCTCCTCACGCCGGACGCCTCCGGACAAGCACCAAGTTCGGTGACAAGCCCCCGGCCTGTCATTCAGCCACTCAGGTCCTTGACCTTTCTCTTTGTGCCTGCTCGACCAGCAAGTTTGTCCCCTCCGAGTTTCTGCTCATGAAACCGTGCCAACAGTGGGTGCCAAAATGGCAAAATGGTTCCTGCAAGAAGTTTAGAGGAGTATGAACCATTTTTATATTAGAGCTTATTTTGCCGGTTTTTTCGGTTTCAGCTCATGCTCCAATTGTCGAGAAGACAGAGCCGGAGGAGGAAAAAAAACTAGCTTCCCTCTCACAGATCATTTGGAAAAAAGAAAAAAAAGGCTTTGGTGAACATTGCCAAATATTTCTAGCTTTGTTAATCACCGACTAAAATATAGGAGAGTATCCAGTTCCCCGAACCAAAATGTCCTCCGGGGACAACCAAGAACGATGGAACTTGAAAATCGGAAGAGCTCGCTTGCACACACACACAAGATGGCCGAAGTGATCCCCACCACACGTGAGCTTTCTAGTCGGCTTAGCTACGAAAGAAGCTGCGAGCTGGGCTTTTGGCATGGATGCAGATTCTTCGAAAAAACTTTTCATTCTCTATAGAAACATTGCTCTTCTGATTCAGAATCATCTCATGAAACCGTTTGGTTAGCTCACTGTATCCTTGAAATTAGAACCAGAATCAGAAGAAATCAGGTTTTGATCCTTTCTCTAGACTAATAAAAAACGAGAATCGATTCCAAATGATTCTGAAATGTCTCTCTTTGTACCATTTGGCAGTGATTCTACCGATAATCTAAAACGCTTCTCCCTATCAAACACACACCCTTAGGCTCCACAACTGGGCCAAGATCGATGCGGAAAAGGGATGGAGAGGTTTCAAGCCTCGGGTAGACCCACTTCAGAGAACGATGCCAAAACGAAAAATTTCAGCACGAGTCAAGTAGAAGCCTCGATGCTATCCAGATTAAAGAAACATTTCAAGCCTGTGTATGCTGTGATTATTCTGACGCGTGGGACCACTACATGCATAGGCACGGAGTGTTAACGCTATGTGCAAAAAGCCTCTAGGCATCGAGGTTGAGATGGCATGGCAATTGATGCTCTCAGCATCGATCACAAAGCTGGTATGGCATAAACTTAAGGAGGCCCTTCTTCCCCGGCGCATGGGCCACGGTCGTTCGCCTTCATGTATTGCTTTATTCTCAGCTAGCGTGCATCACATCTTGCTAGCCAGATTTCCTCTCCCAAACTGTGGCCATACAGGCATGATTGCCTTGATCTACACTTGCGTCTATATTGCGAATTTGCGATTCTCTCGCACGCTGCCCGCACGAGACAGGCCGTCCAAAAATCCCGCGGCTAAAGTTGAGCAACGGGCCGGCCCGGCACGGCCCGGCCCGGGCCCGGGCTAGGCACGGCCCGTAAGGGCACGGGCCTGATTGGCACGGCGTGCCGCCGGGCCGTGCCCCAATGGGACACCGTGTTTGCTTGCAGGCCCAAGCACGGTCCGTGGGCCGATTTACAGGCCGTGCCAGCCCGTTCAGCACGGGGCCCATTAAGACATCAGGCCAGCCCGTGGCCCGCTGTTTAAAAAACACCTTTTTCAAATTCATTTCAACAGATCTACAGTTCAGGACATGTATCAAATTCATTTTCACAATTGACAAGTTCACAAATCACAAAAACATTTCAGAATTCACATTTCATACTTGATATCATAGCTATAGCTCACAAGTCACAAGTTCACATAATCACATTTCATCAGTTCACAATAGAGCAAATGGAAGCCAAATATGTTTAAACTTGAGCTGTTCGTGCAATGCCGCCTCATTAAAAACCTTTGTAGGTAAAACTCACACCTCGTGAGATAAAACCCTACAAAGGAAAAGAGTACGGCCAGCTCATTATTGAATGGTTCAATTGTTCAAAGTTATTACAAACCAAGTGTCTCAAATGTCTTCTCTCACTCAGACTCAATGCCTCACTCTCACTAACTGCCTAAGTGGTTATTCCACTAGCACCAGAGTCATGATCTAGAAACTGATTCTTGAAGTAGTCTTCATACTCCTCATCCTCCACTGTATGCTGTCCCTTCTCTTCACCAAGCTCCCAGTCCTTCACGTAGATCAACATCTCCACAGTGTCTGGTCCCAATCGACGTCGGCGCTCCTCAATGATCCTGCCAGTAAGACTAAAGCAAGACTCCGAAGAAGTTGTTGAAACAGGGACAGACATAATATCTTTAGCCATTGTACAGAGAACTGGGAAGGTTAGTTTATGCTCATGCCACCAATTCAGGACATCAAAATCATCATCATAGGCCA
This sequence comes from Miscanthus floridulus, assembly GCF_019320115.1. Classification (NCBI taxonomy): domain Eukaryota; kingdom Viridiplantae; phylum Streptophyta; class Magnoliopsida; order Poales; family Poaceae; genus Miscanthus; species Miscanthus floridulus. Next base: position 177,415,984 of record NC_089580.1, on the reverse strand, counting down.
CAACATTGTCACTGTCAAGGTAAACAGTGAGCTCAGAGAGACCAGGAGGCACAGCAGATGATCCAGCAGTACTTGAAGGACCAGAAGAAACTGATCCTCCAAATATTTTGCCCCATGCCTGCTTCCTCTTACCTGTCAATCCAGATGGATGGGTGGTCCTAGCTGGCCTAGCTGCACCAAACTTAGATTCATACTTGTCATACAGTTTATGCAACTCAAATTTGACCTCAGCAAGATAATCAATGTAACTCATATTGTTACTCTGAGCAAGCAAGTCAAGCACATTCTGCAAACCTCTCATCTTAGCCCTTGGGTCCAGAACAAAAGCAAATGCATATAACAGTGGCACATGTTTCCAGTATTTAAGAAATTTAGCCTTCATTGGAGCAACAACATTACATAGATTAGAATCATGTTCATAGTCATGCAGGTGGCTAGCAATCTCAAGTATGTGATGCAGTACCAAAGGACTAGTAGGGTAATAAACACCAGACAGAGCAACAGTTGAATCATAGAACAATTCAAGAAACTGCAACACCTTTTCAGCAATGTACCAGTGCTGTTCAACCAACAGAGGATAGCCAAACTGAAGATTAATGAACACAGAAAATACAGTTCTATATGGCATTAAATGTTTAAGCATAAGATAGGTTGAGTTCCATCTAACATCCATATCCAAACAAAACTTACGAGGACGCATCCCCTTAGCTTGGCAGTATTCCTTGAATTGAGCAATGCGCTGATTAGATGAATTTAGGAAGTTAATTGCAGTTCTAAAAATCTCTATGCAAGGTTTAAGCCTTTTCAAACCAGATTTAACAATCAAGTTAATTATATGGCAAGCACATCGCTGATGCACAACATGATACACCTTTTTAGTATGATCAGAAGGATCAACATCATAGCCCAGGTAACCATCAAGCAAAGGGGTCAAAGCAAGCATAACAGTTGTATTAGAAGATGCATTATCAAGACTAACAGAGAAAACTTTGTCAAGCAGGCCCCAATCTCTAAGCACACCAGAGATACATTCAGCAATGTTAATGCCATTATGACTCACTTCAATCAGTTTAAAACCAATAACAGATTTCTTAAGTTCCCAATCAGAAGTAATGTAGTGAGCAACAACAGCAATATAATCTTCCTTAGCATTACCAGACCAGATATCAGATGTCAAACAAACAGAAGACACACCAGGCATAACAGCAGCTTTAAGGTGCAACATTTTTTCATTGTATAGCTTAGACAGATCTCTAGCTGTGCTAAATCTAGTGACCCTCTTATATCTAGGATTGTGAGCACGCTGAATGTAATCATCCCAAGCATCATTATCAGCAATAGACAAAGGCAGATCCAATCTAGCAATCAAACGAATCAGCTCATGCCTAGCAACATCAGGCTTATACTCCCAGTTTCTATAAGATCCATCAGGGTTTAAAGCAAGCCTACTTTGAACAGCATTAGCCCTATCAACTTTCTTTTTACAGGATATTAGATGTCTTTTTAAGTGACCAGTGCCATTAGCAGATTTACCAGACAAACGATGACGACAAAGCTTGCAAATAGCAGAAACAACCTGCTCACCATCCACTACCTCTTTGACTTCCTCGAAGTCAGCCCACACAGGGGAGCGCCGCTTACCAGTACCAGTGGTGGACGAAGCGAGTGAAGCTGCATCACTAGGGGCCGCCGCCGACGCACCAGCAGCAGCACTAGCCGCCGGCGCACCACCATCAGCACCATCATCTCGGTTGGTCGGAGGAGCACTCCTACCGAACAAGAGATGAGCAGCATCGCCCATGTCGTCTTCGTCGTCGGGGATCTGGCCCAACGACCTGAGCTCGTCATTGATGGTTGGACCATCGTCGTCACCAGAGCCGGCCATGGCTACCGCACAGCCTCTTCTTCAGCTCTCGGCACCGTTCCTCAACGGATCTAGCGGCACCAGCTAACGCCGGTGACCTGCAATGCAAAAAGAAAACAGAGAGTCAGAGAGAGAGAGAGAGAGAGAGAGCAGAGAGGTTAGAATAGATCAAGATTCAAGGCTACGGGCTAGATCTAGGGTTAGAGTGGAGGTGGAGGGCTGGAGGCGTGGAGATCAGCTTACCTGCATGGAGCCGGAGCCCGGCGCCGGAGAGACGGAGAAGAAGACGAGCGGCAGCGGCACCACTCCCCGACAGACGGTGACAAACAAGTTGCACGGTGGTGAAGACCTTGCCGGTCAGAGAGAGAGAGGGAGGGAGAAGGAAGAAGACAGTACGAGAGCTCAGGATACGGCCGGAGACTAGGAAGATGACGAGAAAGGAGAGCAAGATCCGGCGGTGGAGACGGCTCAGAAGGGAGAGCTCCAAGATCTCCAAGATCCGGCGGTGGAGACCTTGTCGGAGTGCAGGACGAGCGGCGAGCGGTGGATCTTGGAGTCCTTGCCGGCGTCGAGCGGCGAGCGGTGGGCGGCGGCGCAAGGCGGGACGAGCAGGCGAGGTGGGGTGGGATCTAGGGTTTCGCGGTGGGGAACGGTTGCGGCGGCCGGGGGAGGGAAATGAGGCGCGACCGCGCGGGGGGACGGCCGGCTGGCTTATATAGCCCCCCGGCTTACCGGGCCCTACCGGGCCAACCCTAGAAAAACGGGCCGGGCCGTGCCGCACGGCGTGCCTTGTTGACAGCCCAAGCACGGCCTGCAGCGGGCACCGGGCCGGCACGAGGCACGGTCGCGTACGGGCCGGGCCGTTTTCGGACCGGGCCATGCAACCGTGCTTCGGACCGGGCCGAAAGCACGCGGGCTGCATGCTAATCTTTACCCGCGGCCAGGCTGCAGGGCGTTGTGCACGCATCGAGCCTGGCTCAAGAAAGAACTCAGCCAATCAAATGACTTGAGCTTGCATCAAGATTCAAGAGGGCAGATGATCAGCCAACCAAACAGCCCTTATGCGGGAACGAGCCATAGCTCGGTCGGTCGGTTCTCCAGTTGCGGAAGCCGTCGCTCGTGTTCGAGCGCTGCTCGACGCATGATTCTCACCGGAGTTTTTTTTTCCAATTTCTCCAGCCTCAGAGGTGGAAGCGCTACGATGGTTAGGGTGACGTGCGAAGCCTTTATAACTTCACTTCGGATATCTCTCAGCCACATGTAGCCTCTTCATATAGCTATAGATCTAACTTACGCACTAGGGTGTGTGTGAGTGAGTTTGTGTACGTGTGGTGGTGTGAGTTGGTGTGTGAGTTTAGATGCTACGGCTGATACTTGAAGAGTTGAGGCGGAAAAAAAAAACAGCCCTTATGCACTCGCATGCCTCTGTCCTCCAGACTAGCGCCGTCCCGCCCCGCGCATCTCCGCTGCCGAGCTGCCGTGCATCGGAAATCTCGGCTTGTCACTTCGTTATTGAAAACCCGCCGGTAACAGCGAGTTTCCTTTCGCGGTGAGCTTGGTCTGTTGTCATGACTCCCCGTCAGGCGTTGGAACTGTGACAGCAGCCAGCAGGAAAAGAAATGCCAGTGCAGACTGCAGAGGAAAGGGTAGAGGCTACGGGCGCCAGATAGTACAGTACTCTATACTTGTACTAGTAGTACTACTACGTGTACTGTATAGCTTTGCCTAGGCACGCCTGATCTAGCAAACGTGCAGGAGGCCAGGAGCTAGCAGACGTCTCGGCACTGGGCAGTCGGGGTGGGCTACACATGGGATCAAAGTTTAGGCTCCTTTTGTTTTCCCCGCGGCATCTAATGTTTAGACACATGCATTGCATATTAAATATAGATTAGTTACAAAATTAATTGCATAACTTACGATTAATTTACGAGATGAATCTTTTAAGTCTAATTAGTTCATAATTTGACAACGGAGTGCTACAGTAAACATGTGTTAATGATAGGTTAGTTAGGCTTAAAAAAATCGTCTCGCAAATTAGCCTCCGTCTATGTAATTGGTTTTGTAATTAATCTATATTTAATGTTTCTTATCAGTATCTAAACATTCTATGTGACATGAATTTTATAAGCGACTAAAGAACCAAACACCCCCTAGTGGCATGGGCACCGCCCAACTCCAATCTTGCCAGGTCACCAGGATATGCAGCCTGTTCACTTGATCGTAAATGATCATAAATTTCCAGCCAGAATAGTATTTTTCTCTCGTACCAAATCAATCAGCGGTAATAACTCACGATCATATACGATCTCCGTAACTCGTTGAAAATGACTGTGTATTCATTTTGATCTAACGTTTCCGCAGAAAGAGATGAAGGTGAGCGAGCTATAGTACTGTACTGCCTTGGAATGACGACAGTATACCAAACGGCTTGGTACTGCCCCTGTGTCGTTCCTCGAGACGCGCAGGACAGGAGTAGCCGCGTAGGGCACGCGGGTGCGTCTGACGTCTGCGGACTCCTTAGCGAATCCGGCCCAGCTTATATTTCCAATTTTTTTATAAATTGGTTTTTTTTAAAGAAAAATTACGATTAACCCTGAGAGATGTAAACTCATCTTTGGACCCTAGGGTCGATGTCAGAGCTCATAGCTCCGAGGTAACACATCTCGGCATCATAAATCTTGGCTTCGAGGTGTCTGGCCTTACACAACAGGGCATCCTAGGTGGCGTTGACAGAGCGGGTACCGGCCACGTCAACGCCTACTAGTGCACGGCCAGGCACCTCGGAGCCAGATCTGTGACGCCGAGACGTGTTCCTCAGAGTCATGAGTCCTAGCGCCGACCCCAAGGGTTCAAAGATGAATTTACGTCTCCTAGGATGCTAAACGTAAATTTTCTTTAAAAAAAGGATCAAATTGAAAAAAAATTGGGGGCTTATATTCATGCGCCGGCCTCCCTCCGCATTGGGCTACCGGTGGATCCAAGCCACTTGAACTCTTGAACTCAACTTCCAATCTGCACTGGGCCAAAATAATACGGCCCACTGCACGTGTACGCGGATAGCGACGATCCACACCAAACCCAAGGCCTATTATGTCATCCAGTCCATACTCGTTTATTCTAGCCCGCCATAACGAGGTCGCCCTCGCCCCAATCTCTCTGTGGCCCAATATCAGTTCTCAACCGCCCCCGTTCCCAAGTGCCACCGCGACGCTACTCATCCTCATCCACCCTCGCCACGAAAAATTCCCCGCACCATGAAGCTCCGGTTGCGATCGATGGAGGCGCGCGGCGGTGCCGCCGCCGTCGAGACCCACCGCGTGGACCTGCCGCCCACGGCCACGCTGGCCGACGTGAAGACCCTCCTCGCGTCGAAGCTCTCCGCGGCGCAGCCCGTCCCCGCCGAGTCCGTCCGCCTCTCCCTCAACCGCAGCGAGGAGCTCGTCTCGCCGGACCCCGCCGCCACGCTCCCGTCCCTCGGCCTCGCGTCCGGTGATCTCGTCTTCTTCACCCTATCCCCTCTCACGGCCCTAGCGCCGCCGGCTCAGGCCCTGTCCCGGAACCCTAGCCCGGGCTCTGGCACTGCAGCGTCGACCGCTGAGGCTGTCGATCGCGGGAAGGGTTCGAAGCAGCCTGTTACTGGAGGTTCCTCTTCGTCGTCACAGGTGCAGGCTGTGGTGGTGAACACTAGCTTTCCGGTCGCTTCCGGTCCGCCGGATGTGGTGATGGAGGTGGCCTTCGATGCGACAAAGGGCCGCGGGAAGGGGTCGAAGCAGCCTGTTACTGGAGGTTCCTCTTCCTCGTCACAGGTGCAGGCTGTGGTGGTGAACCCTAGCTTTCCGGTCGCTTCCGGTCCGCAGGATGTGGTGGTGGAGGAGGCCTTCGATGCGACGAAGAGCTGGTCGAGTTTTGTGCTTAGGGATCTCAAGAGGGAGATGGGCAACGTAGGGGGCGCAGAGGGAACCGCTGCAGGTCGCCTGGTTGCGGCCTTACATGCAGCTCTGCTTGATGTCGGCTTTCTCACCGCCACTCAGATGGGGTCTCACCTCTCACTGCCTCAGGGCTGGCCGTCGGGTGCTTTGAAGCCACTGACCATCAAGTATACCATACCAGAGCTTTCAGCAATGTTACCTGTGACTGAGGAGGGGAAGGTGGTGGTGCTGAACTACTCCTTGATGGCCAATTTCGTTATGGTATACTGGTATGTGCATGGGGCACAGACGGAGGTGTGCCGGTTGTGCTTGGAGTTGCCAGGGCTGGAGCCTTTACTTTATCTGGATAGCGATCAGCTGAGCGGAGTGCATGAGAAGGGAGTTCATGATCTGTGGAGAGTGCTGAAGGATGAGATTTGCCTGCCATTAATGATATCATTGTGCCAACTGAATGGTTTGCGCTTGCCTCCATGCTTGATGGCTTTGCCTGCTGATCTGAAGACTAAGATATTGGAGTTTCTACCTGGGGTTGATCTTGCAAAGGTTGAGTGCACATGCATGGAAATGAGGAATCTTGCATCAGATGATAGTATTTGGAAGAAGTTTGTATCGAAGTTTGAACATTATGGTCAGGGCTCTAGGGGTGTGAGCAAGACTGCGAAGGCCATATTTGGAGAGGTTTGGCAGGCCAATAAGAGACGGCAGAAGAGGCCCAACCCAACCTTTTGGAACTATGGCTGGGGAAATAGTCCTTATAGCCGCCCACTTAGGCTGCCATTGATTGGTGGGGACTCAGACAGACTTCCTTTTATTGGGAATCCTGGTTCTGTGGGGCGTCACTTTGGAAATCAACGAAGGAACATCTCCCCGAACTGCATACTTGATGGTCACCGCCATAACTTCCTTTGAAGCCATGTCAATGAGTTTTACTTATATGTTAAGAGTATTTGGTAAGAAGGGGTGCGTAGACGGTTAGACCGTCTTGTTCATATCATCAAGTCACACACTTATGCATGTGCACAGCACTCTTATCCTCATATATCCCCTTAGTATCTTAGATCCTATCTTTTCTGTCTCTTTTTGCGCCAATGTAATCCAATGCCCAAGTAATAAAGTACCCTTGTTCTATCCTCAGATTTATCATCTAGACGTAGTTATTGGTTGAATGTATAGGTAGATGTATTTTTAGCTAAGATAATAATAGCTTTAAACTTCAATATGCTGCTTAAATTTATTTGCATTAAATGTGCAATCTACAGCATTGATACCTTAATTTTACACCTCACCCACATATCAGGTATTTTCCTTTGACATACAGGTTACTGCACAGTGATAATAGAATAATCAGGTTCTTCTATTATAGTATTATGTTATCAGTCTTGTATGAAATAATGGAAGCATACTGTTAGTCTGTTATTATGGTGCCCTTTTATTTTATTTAAAACAGTGAAATATCTCTGGTGTCGAGAACTGCCTTCTTGTAATAATAAAGACATTAGAGCTAAAAACATCAAACAACCTGATACACTTTAAGTTTTCTTTTATTGGTAATATGTACCACTACATGGTGTATGCATGTCTTTTTTTTAAAAAAAAATTCTATGCCTGGAAGAATCATCGTGATAATGACAACTACTACAGCCTTTAATAAATGACTTGTGGATCATTTGGGATGTACTCCCTCCCTTCCAATTTGTAGGTCGTTTTGGGTTTTCTAGATACACAACTTCTATTATGTATCATATCATATATCTAGGTGCATGGCAAAAGGTATGTACTTAGAAAAGCCAAAACGACCTATAGTTTGGGACAGAGGGTGGTATGTAACATACTAGGAGTATGTTTATGTAACTAGTCGAGTGTACCTGGGTGATGTTGTATTAATTTATGATTGAACACAATTGTTTATTTGGCGTACTGTTGTCTGGTGGATGTGAATTGCTCAACGGGAGAAGGTACAAGCCTCATCTATCCATAGTGGCGGTGGGTTGAGGGAATATAGCGATAGAGAGGAGGTAACTTCTTTTGTCCCCCTTATTCCTGAATGCTGCCTCTCTCTATATAGGGATGGCTGGATTAAACATACGTACTCCTAAAAGCCAAAATTTAGTACTAACATACTTATCACCTAACTTAATGGGAAAACAAATCGTGCCCACTTATGTAATTGGCTTATGAGATGCTGGACCTTTTTTGTCGCCCTGCGCCCTGGTGCAGCCTCCCCCCTCCCCACACACACACAAAACACACACACACACACACACAACACCTACAGTGCAAGTTTATGTGACAGGATGAGGACCACTTGTGAGTCTTCGTCATGTGTGTTTTACAAAACCCCAACCAAAACTAAATACAATTCCAATGAGTTGTAAAATTATTTCGTTTTGTTACAGTTGGTATGATACACATCTCACTGGGGAACAGTTTTGCTGCCGTCATAGATGATTCTTGCAAGTACTGGATGGTTATCTCTTTTCTTTCTAGAAATTATGGGCTGTTGTGTTGCCTATGGTGGGGCGCCTACGGTGTCTCAGCATAGCAGGTCCCAAGCCCTGGTAAAGGAGGAGGGTTGTGTTAGGCGTGGCGAGCCAATGTAAAAACTTAGCCACTTTAATGGAGATGAAACCCGAAAGAAAATCGTTGGGGCGTAACCCTCTTAGCGACGCGCCATATCGGAACCCGGGTATGGTGTTAAATGGGCAAGGGCCGGGTCGTCACCCCCGTGACGCGCCGTGTCGTGATCTGGGCATGGTGTCAAGTGACCAAAGATCGGGTCGTCGCTTCCTTAGTGGCGCGCTACATCGACGCCCGGGTGTAGTGAAAAATGAGCAAGGGTCTTTGCATCTGAGTCGACGGGTGCGAAGGGTAAGGAAGCTAGTCGAACCAACTAGGATCCGTTTAGGTAGTTGGAATGTAGGGTCACTTACAGGTAAGTTAAGAGAGTTAGTTGATACCGCGACTAGGAGGCGTGTAAATATATTATGCGTTCAAGAGACTAAATGGAAGGGTCAGAAGGCGAAGGAGGTGGACAATACAGGTTTCAAGCTTTGGTACACAGGGACAGTCGCGAATAGAAATGGAGTAGGAGTTTTGATTGATAAGAGCCTTAAGAATGGTGTGGTGGGAGTGAGAAGGCAAGGAGATAGGATTATCTTAGTCAAGCTTGTCGTTGGTGATATGGTCTTGAACGTAATTAGTGCGTATGCCCCCCAAGTAGGCCTCGATGAGAGTGCTAAGAGACAGTTCTGGGAAGACTTAGATGGCCTGGTTAGAGCTATACCTAGTAGTGAGAAGCTTTTTATAGGAGGAGATCTTAATGGGCATGTAGGTACTACAAGCGCAGGTTTCGAGGCAGTTCATGGAGGTTTTGGGTATGGTAGTAGGAATCAGGAGGGAGAGGAAGTTCTAGACTTCGCGGTAGCTTTTGACCTGATGATAGCCAACACTTTCTTTAGAAAGAGAGAATCTCATCTAGTGACCTTCAGTAGCGGACAACACTGTAGCCAGATTGACTTTGTCCTTGCAAGAAGAAAGGACAAACGAGCATGCTTGGATTGTAAGGTGATACCAGGAGAGTGTGTTGTTTCTCAACATAAGCTTTTGGTGGCAGATTTTCGTTTTCAGGTGCGTGCCCGTAGGGATAAACAAGCTAAGATTGAAAGAACAAAGTGGTGGAAACTGAAAGGGGAGACGTCAGAGGTATTTAGGGAAATGGTTATCAAAGAGGGCTCTTGGAAGGAAGAAGACGACATAAACAACATGTGGGACAAGATGGCAACCAACATTCGAAAGGTAGCCTCAGAGGTGTGTGGAGTAACCAAAGGAAGGGGACGCGAGGCTAAAGATACTTGGTGGTGGAACGAGGAAGTCCAAAGGGCTATTAAGGAGAAGAAAGAATGCTATAGACGCTTGTACCATGACAGGAGTGTGGACAACATAGAGAAGTACAAGGTGGCAAAGAAGACTGCAAAGCAAGCTGTAAGTGTGGCAAAGGGTAAAGCGTACGAGGATCTTTACCAACATTTGAGTACGAAGGAAGGAGAGAAGGACATTTATAGGATGGCTAGGGTTCGTGAGAGAAAGACACGGGACTTCAACCAAGTTAAGTGCATTAAGGATGAAAGGGAGCATCTCTTGGTGAAGGAGGATGAGATCCGACATCGATGGCAAGAGTATTTTGACAAATTGTTCAATAGTGAGAATATGGACACAACCTTTCAGTTGGATGACTCTTTTGATGACACCAATAGGCGCTTTGTGCGGAGAATCCAAGAATCTGAGGTCAGAGAGGCGTTGAAAAGGAATGAAAGGAGGTAAGGCGATGGGACCGGATGGTATCCCAATCGAGGTGTGGAGATGCCTCGGGGACATAGCTATAGTATGGCTAACCAAGCTGTTCAACCATATTTTTCGATCGAACAAGATGCCTGATGAGTGGAGGAGAAGTATATTGGTACCGATCTACAAGAATAAAGGGGATATTCAAAGTTGTACGAATTACCGGGGAATTAAGTTGATGAGCCATACTATGAAGCTATGGGAGAGAGTTATCGAGCATCGCTTGAGAGCAATAACGCGGGTCTCTATGAACCAATTTGGTTTCATGCCCGGAAGGTCAACCATGGAAGCCATTTTCTTACTAAGACAAGTTATGGAGCGATATAGGGAGAAGAAGAAGGATCTACACATGGTTTTTATTGACTTGGAGAAGGCTTATGATAAAATACCAAGGAATGTTATGTGGTGGGCTTTGGACAAACATAAAGTCCCAACGAAGTACGTCGGGCTCATTAAGGACATGTATAACAATGTTGTGACTAGAGTTCGAACAAGTGATGGAGACACGGATGACTTCCCGATTAGGATAGGACTACATCAAGGGTCAGCTTTGAGCCCTTATTTGTTTGCTTTAGTGATGGATGAGGTCACAAGGGACATACAAGGGGACATCCCTTGGTGTATGCTTTTCGCGGACGATGTAGTACTAGTTGATGAAAGCCGGACAGGAGTGAACCAGAAACTGGAGTTATGGCGGGAGACTTTGGAGTCCAAAGGTTTTAGACTCAGTAGAACTAAAACTGAGTATATGAGATGTGACTTCGGTACTACTACTCGGGAGGAGGAAGATGTTAGTTTGGAAGGTCAAGTAGTGCCTAGGAAGGATACCTTTCGATATTTAGGATCAATGCTACAGAGGGACGGGGATATTGATGAAGATGTTAGCCATAGAATCAAAGCAGGGTGGATGAAGTGGCGGCAAGCGTCTGGTGTCCTATGTGACAAAAGGGTACCACAGAAGCTAAAAGGCAAGTTTTATAGGACGGCGATTAGACCTGCTATGTTGTATGGTGCAGAATGTTGGCCTACGAAAAGACGACATGTTCAACAGCTAAGTGTCGCGGAAATGCGTATGTTGCGTTGGATTTGCGGTCATACAAGAAGGGATCGAGTTCGGAACGATGATATACGTGAGAGATTAGGGGTAGCGCCAATTGAAGAAAAGCTTGTCCAACACCGGTTGAGATGGTTTGGACATGTGCAACGGAGACCTCCAGATGCACCGGTGCGTAGCGGAATCCTAAGTCAGGATAGTAACGTGAAGAGAGGCAGAGGAAGACCGAAGTTGACTTGGGTAGAGGCAATAAAAGGAGACTTGAAAGGATGGAATATACCCAAAGACTTAGCCTTAGATAGGAGTGCTTGGAAGACAGCTATTCATGTGCCTGAACCTTGATTGCTTCTGATGGGTTTCAACTCTAGCCTACCCCAACTTGTTTGGGACTTAAAGGCTTTGTTGTTGTTGTTGTTGTTGTTGTGTTGCCTTCACTTGTGTTGTCATGGTTAGTATGGTTTCTTATCCTTGTATACTTATTTATTTGTCTATTTTCTGGGTCGTAGATGCATGTTTGTGACATATGCATATGAGACTGGCCTCTTATTTCCTTTATGAAACTATAACCTCCATGTCCTTGTTCTCCTCATGGTTCTCACTTGGATGATTCAGAAAGTTGATAATACGTTTATTTATTGTTTGAACTGGTCAAGGCAAATTTTGAAGATACTGTCTTGACTGTGGAAGTATGGTCTTGTATATTCATTTGAGCGAAATTTTCACTTTGATGCTACAGGTTTATTTTTGTGTTACTGAGTTCCAAGATAATGTAAAGTTAATCTGAACTTGCAGGTGCTTATGAGTTGTGGCTTATCCATTTTATTATGCAATTCAGTCATATCAGACTGGGGATAGCGTGGGTTGATCATAATTTGTTGAACTTGTGAAGCATTTCTGCTTGATGCTTTTGTACCATGTTACATAGATCATCCTCCACCATTGGGGGACCAAAGATTGCAAAATTCTTTAAGGTGAACTTTACATTGACCACAGGAAGAAAGGACACTTCTTTTGCTGTACGCGTGCATCTACTCTGCATTGTTTGCACATGTCCTATTGACTATTGGCCTCATTTGCCCTTTTCTATTATGTTATTAATTAAACCGTGAAATGACTGTCATGAGATTTAGCTTTCTGATCACTTATCTTAACTGGGACTCTGAGCCACCGTCGCCAGTACTAAAATCAGAGATGTACGGGGCGTCTCGGAGCCCAAGAAAGGCTTCAGTTTTCAGTGAGAACTCTTTGCTTTTGGTTTGGTGCACTGAAAAGATTGTGGGGGAGGGCATGGGAGGAAACACTTTATAAATCTGGATTGGGTAAATGTTTTACTGCCATGAGATCTCATTTCTATGATTGTTGATCTGGTTTATGATTCTCATTTCTAGTTGGTGTATAATATGCTTTAAGCAGCAGCAGTTGCTTGCACACAAAATTGCACTAGGTGTGGCAGCTATACAAAAGTATCTCTTTGTCCATGAATAAATAAATTGTTAGGGTTGTCTTAAATCAATTTTTTTAAAGTCTGACCGAATCTATAGAAAAGAGTATACATATTTATGACACCAAATGAGCATATTATAGAAATATAATCTATGGTGTATTTAATGATACTAATTTGGTGTCATAACTCTTTTATAGATTTAATCAAACTTAAAAGTTTGGGACAACTTGAGTAATTGATTTATTCAGAGAGTGAGGGGAGTAACTGTGTATTATGTTGGTGTTACATCATTGTCTGCATGGACAATTTATTGTTTTAATCTACTGTACCTTCTATATATTTGCACTGTTAGTCTCAACGGTGATTGCTGGATCGCTAGGTCGACGTTTAGGAAAAACACGAATCATTAGTCAAGTGGATATGTGATTTCTAGAGGACAAATGGAAGCTGATAAGCGTTCTTTGTTTCAGTGACAAATCTGAACCATTTGGATATGTACTATGTGATTCCCCACTTCTATTATCTTGTGTAAAATACCAATACTTGTGGAAATCTTACTTGACAATAAAATACAAACACATTCCTGATGCTCGTTCGGCCAAAATATTGTTCCGGCTGATTTGTTGTTAGAGAAAAACACTGTTTCGGCTAAAAAAAACAAGCTAAAAAGTACGTAATATAAGACAAGCGAACAAGCAGCCAGGTAGAATCTATATTCCTTCAGTTGGATATATTCATTTGGATTAATTTTGGAACAAGTACGATGGATGCTGCGCGGTGCTGCACCTGCAGTCCTGCATGAGCACCAACAAACACTACGGGTTCCCGGACAGTGGGAACCAGAATCCAATTCGGTGACGATAGGCCTCTTCCGGCTAACTCTGTCAAGCAGGATGCCCCTGCCGAATTTTTTGTTTTTCAGTCTTTTTTTCTTTGAAAGATTTTCACAGATACTCCCTGACAATATCCTTTTAAAAAATAGACCCTGACCTCGACGCTGCGACAATTAACGCCGAGCTTACACGTCTTGGCGCCAATTGCTTTGACGCCGAGGTCTATGTTCATTTTCTGCGTGTCGTTGACGTAACTGCTTGCGTGGCGCGAACGTGGTATGAGCTCGACGCCAATTACTACGGCGCCGAGCTATGAAAATTGATAAATTTTAATTTTTACCATGACTTGGATATTGAGAAATGTGGCTAACTCTAGATTTTTTTACAGTGACTTGTTTTTTTATCACTTAAAACAGTCTAGAAATGCCTAAGATAAAAAAAATAATCTACGGGTTATGTTCATGAACTAGCCTAAAAAAACTTCTAAGTGTTAGTTAACTCCTTTTTTCATGACGCTGTTTTGACCAGGGTAAAATTATAGTTTTTTTTTCTAGATATGACGTTTGACCTTTAATAGAAGTTATAGTTTGAGTTGAGTACAACAAACTTTGCTTTTGGACCTAAACCTAAATCAATCTTTAACATGGCCGAATTGTGATGCTGTTTTGGCCCCTCTAAATCTTTCCAATTCCCTTATCGCCGGTAGTGAATTGACATGTTTGCGACATTTTATCTTCCAAATTTGTATATTTCCAATAGTTGCCTGTAAGTTTGTGGTGCAAACAATTTCAAGGACCTCAAGTCGTAACCCAGCGAACTTTCGCTCATCATTAATGCCTATATGGAGCGCATCATCTTGAACTGGCTTGATACATAGACATTTCATGGGCCCATTGGTACGATGTACTAAATGATACAGGATGACCTGCATGTCATGCTATTCCTGTAAGGTTACCTCAAGGTCCAAGTTTTGGACGTTGACAAACTCCTTGATCCAGCTGCATGATGGTAGTATGCGTATATGCCCGTGCAGCTTAAAGCAATAACTGAGGGTCTTTGGCGGCCGAGCAATTGTGTCATCCAGAGAAGGAAACAGACCATCCATGTTCTTATCGAGTCACACTGACAAGGACTCCAGATGGTTGAGACACGAGATGGCAGAAAAGAACTCATGGATGTTGTCCAGGTTGGATATTGAGAAATGTGGCTAACAGTAGAGTTTTTACAGTGACTTGCTGTTTAATCACTTAAAACAATCTAGAAATACTTAAGATAAAAAAATTTGCCTGACCAAATGGAACTACAGCACGTCCGGACGACACAGTACAGAGCTCGGCTCCTGCAGTACGACGAGGCGATGCAGGGCTCGGCTCTATGCCTCTATTGCATTGCTAACCGGAGATGCATTGGTGCATGCAACGAACCGTATGTGCATGTGTAGACATGCAAGCACGGACGCAACACACCTCACCTGTAAGCACGTCGAAATATGGTTAAATCTAGATTTTATGATCGTGGCTAAGTCTAATTTTTTTAATGTGGCTAAGTCCAAACTTAACGAGACTTGTTTTTGTTGTTATCTCCTCAGAGAGTATTCAAACTCGTAGTACGGTATCAAATTAAGTTGTTATACAAATTTAGAAGATAAAATGTCGCAAACATGTCAATTCGCTACCGGCGATAAAGGAATTAGAAAGATTTAGAGGGGCAAAAACAGCGTCAATTCGCTACCGGTGTTAAAGACTGATTTAGGTTTAGGTCCAAAAGCAAAGTTTGTTGTACTCAACTCAAACTACAACTTCTATTAAAGGTCAAACTTCATATCTAAAAAAGAAACTATAGTTTTACCTTGGTCAAAACAACATCATGAAAAAAGAGTTAACTATTGATCCAACACTTAGAAGTATTTTTAGGCTAGTTCATGAACATAAACCCTAGATTATTTTTTATCTTAAGTATTTCTAGATTGTTTTAAGTGATCAAACAAGTCACTGTAAAAAATCTAGAGTTAGCCACATTTCTCAATATCTAAGTCATGGTAAAAATTAAAATTTATCAATTTCCATAGCTCGGCGCCGTAGTAATTGGCGCCGAGCTCGGCGTCAAGATCTACGGCGCCAAGATCCACGGCGCTGAGCTCATGCCACGTCCACGCCACACAAGCAACCACGTCAACGACATGAAGAAAATGACCCTGGACCTCGACGCCAAATCAATTGGTGCCAAAGACGTGTAAACTCGACGCTAATTGTCATGGCGCCGAGGTCAATGCCTATTTTTTGAAAGGATACTGTCAGAAGCGTATTTATGAAAATCTTTCAAAAAAAAAAGTGTTGGAAAACAAAAAAAAATCGGATGCCCCTGCGGCCCTGCTCCGTGCAGGTCTTCGCTTTGACTGTATTATTCGGCGTCCAGCCCCCTACCAGCTCCCCCATCTCCGGACTACAATTGCTCGGTTAACGGCTCTGTTCGCTTGTCTTATAATTCGTACTTTACAACTTGTTTTTTAGTCGGAACAGTATTTTTCTCTCACATCAAATTAGTTGAAACCGTGTTTCGGTTTGTTTTTCAGCGAAGCGGGCCAATTCTAGCAGCGATGGCACCATCCATATTCTGAGGGGCCTTTCAGTGAAACAGGACACTGATGAACTGCTTGTGCCCTCACCTTCAGGACACTGAGCAGTAGAACGAGCAATAATACAACGGGAAAAGTATTTGTGAGCTTGCTGTTGCTGCTATGTTTACTGGGTGTTTATTTAAAAAAAAAGACGGTGAAAATCTGGCCGAGAACTGGAGACGGGTGTGAATGCGTGTTGGGGTGGGGGGTGGGGGGGGGGGTGGGGTCCCCAACTCCAGCTATTCATTGTTTTCAGTTGTGGCCACATCCACATGTACGCACGCCCATTCATGGTGAACGCTATTCACTCTAGCAAAGGGTTGCTGAGTAACAGTGAAGTTTGTAAGATTTTTGGCGAAAGGGTACTGTAGCATTTTGTTGTTATTTTGATAATTAGTGTTTAATCATAGTCTAATTAGACTTAAAAGATTCGTCTCGTGAATTTCATCTAAACTATGTAATTAGTTTTATTTTTTATTTATATTTAATGCTTCATATATGCGTTCCAAAGATTTGATGTGACGGGAAAATTTTTGCAACATAAAGTGGAACTAAACGGTACGTGATCGAAGGGAGCTGGGAGCTGCAGCTCTCACCTCTGGTAACAAGAAATCTTCCTTTATTATTAGTAGTACTTTATATGTACTGTGGCATGTTCTTTGGGAAGTTTTCAGCTTGTTCGGCTGCTGGACTAAAAAAAAAAAAAGTACTGTTCATACTAGTTTTCGCTGTTTATATCGGTTTTTTTTTTTTAGAAAAATACTGCTTCAGCTAAAAAAAAAAAATCAGCCAACCGAACATCTCATTTGCATTTAGTACAGGTGCATAGTACCTTATTTCATCTTTTTTTTTTCTTTCTTTGCTACTACCACTGCAGTATGATGTTCTCTTTGAAGATAGCAAATTGCTTTCATCTCTTCGTGAGTACTCTGTCTTTTTTTAACAGTCCAAGCACTTCTCTCTGTCTCACCCATTCTTTTTAAGGAATTATGTCAAGAGAACTATTAACTCATTAAGTGACAATAACCTTCTACCAAATGATTTCTGCTCTGCGTCCGAGTGTTTTTGCCTCATATTTTGTTTGGTCTTTGCTTCAGAGAAAAGGGACAAGCACCAGCATTTCTTGACCCCTTTCATCTTGGCCGAACTTGTTTCTGAATCACCTGGTGATTCTTACAGCGCCATGCTATACAATAGGATATGAACTAGTGAGTTATGACTTTAACCTTTGTAAACCCATCATTTATGATTCCAGCATTAAATTTTGATGGTTGTGATTGGAGGGACAGTACGCGCTGTTAAGTTTTGAGCAATCCCCTACCTTGGTGGCTTGGCCCCAGGAGTACAACCAGCTAACTTTTTCGTTTTCTGATAACTGGATCTTAGTCCCTAAACTGCTTCAGTGGTTCCCCTTGTGATTTGAAGGTCACACTTTCTTAGCTGTTGTCCTCTTTCTTGTTCTGTGGATCTGATTCTACGGTCTCTGAATTCTCACATTTTCGTTCTGTAGGTGTGTGTGTGCAACAGCAATTACCTAACTTTGTTTAGGCATTGTACATTGGTACTTGCAAATATGAGGAAAAAAGAAAGAGAGAGAAATTGGAGTTCTTATTGGTGTCCAACCACTAGTAACTATATTAGCTCGAATTTGCATTCAGCATCTATGCAATTATGCCGAATTGTGGAATCCATTTCACCTTCTTATACTAGAACTAGTCCATGCTTCAAGTAAATTCTTGAAGAGTTCTTTATATCCTTCAGCAAGTAAATTGAGTACTTTCTCAAACTTTACGCTCATGAGTTGGGTTGGTAAAAAAATCTGGAGGACAGAACTTTAATAGAGGCAATGTTTCAGAGGGTTTAAACTCAAATGGGCCCGGTTGATTGCCTAATAATTAACCTTATTCTGGGCTGGCCCATACATACACTGGATGGCATTAGCATCTGATCCTTGGGTTGGTTGCTAGGTCTTCAGTTTTGCAGCACCTACTGCAATCGATCTTCACCCAGAACACTCTTTATTCTGACCTCTGGATGTGATCCAGCTGGTGCATGGTTGTTAGTAGTACTAGTACCAGCAAGTCTATTCCAGGAATCGGTTTCCGCTTTTGCCCTTGCGTTTGTCTATTGCACCAGGCTTAGTTAGCCTTTTCACTTTGGACAATCTTTATGTAAGGCTGCACGGGTTAGTTGTTCCTTGTTGAGCCTTGCAAGGAATTGACTGTGTCCAGCTCCCGATCTACTCCACCCTTTAAGTAAAGCTCCTTCAGTTGGCAGACCTGGCAAGTTAGAAGATCACTAGTCATTCCCAAAAATGATTGCAACATCGCACTGAGTTCAAGTATCAGAGCAGGATGGTGAGTACATACGTTCATGGCAAGATCTATATATGTCCGTTCAGCCACTTCGGTTTGCAATGTGACAAGATCAATCATTGATTCTTTGGCAGATGTATTCCCCTCCACGCACCGACCCTGACAGAGAGGAAGAGCAGTGCTTCGCAATCGGAACTAATCTGCTTGCTTCACTAGACCATACCATGAATTTTGATGAGCCTATCGTCTTTCCAGTGAACAATGTAGGCATGCAAGAGGGGGGTCAGCTGTACAATTCTACTGGAGGTATAGTTATTCTCAATTCATTTTCTTAACAACAATAGCTGTTAATCTGTGAAGCTTCTGACTTATAACATTCCACATTCCAACTCTTCCCAGATGCTCAACCAAGTAGAAATATGAACACAGGGAAGTGTTTAAAGGATGGCAAAAGGAAGGGTTCTGGAGAGGACAGTTCATCACTACATTCTCTAGTAAGGAAGCTAGAAGCTATGATTCCTTTGTCTCATTGGTTGCGCCATATCTCATTCCCTCTATTTCATTCTACTGTACTTGTAAATGTATTACTGCAGGATGAAGCCAGTGCATTGTTGCAGCGAGAAGTCAGCATGGAGTGCGCTGATGAGAAGGCGGGTGATGCTGGAGCCAAGAGAGAGGACTACGTGCATGTCCGGGCAAAGCGTGGTCAAGCCACCAACAGCCACAGCCTTGCAGAAAGAGTATTTTTTATCTCTTGAGCAACATAGTCAATGCTCCTGCAATGCCCAGGTCTCTTGCTTACAGTAGCATGCCCATTCGAAATGCAGTTTCGAAGGGAAAAGATAAATGAAAGGATGAAGCTTCTTCAAGACCTTGTCCCGGGTTGCAACAAGGTATGAATGACATCAAGCAGATGCTTATGCTCATACTGATGTGGTTATGGTGTGTTCTAACCAATAGGGACATGTTTCCTATGACAAGGCAGATTACAGGCAAGGCCATGATGCTTGATGAGATCATAAACTATGTGCAATCTCTGCAGCGGCAGGTTGAGGTTAGTGTATTGAAAACCTATGATTTGGAGGTTTACTCAATGGTTTCTCTAGGCCAATGGCTGAATCTTCATTTTCATGTTTGTGTTGGATTGTTCAGTTCCTTTCGATGAAACTCTCAGCGATGAGCCCAGAGCTCAACTGTGACCTCGACCTGCAAGATGTAAGATTGCAAAGCTCAACTCGGGTTGACGAAGAAAATGCCTTTAGATTGATCTTTCCTCAATCCTTGTCACTACAGATCCTTTGCACGCAAGATGCCAGCTCTGCTTTTCCAGGATACAACCTGCAAGCGAGCAATGTGCATCTTAATCTGTACAGAGCATCTGAAGAAGGTTACTCACACAGGATCATCCCTAATCCAGCAAATGTTCATGTGACAAGGAACGCCCAGTTATCTGCATTTCCTCAGGTTTGCATTCGACGTCCTTGAACAGCTTCAAATGCTTTCCTATGCGATTAATAGTAGTTTCTACTTTCTACCATGGCAGAGAGGAGTTATCTGGAACGAGGAACTTCGCAGCATTGCTCCAAATGCTTTCGCTTCAGATACCATTGCTGGTAGCATAGAATTTTTCGTGCCTTTTCAGCTTCTCATTCATTGCTATGTTTTGCATTTCTCCTGCAGCTGTGCAAAATTTTGTGAGATTTCTCAAGATCCATTTTGACATTGCAGATTCGATGAAAGTGGAGTGACAAGTCGGCAGTTTAATGGTGAACAACTCTGAAAATCTTGACACGTTAGTCTGTTGGGTTGCTACTGGTGTGCCTTTTCAAGTTGCAATGGTGGCACGGCTTCTCTTGGGATGAGCTAGTTAACTTTGGTCTTTGGAGAGGAATTCTGGTGTCCACCCGTCATATGTACAGTTATAATAACTAATAACTAATCAAAGGAGTTCGGTGAAATTTTTGCGATCTGGTGGAGAAAATAATGTACAATGATCGTCTGGAATTCCTGACACAACTGAGTTAGTGCTTTGGTGGCGTGTGGTTCCACCTGATTATTTGGTTGTAATAGCTGGTAGAGTGAAGGACCGGAAACGGCGACCAGAGGAGGGTGAAAGGGAGCCTCAAATTTCTTTCGAAATCTTCGACCACTGTCCCAATTTCAATCCCCAAAAAACATACACGATAGACTTGATGATCACGACCCTAAAGAAGGGTGGATACTCCCTCAGAACACAGCGGGTCACCACAAAGCAAACGGAACACAGATCGGAGCCCAAACGAGCAAAGAACAGCACTGCCCCTGTAAATATCGGACACATCCGGTATTATGTCGGACACATCCGGTATTTTCGGACACGTCCGGTATGATCTCGGACACGTCAGGTATTTTCAGCAGCAAGCTGACCAAAAGAGAAAAATCCAAAACCCCGTCAAACGGTGTCCAAAAATCATGAAATTTTAACCATAGCTCTTTAGACACCAAGGGAAGATCTCCACCAAATTTCAGCTCAAAACTCCAAAGTGAGAAATATCGGACACGTCCTAGATCATATCGGACGCGTCCGGTATAAGCGAGCAGTTTCTCGGGAAAAATCAAATCAAGCCATAACTTGATCAAATCAACTCCAAATGACTTGAAACTTTGCACAAGGGTTTACAAGCGAGTAGAAAGGCAACCTCTAAAGGATCATGGCCCGAGACAAACTCTAGCTCCGTGAATCGAAGGAATTGAAGAATCCCCAAAAAATAGGTCAAGAACTAAAATTGCCCGGATCTGCGATCTCGTGAGGAATTAGTGGATTTCCTTCGGTGGAAAGCTTCTACTCATGTCATTGATCGATCCAAGGCAACAAGAATGAACCAAAACCATCCCAAAACGAAGAAACGAGAGGGGAAACAAGAAGGGACAAAAGGAGCTCGTGAAGAACACCAAAATCACATCAAGAACACAACTAAATCATGAATCCCGGAGGGCATACGGTGGTTACGGCCACCGATTCCTTCAAAACCAAGTCACAATTTGAGTTGTGGACCTCTCTCATACATGGAAGCAAACTAGAGGAAGAAACCCTAAAGGAGAAAATGAAAACTGGAGAAGGTGAGGGAGATGGGGGCTCCCTCATCCTATTTAACAGGGCTATTACACATTCCCAGTTTTGCCCCTGGATACAAATGAGTTGAACCGCTAAGCCCAAGGGCGTTGTTGTCCAACCCGGTGTAATCTTGATCCGACGGCCACCACGCCTTCTCATCGGTAGCTTCGCCTCGACGCGAACTCCCCGATGCCGCCACGTGCCGTCCGTCCCTCCTCGGAACCTCCACCCGGGTTTTGAGGCCCAAACCCGTAAACCGTCCATCCGATGGTTTTGAGGTCCAAACCATCAAACCGTCCGCGAGTAGCGTACTCCATACGTGTCCCCCGCCATCCGACACGTGTCACCGCCGTCCTCGACCGGCCGGCCCACCAAGTCCTCCTGAGCCTCGCTCGACTCACGCGTCCGCCATCTTGACCCGGTCAACACCGTCACTCTATGTCTTCTTGCACTTGTCGATGTCCCAAGTGTCAGCCACCGCGGCTAGTCACCCGGCCTCTGAGTCCCTCGGTCCAAGCCTCACGTCCGTCCTTCATCGTTCCCGGTCTGTCGGCACGGCACGTCCTCCTTGACCTTCACCTCGCCGTCGACCACCACATCCGAGCTCCACACCTGCACAAACACAAGCCAAAAGACATGTCGCACACATAGCTTTCGCCATGGTAGGGTTAGTCACCACTCAACCTACTTCGTGGATCACATTGACAATCACTCATCACAAAACAAACACACAAGGGTACTTGTCAACCTTGTATTCGCAATCTCCCCCTTGATGAGTGCATTGTCAACACTAATACACGAACAACTTGAGCAAAAGAAAAAGAAGAAGAAGAGAAAAGAAAGAACTCACCCAAATGACCAAAAGCCAAAGAAAAGCCAAGAACCGGGTCATTTGAAAATAAGCAAAACTTGGTCCCCAAAGACATGGGCAACGGCTCGACGCAACCAAGTAAAACAAAGCTAGCCCTCAAGAAGAGGCAACGGGCTCAACACCACTAGCAAAGCTCGAAAAACCAAAAAACTGCTAGACCCTCCAGAAGAGGCAAAGGCTCAACACATCTAGCAAAACACCTCAAATGCAACTCCCCCTGAACAAGTGCAATCTCTCTCAAATGAATGCATATATCTCAACTTTAGGTGAAATTGGAAGTTTCTTCCCCTTTTCTGAATATTTCTCCCCTTGTGTCATTGTGAGTGTGGAAAACTTCTCCCCCTTGTTGACACATGCACTTATCAAGCTAGAGCCCAAAGATTGCATCTCCCCCTCAAATCATGCTATGAATGCAGAAATGCATGAATGCAGAAGCTTCAAGATTATAGTAAGTAGATTGAAAAGAGGCTCTAGTTGATGCTGTCATGTATATATAGCAACACATACAAGTGCTAGCAAATGCTCAAAGTGACCAAATGAGACGAAATATGGCATTTAAGCAATTTTGATCAAGTTTGAGCAATTTTAAAAGAGGGTTCACCACCAAAGGAGCACATAGCAAAAATAGACAGGAGATCGACCTTGTGCTACACATGTATGCAAAGTGAACTACCCTAAACAAAGTTCACACATCATGTCATGAGACAAACTTGTGGTTTGATCAAATTTTAGACACCAATTGAAATTTATCGGAGTTATGCAGCTTATTACCAAAGTTTGTCAGACAAGTGTGTGCGGGAGGTTATCTGTGCTATCAAAACCTGACTTAGCGACCATGTCAAGCCTATGCCAAAGGCAATCAGAAGCTTAAGACAATGATCTCGGTATCCATTACAGAGCTCAAGTTCACCAATGAGTGCAATTTGGAGCTGTCTCGATACTCTGACATAGGATAGTACAGACCCATCCCGATCTTTTCAAATCACTTAGTTTGATTTTCAAGTTTTCGCACAAATTCAAGTTTCTCAAGCAAGTGTGTAACTCAAGGTATGAACCGTAGCAACTAAGCATATATATGAAGCAAGAAAAAGATCTCGACACATTCTACACATGCTAGTGCCACAAGTAGTGGTGAACACATTTCATGTTTCAATAAGTTTTAATCAAGTTCACAGTTTGGAAAACAAGCTTAGCTCATAATATGCATCGATTGATCAAGAGGAGCCTAAGCCAAAAGCACATCATGTATATCCATAACATCCCCAACAAGAGCATAGTGTCAATCTAGCTACTATAAGGATGAAGCTCAGGATGCAATATGATACATGATGATATGATATGCAAGTATGATATAAAAACAAAAACCAAGGCTAAACTACAAAGAAAAGCAAAACTAGAATACAACAACCAAAGTTTCCCTCCTCTAAAAAGGGAAACAAACTCCAAGCTCCCCTCGCAAGCGAGCAAACTGGGCTTGGTCAAGTGGTTTGGTGAAGATATCTACGAGCTGGTTTTGGGTATCAATGTGGTGCAGATCGATATCACCTTTCTCATAGTGGTCACGCAAGAAGTGAAAGCGAACTTCTATGTGCTTTGTCTTTGAGTGAAGGACTGGGTTTTTGGCTACACTTATGGCACTGGTGCTGTCACAAAACAAAGGCACTCACCTAAACTCTAACCCAAAGTCTCTCAGAGTAGCTATCATCCAAAGCAACTGGGAACAACAAGCAGCAGCAGCAACATACTCAGCTTCTGTGGTGGATTGGGCGACGCTAGACTGCTTGCGAGAAGACCAAGACACAAGAGAAGATCCAAGAAACTGACAAGTCCCCGAAGTGGACTTCCTCTCAACACGACAACCAGCATAATCCGCATCAGAATACCCACAAAGAGAAAGAGAGGAGGCTAAAAACCAAAGACCAAACTCGGGTGTGAAACGAAGGTACCTGAGGATCCGCTTGATGGCTTGACGATGAGACGTGCGCGGTGAAGACTGAAAGTGCGCGCATAAGCAGACTACGAACTAGATGTCTGGTCTCGTCGCCGTTAGGTACAGCAGGGACCCGATCATGCTTCGGTATTCCTTCTGGTCCACGGCTTCTCCCTCCTTGTCCTCATCTAGGGCCGTCGTGGTTGACATGGGCGTCGAAAGAGGCTTGGCCTCACCCATATCAAATTTCTTGAGCACGTCCTTGGTGTACTTGCCTTGGTGCACGAACGTCCCCTCACGAGTTTGCTTGATTTGCAGCCCGAGGAAGAAAGTCAATTCACCCATCATGCTCATCTCAAATTCCCTGCTCATAGTATCTGAAAACTTGGCAACAAGAGCATGAGAAGAGCCACCAAAGATTATATCATCCACGTATATCTGAACCAAAAGGATATCTGTGACTTGCTTGAGGAGGAACAAAGTCTTATCTACGGAACCCATCCTAAAACCCTTATCAAGCAAAAAAGCTTTTAAACGCTCATACCAGGCTCTCGGGGCTTGTTTCAAACCATACAAGGCTTTGTGGAGTTTAAAAACATGGTTGGGGTACTTTGGATTTTCAAAGCCAGGGGGTTGCCTCACATAAACCTCTTCCTCTATGTACCCATTCAAGAAGGCACTCTTTACATCCATCTGATATAGCTTGAACCCTTTCGAAGCTGCAAATGCTAAAAGAATCCTAATGGCTTCTAGATGGGCAACAGGAGCAAAGGTTTCTTCATAGTCTATTCCCTCTTTTTGGCAAAAACCCTGAGCCACTAATCTCGCCTTGTTTCTCACCACCACCCCATCCTCACTCTGCTTGTTCTTGTAAACCCACTTTGTACCTATGGGGTGGCACTCTGGTGGAGGTGGAACTAAAACCCACACTTGGTTCTGCTCAAAGTTCTCTAACTCCTCGTGCATAGCATTAACCCAATCGGCATTAGATAGTGCGTGTCCAATATCTCAAGGCTCAAAAGAAGCTACAAAAGCAGAATGAGCGAAATGGGAAATATGATAAGACTTGGAACGCGTTACCCTTTCGTCGATGTCACCGATCATGGTCTGAGGAGGATGGCGTCGCTGGATATGTCGAGGTGCACCCAAAGATGAAGTCGCCTCCCCCTCATCCATAGATGGGGCCTCCTTAGTCGATTGAGGAAGCGGCTCGCACGGACCCCATGAAGTAGAGGTGGAGGGCTCGGGGCCGTGAGCCGAAGTGGTCGAAGCTGGCTCGATCGGGTCAGCTGGTTGAGATGGCTTGGGATCATCCCAATCGATGTCATCGTCATCCTTAACGAAAATGCTGTCACCCATCTCTTCATCACCTTCACGTTCAAAGACAGAAATAGAAGAGGGCATGGTTTCGTCGAAGGTGACTTCACAAGTCTCCACGACACGGTTAGTCTCAAGATTAAGCACACGGTACGCATGTGAATGAGAAGCGTAACCGAGGAATATACCATCCGAAGATCTAGATTCAAACTTGTCAAGATTACCTTGCTTAAGAATGAAGCACCTGCAACCAAAGACTCAAAAATGACTCACCTTGGGTGGACGCCCAAACTGCAACTCGTAGGATGTCTTCTTTAAGAAAGCACGAAGAAAAATGCGGTTTGAAACATGGCAGGCGGTGTTGATGGCTTTGGCCCAGTAACGCCTAGGAGTCCTATGCTCATCGAGCATCGTCCTGGCCATTTCAACCAAAGTCCGATTTTTGCGCTCAACAACACCATTCTGCTGAGGGACATAGGGCGAAGAAAATTGATGTTCAAGACCCAAGGAAGCACAGAAGGTGTCAAACTGAGAGTTTTTGAACTCAGTGACATTGTCACTACGGATAGCTCGTATGGCATTCTTTGGTAACTCAGTTTGCAACCTCAAGATCAAGTCACGAGCATGAGAAAACGCTTCGTCCTTGCCCTCCATGAAAAACACCCAAGAATAGCGAGAAAAATCATCCACGATCACAAGAACGTACCACTTCCCTCCCTCTGACCGAACCCGAGCCGGACCAACAGTGTCCATATGGAGTAGCTCACCGGGTCTCGTGGTCATGACCTGAGTCACTGGAGGATGGGAAGCAGCCACCATCTTTCCATGGCGACAGGGATGGCATATCAGATCCTTCTCAAACTTAAGTTTGGGCAATCCTCGGATCATGTCAAGAGAACTCAACCTCACTAGGAGATCGAAGCTCAAGTGACCAAGTCTCCTATGCCACTTCCACAAATCAGAAGAAGATCCAGCAACCAAACAGTGAGAAGAACCGAAAGACTAAGAGAAATCAGCTCTGAAAACTCGACCGAAAGGAACGATCTGACAAACTAGATGTCCCTGAGAATCGAGCACATGAGAAAGTCCAGTCTTAAAGCGCACCTCAAACCCATCTTGAAGGAGTTGCGAAACAAAGAGCAAATTGAAATGCAGGCTTGAAACCAAAGCAACGTCCTTCAAGATAAAAGACTCATTGACCCGAATGGTCCCACGAGACAGCACCTTACCTTTGCTATTGTCCCCAAATATGATGTACTCCTTGTATTGCATGGGGTCGAGGCTAGAGAACCATTTGGAACTTCCGGTCATGTGGCGCGAACAGCCGGAATCAACAAGCCACGTGTTCTCCAGGCCTCCGCTCTGCATCAATAGAAAGACAGGGGGTGAGCAAATGGCACAACACTGGGGTTAGTGAAATGAGGAGAATACCAGTGTTGAGTCATTTGCCCTGGAAAAGTGTTAGGAAAAACACCATACATGCCATGTCCCATTGGAGAGAAGTGATCACCACATGGGGGAAAACATGGTCCTCTAGGAGTGTGGGACTGAAAGCCACCGTCGCGAGGTCCAGAGTCATATAGATCATGACTTGGGCCACGCCGGGCATGACCACCACGTGGTCTCGCCACCTGAGGCCTAGCACCTTGAGGCATTGCACCTCTAGGCCTAACACTGTGCCTCTGAACAGGCGGTACATGTACGCCATGGGGAGGATGGTACATGTTCCGGTTGTTCAACTCGTTCTCGCGCCGCTCATCTCTCTTCCTCCTAAAGCAAAACTCAGCCAAATGACCATCTCTATGGCAATAGTCATAGTGGTACCTCACCTCTCTCTTGGATGGTGGTTGACTCACTCTCTTGTGGATGTGGTTCACTCTCTGAGGCTTTTTGGCTTTAGGAAGGGGTGCACTAGAGATGTTGGGTAGAGTATCGAGTGAGTTCCGAAAGTGATTCGGTTTGGGAACCCAAACTTGCTTGGATGGTGGAGCTTTTGGTGGTTCTTCAAACACACCATCTTTGATCATAGGCTTGGTAGACTCTGGTGGAGGGATCTTGATCAATTTGGGAGTGTTGGTGGGTTTCTCACTTGGGTTCAAACCACTATGTTCACCAACCTTGCCATAGACATGCTCACCCTTCCCACCTATAGCAAAGCCTACTCTCGATGAGTTAGTTCCCCGCCTAAACTGGCTCACCATCATGCCCAACTAAGGCTCACTGCACGACACCCATCTCAAGATGGACCGAAGTTGTGTGTTTTCTTCCTTGGTTCCCATCTTGTCGTGCCTGCAGGACTCAAGCTCCAACACCAAAGCTTCACATCGAACACATGTAGTGGTGGTGCTATCTGAGTTGGCCTTCTCAAACTCAGCAAGTTTGGCAACCTTCTCTACCAACTCAGATTGCAAGCCTGAGCAGGACTTGCATGCACCGAGCAACCCAGAACGAGACTTCAGCTCATCACATTCATCAAGCAAAACAGCATACTTGGATTGCAAGTCAGAGAGGTTAGACATGTGTATAGCGCACTCATAGCACTCCTCCTCCTCTAACACCACTACACCACTCTTGGCAAGCTCCAACTCCTTCAAAGCAACCTCTAGCTGGTCCTTAAACTCTTTTCTCTCGCAGGCAGCACGCTTAAGCAACTTATCTTGACTCTTCAATGTATCATTCATAGTATCAAGCTCAAGCATAAGTGAGTCAAGTGTGGGCGGTACCTCATTTTCATTGTCGTCGACGTCCTTTTTGAGCTTTGCTCCACCGTCAACCGCCATAGTGCAAAACCCACCACGGTTTGCACCGGCAACAAAGCAGAGACCGTTGAGCTTGTCCTCGCGCTTCTTCTCGGACTCATCGTCGGTCGAGGGAGAAGAAGAGTGATCATCGTCGGAGTCATCGTCGAGGTCGCTGAGGGAGGCGAGGAAGGCACATTCTTGAGCTTTGGCCTTCCTGCGGTATGCCTTCTTGATCGCCTCCTTGTCAAAGCCACCCTTGGCCTTGTGCTTGCCGGAGGTGTAGTCGCGCTTATCCTTGCGCTTGCCGGAGTCGTACTTCTTGGTGAAGGGCTTCTTCTTGGGGCAGTGCACGACAAAGTGGTCTGGATCTCCACATCCATAGCATCCCTCCTTTAGGCCACCACTGCGTCGGCGGTTCAAACGGTTGTTGTGAAACCGAGAGAACCGACTGATGACGAGTGCCAACTCATCATCCCCAAGAGACTCTAGCTGCTCCTCTGTGACTGACATCAAGCACGACAAAGAGAAAGAAGCTTGTGAAGGGTTAGTCAATGAACTTGAACCACTACCTGAGACCAAAGCCATGGTTGGTGCAGAAGGATTCTTGAGCTTGGCTTGGGTTTGGTAGTCGATCTCTGTGAACTTGAGCTTGCTGAAAAGCTCATCGACGGTGAGGGTGTCATAGTTGGCCGACTCGATGATCGCCGACACCTTCACATCCCATAACTTTCGATCAAGGGCATAGAGAAGCTTGAGCGCCCTCTCATGATCACTATAAGGTAGGTTGGCCTTGTTCGCTTTCATTTTGTTGACGATAGTCTGAAAGCGAGAAAACATGGCATCGATGGACTCGCCATCAAACTGAGAGAAGTTCTCGTACTCGCGCTTGTACGTCTCGTAGAGTCTGGTCTTGACCTATGCGGTCCCCTCGTGATAGCTCTGAAGCCTCACCCAGATCTCTCAAGCTGTAGTACAATCAGAGACACGCTCGAACTCAGAAAGCGAAAGACTCGAGAAAAGCACACTGCGAGCTTTGCTATTTGCATTGTGCCGATCCTTATGATCCTGGGTGGTACGGGCCGCAACAGGGAGCACAACGTAAGTAGCATCCTCGCAAATTTCCCAGATAAGCCAATCAATCCCCTTGAGATGCGCAGACATGCGGATCTTCCAATAAGGATAGTTGGACCCATCAAAGTGCGATGGTTTGCCAGAACCACGCTCCATGTCGCCTTCGTGGATCACGGACCGATTAAGGTGGAATGATCCTTAACCGGCTCTGATACCAATTGAAGGACCGGAAACGGCGACCAGAGGGGGGGGTGAATGGGAGCCTCAAATTTCTTTCGAAATCTTCGACCACTGTCCCAATTTCAATCCCCAAAAAACATACACGATAGACTTGATGACCACGACCCTAGAGAAGGGTGGATGCTCCCTCAGAATACAGTGGGTCACCACAAAGCAAACGGAACACAGATCGGAGCCCAAACGAGCAAAGAACAGCACTACCCCTGCAAATATCAGACACGTCCGGTATTATGTCGGACACGTCCGGTATTTTCGGACATGTCCGGTATGATCTCGGACACGTCAGGTATTTTCAGCAGCAAGCTGACCAAAAGAGAAAAATCCAAAACCCCGTCAAACGGTGTCCAAAAATCATGAAATTTTAACCATAGCTCTTTAGACACCAAGGGAAGATCTCCATCAAATTTCAGCTCAAAACTCCAAAGTGAGAAATATCGGACACGTCCTAGATCATATCGGACGCGTCCGGTATGAGCGAGCAGTTTCTCGGGAAAAATCAAATCAAGCCATAACTTGATCAAATCAACTCCAAATGACTTGAAACTTTGCACAAGGGTTCACAAGCGAGTAGAAAGGCAACCTCTAAAGGATCATAGCCTGAGACAAACTCTAGCTCCATGAATCGAAGGAATTGAAGAATCCCCCAAAAAATAGGTCAAGAACTAAAATTGCTCGGATCTGCGATCTCGTGATGAATTAGTGGATTTCCTTCGGTGGAAAGCTTCTACTCATGTCATTGATCGATCCAAGGCAACAAGAATGAACCAAAACCATCCCAAAACAAAGAAACGAGAGGGGAAACAAGAAGGGACAAAAGGAGCTCGTGAAGAACACCAAAATCACATCAAGAACACAACTAAATCATGAATCCCGGAGGGCATACGGTGGTTACGGCCACCGATTCCTTCAAAACCAAGTCACAATTTGAGTTGTGGACCTCTCTCATACATGGAAGCAAACTAGAGGAAGAAACCCTAAAGGAGAAAATGAAAACTGGAGGAGGTGAGGGAGATGGGGGCTCCCTCATCCTATTTAACAGGGCTATTACACATTCCCAGTTTTGCCCCTGGATACAAATGAGTTGAACCGCTAAGCCCAAGGGCGTTGTTGTCCAACCCGGTGTAATCTTGATCCGACGGCCACCGCGCCTTCTCATCGGTAGCTTCGCCTCGACGCGAACTCCCCGATGCCGCCACGTGCCGTCCGTCCCTCCTCGGAACCTCCACTCGGGTTTTGAGGCCCAAACCCGTAAACCGTCCATCCGATGGTTTTGAGGTCCAAACCATCAAACCGTCCGCGAGTAGCGTACTCCATACGCGTCCCCCGCCATCCGACGCGTGTCACCGCCGTCCTCGACCGGCCGGCCCGCCAAGTCCTCCTGAGCCTCACTCGACTCACGCATCTGCTGTCTTGACCCGGTCAACACCGTCACTCCATGTCTTCTTGCACTTGTCGATGTCCCAAGTGTCAGCCACCGCAGCTAGTCACCCGGCCTCTGGGTCCCTCGGTCTAAGCCTCACGTCCGTCCTTCATCGCTCCCGGTCTATCGGCACGGCACGTCCTCCTTGACCTTCACCTCGCCATCGACCACCGCATCCGAGCTCCACACCTGCACAAACACAAGCCAAAAGACATGTCGCACACATAGCTTTCGTCATGGTAGGGTTAGTCACCACTCAACCTACTTCGTGGATCACATTGACAATCACTCATCACAAAACGAACATACAAGGGTACTTGTCAACCTTGTGTTCGCATAGAGCTCTATAACTACTTGTATCCCCAAATATAAATTGTCGAGTCCAGACTCAGGAGAGAACTATGTTCATTTTAGTAGTTGCAGCGTAGCAACTCTGAAGGGGCTTCAGTGGGGGTGGCAGGACAACGGCGAAGGTGGTGATGGCTGGCAGGGGTCCGGCTCTTGGCCCGACGTTCGTGTTAGAGGGTTCTTGGGCGAAAGCCTTGGCGTCGGTAACGCCGGTGGGTGCCACTTCCTTGTTGGGGGCGTCGCGTTTCCCCCTCTAGTACTGTCATCCAAGGGTAAAAACCCGGTCCACTTTGGACGTGTGACGGCAAAAATTACCGTCGCCCCTTCCTTGCTGAAGGCGTTGCATTTGGATGATCGTTGCAGCTTCGAACCGTTGATGGTGAGGTGCAGGTTCGTGTCTGGAAGTCGGAGCTGCTCTTTGTGGGGTTTGAGCTTAGCAACGATAACCGGTTGCGGCCGTTTGCTTCGGCCCCGTCGGTGGGGCAGTAGGGGTGGCCTGCCATGGGAAATCGGAGCCGTTGGCAGCATTGCTTCCATGCTCGGTAATGATGACCTATGGCAGTGTGTCGTGTTTGTGCAATTGTGCTCGGCCGCGTCACATGGGTGATTAGCCCCTAAGTGGCTTGTTTGGTATCTCGTCAGGCTAGCCTTCTTGAACATAATATTTTTTTCGTCTTAATTGAGCGGCAGAGCTCCTGCTTTTGTTAAAAAAAAAGGCTAGCAACTCCCTGTCGTGAGTTCAACTTGCCGTGACAATGAAGTTAAATTGGTTAAATAAAAAAAAACATTGGCCAACAAAGTTGAGTTCCGTAGAATCCTTAAACTTCAAAAAATATCCTTTGCAATCAATACATAGAATTCATAACCGAGGCCAAGAAAATCATTGCGGCAGATATCGTGACTAAATAAAGTAACATGCCTAACAGTAACTTGTGTTCATTAATCACTCAAAAAGAAAACAGGTCATTTTAACTTTGTGTCAACTTAATTGACGGGAATGGGATGCTCGATCTTCAGGTGGAGGTAACTGGATTTGATGAAAACTTGACATACACAATCTGGCTTTGGATTACAAAGACTCAAACCCTGCAATCGCAACACCACGCCTCCTCTAGTTATTAACCATGCATCGTCTGATTAACCTTGCCATGAAGGCTAATATAAATTGAATAGCACAAGCAAGAACAATAAAGAACACAATTTGAAATATTGCTAATATAGATTAAACTCACAAGTCACGGTTCCACAATCCGATGAACGACAAATTGTCCAATAAAAGATAATTCTAAGCAAAACCTCAAACCCTAACTTGAACGATGACAACTAATGAATATATTGTGTTAGGGATGGTCATAGACCCTGGATGTGTCCCCTATTACTCCAACACAATACACAACCTAATACACCAATGCAACATCTTAACAGATTTTGTGTATCCACTTATTTCAATGATTCATGGTCCTATGTGGTACCTAAGTGACACTAAGTGGTACTATGAGACATCAAGTCATGCTGAGCCACACCAAATGATGCTAAGGAACACCCGTGCCGATCAAGTTGACCCGGAGCTTGGCTGAAAAAACAAGCCAAAACACTATTCTGGCTGAATTGTTGTGAGAAAAAACACTGTTCCAGCTGAAAAAAGAAGCCGAACAAGCTGAATTTTAAGACAAGCGAACGGGGCCATGTATATATGATGTAAAAACTACATCGAATATATATATATTATGCAGATTGGTCGGAACTGAGGAAGCATTAAATATTTTTTGTAGTGAGGATCATCTGTAGCTCGAAAAACTTCTGGCTTTGTTACTGTATAGATAGCGGTATCCTAGACAAATATACATATTAATTAAACTGATGTCAATTGTGTGAGATATTTCTGTATTTCTTATTGTGACTATTTCTCCTCTTCTATTTGAATTCCATAAATTAAAACTAATAATACCTAGAACATGTTTTCTATTTGTACTAGAACCATTGTCGGTGCATAAAGTGACCAACACGTAAATATTTGTAGTTTTGTCGTACGTTGTGATCGGATGTGGCCTAACACTCAATGACACAGGGTTTATATTGATTCAGGCAACGTGCCCTACGTCCAGTTTGAGTCGGTCGGTGACTTTATTCCTGAGCCTAGGTGCTCGAAGTTTGCTGTGGGGTTACAAACGGAAGGAAGAAAGATGGGGGGTGCAAGCGGCCCGGTCGAACTCCGGACTAAAGGGCCGAGAGTTACGGGAGCTCCGCTATGCGCTAAGTGTTCGAGCGTGTGCTCGAGTGTTTGAATCTAGTGGTTCTGTTGTTGTGTGTGAGTGAACTGATAGAGCTATCTGTTGGGAGAGAGCGCATCTCCTTTTATAGATGAAGGGGATGGTCTTACAAGTGAGAGAGATGGAGTGTACCTATGCTAAGTCTTGTTGCCCACGCCATCGGGTACAAGATGATTGTAGGCGCACATAACACTGTTAATGTCAGATGCATGTGGGAGGTTGCGTCGTCTTCTTCTAGTATGGCAAACGTCGGTGCTTGTCATACTGTTGATGCCTAGAGGTATGCAAGGGGTTTTAATGTGCTCATTTGGTATGGGAGTTTTGCGGGCGCCCACAACACTGTAGGGCAAATATCGGTGCCCACAACACTGCTTGGGTTCTGACATACCTGTTGGTACTATCCTGTAGGTGTGTAGGGTACGGTCCTCGGTATTGTTGTTGACTTTTGAGCATCCTGCTTTACTTGCTCCGCCCGTTTTCTGGTCCTTACCGAGTGGGCGTCCCCGGTCGGTTGGTCCCAGTCAGCTACAACTATGCCAGTTGGAGAAGAGCTGTAAGCAGAGGTTAGGTGTATCCTCGATGGAAGAGGCGGGCCAGAGTAGGAAGCGGTGTTTTGGCTAGGCCTTCCGGTCGGAGAGGCGGGTCGGAGTCAGAAGCGATGCCTTCCGGTCGGAAAGGAGGGCCAGAGTCAGAAGCGGACGTCATTCCTCTTTGGCCAGGCCTTTCGGTCAGAGGCCGGTTCGCCCTTCTGTCATGTTTGTTAGGTTTTTGGGCTGGCCTAGAAGTTGCGCGTCCTTCGCAATGTCGTCTGCTGGGTTGAGCTTTTGCAGGGAAGCCGGTCCATGAGAGACCCCGGGTTTATGAACCCAACAGGAGCCCCCGAGCCCCCGGACGATTCATATAGAATTGTCTAGGAGATTTTTGTCTTAACGGTAGGTGCGTGCGAGCGTACCCGTGGGTGTAGCCCCTGGGTGATTCGGGTAGAATCGTCTGGGGGTTTTTGTATTGCCAGCGGAGGAAGTTTTTGTTTCGTCAGCGGGTGTAGCCCCCGAGCCCCTGGGTGATTCGGGTAGAATCGTCTGGGGGTTTTGTCAGCGGGCGTGAGTATGTGTTGTTTTGGTGGGTGTAGCCTCCCTTTTCCAGTTCCATCATTTCCAAGAGCGTGGTCCCGGGCGTTTTGGTCATGACCGAGGGACTGGGTGAGACGGAGTTTTGTTTACCGGGGCGTTGGGCGCGCCAGGGGATCGAATGAGATGGACTCACGGACCCAGGCGTCGGGTGCATCATGGGATCAGGTGAGTCGAAGTCGCAGATCCAGGCGTTGGGTGTGCTGAGGGATCGGGTGAGTCGAAGCTTTGAATCCAGGTGTCAGACGTGTCATCGAGGCATCAGGTGCGCCGAGGGATCGGGCGAGTCGGAGTCACGGATTCAGACGCGGCCAAGGCATTGGGCATCTTGAGCCCCTGAACCCCGTTGGGCTTGGTAGGGGTCGGTTGAGTTTTTGTGCGTTACCTCGTCCATGGTTTCTCACAACCGGAGGGGCTGAGCTAACGTCGCTTGCCTCGATGGCTCGAGTGACGCACTCGGTGAGCTTGCTAATGGGTATGTTGGGGTGAAGTTTGGGTCCGTTGTTCGTGACGGGGTCGGCATAGCCCTCAAGTGGCACTCCACTGCTCCTTAACCTGCAACCCGACAGATGCCTAGGTCATTCCGGAGACCGACTCGGGTGGCCCGCTGGCCTCCCCTTGATGGAGATTCTGTGGATTTGGCGAGGTTAGGATCGAACGAGAAGGTCAAGATGACCCTGTCTGCTTTGGGGCAAACTGGGCAAGGGCTGCTCGGGGCCCATCTACATTTTCTCCCGTGACTCTATTTGACATGAGGCGGCCTCAAGCCCTTCGCGGGCCAGCCTTCGAACCCTAGTTGGTCATTGCTCATGTTGAATGAGGCAACTACTACTTCGTGACGCAACACGGAGGGTTGTGATGCATTTAACTACATATGCAATGCTTTGGATGTATGGAATGAATGAATGCGTGCATGGATGAATCAATGCTCATATAAAGAAATAGTAGGTGTTGGCAATGTTACCTTGATGTTTTGGAGTGACGGGTTTTGAGGAGCTCCTATCAGATATGTCCGATCGGGATCCACGCTTATCGTTTGTGATAGAGTCGGCATGACCCACATGGGACGTCCCTCTGCTCCTTACCTGTCTCTCAGTGTTCTCCTGAGCCATCCGATCGACTCAGGAAGCCCATTGGTCTCTCCTGGCGGAGATCCCATCATTGGGCTTTTCCAAGTCCTGCCTAGGAAGGCGGAGGGCCGCCTGCGCGCAGTGGCACCTTGTTTCTTGCGCCCAGCATGCGGTAGTGGTGGGCCATACCCAGACTACGTCTCGTCTGACTAGGCACCGTTCCATTGGGTGGGGTGCGTCCCATCGGTCAGGGTGCGTCCCATTGTATCCTATCTGCATTTAATGGGGGATGGGAGAGGGGTTTTCACCCCTGTCATTTCACCTTTCCCCAATCGTTGCACCTGCTGTGCCTCTTTCTTTAAGTAGGGGAATTGAGAGGGCTTATGTTCTGTTCCTTCGCCTATTCCTCATCTGCCACCTCTTCTCATCTTCCTTCTTGCCAAGAGCGTTTGAGTGCCATGGCGGTTCCTAGGAGAGAAAAGGGGAGAGCGAGGGAGAGGAGAAAACTCATAGATCCATTTGCGAACCTAGAGTGCAATGTCAAGCTGGAGGTCATCCGTCGTGAGGGAGTCAGTGCTTGATGCTTTTGCCGAGAAGGGGTTTCTACCGCCGAAGGAGGTGGCGCACTGGAGGGCTCCTAGGAGGGAGGATTTCCTGCAAACTCAGGCCAATGAGGTTGTCTCCTTCCTCGCCTTCCATGAGCGTGGGTTAGGATATCCCACGCATTGGTTCCTATGCAGGCTCCTCAATGAGTGGGGTCTAGAGCTACATCACCTCAATCCGACTAGGGTGCTGCATATCACCGGATTCATCATCGTGTACGAGGCCTTCTTTGGGATGGACCCGCACATGGACTTTTCTGGTGGATGTTCTTTGGGCGAGCTTTGTCGGAGGGGAAGCCACTCATGATCGCACCGGTGGGCGGCTTCACGCTGTAGAAGAAATCGAGCGTGTCGGGCTCGTACCCCATGTATACCCCCTATGATTCCAATCGGGGATGGCATGGGGAATGGTTCTACATCAGGAACCCGACGGAGGCGCTGTTCCCGCCTTTCACTGGTGGGAGGCCGAAGAAGCTAGAGAGCTGGTCATGGGGCCCCGCCAACTGGTAGAAAACGAAGGTGGAGATTATTGAGGCAGAGCTCTAGAAGCTCATGCGGCGTGGCCTTGATGGGGTGCGGGTGTTCCATACCCTCTTCCGCCGTCGGGTCACTCCGATGGCAGAGAGGATGCGGCCGATGTGGAAGTACAATGGCCCAACGGACCCTGATCGTACGTCGTCGGAAGGGCTACCGAACGACGAGGTTTAGAGTCGCCTTGATCGGGTGCTGCAGCTGAAGCCTAGAGAGACCCTTGATGGAAAGCCCGAACCTCTCAACTCCATGATGGTATCCAAACTGGTATGCTCCCCTCTATTTACCCCATGTTCTTTTCCCTTTGCTTTCCTATT
The DNA here is from genome assembly GCF_019320115.1 of Miscanthus floridulus. Lineage (NCBI taxonomy): Eukaryota > Viridiplantae > Streptophyta > Magnoliopsida > Poales > Poaceae > Miscanthus > Miscanthus floridulus. The sequence continues at coordinate 177,378,638 of NC_089580.1, read as the reverse complement.
TTTTGATTGAGTCGCCTGTTTCGTGGGGACTTGGAGTTTACAAGTCCCGGTCGCACCTTCCAAAGGGGCCGGAGGGCGTGGCTCAGCAAGCCGCCCCAAAGGAGGTGGTGGATGCCAAGAAGAAGACAAAAGCTAAGGAGGCTCAGTGGAGGTACCAGAATGAGCAGGATATCATCCGGTGCATGCAGGCTAGGGAAAATAGGAGTGACATTGAGTCAGAGCTTGAGTCGGAGGACCCCATAGGGGTGGGTGATGACATGATTTTCTCCGAGGAGGAGGAGGTCTGGGAGGTTGATGCGACCTCGATGGAGCATCGCGATCCTGTGGCTACGTCTGCTGGTGGAGAGCAGGAGGTAGAGAGGCGCGGCGATGTTCCCACGCTGAGGAAGCGTGCTGCGAGCGTGAACGCCATCGGTGAATGGGAGGCAAAGCGGAAGATGTCATCATGCCCTTCGGCGGCAGTGCCGGCCTTGTCCCCGCCTGCTGTGGATACGGCAGGACAAGCCTGGCGGTCGGAGGAGCGAGCTCGCACTCGTGCATCATTGGGGCCGGCTCTAGCGTGCGACCCGCAACAGGAGGATGCCCCGCCAGCTACTCTAGTCGGCGTGCCCTGAGCCGAAGGTCATGGTGATTCGCGGGCTGAGCTAGAGCCGGTTGTGTCGACTTCCCCAGTTGAAGCGAGGGGGCGTGGGTCGTGGCCCGAGAGTGGTCCTCGCCCTATGGGCCCATTGACGTCAGGTCGGGGCTTCAGAGTTGTACCGCTTACATCTTGGTATGCCTTTCTTTGTTTTTTTTATCTTGCTATTGAGTTTTTTGGAGTATGACTGACCTGTACTTTTTCAACAGCGGTCGGATGCTGACGGGGCTGAGCATCACCCCAACTCCTGTATAGGAGGATTGGAGGCCTACCTTGCAGCGTGTCACGGTGAGTGCTGGGGAGAGCAGGGTGGTGGCGGTGGGTCCTTCCCTTCCGAGGGCGATGCCCCTCGGATCGGTCACCAGGTACGGCAGCAAGCGTGATGGTGGCATTGGCGGCGATCCCGGTGGCGATGGCGGAGGCCACATCAGAGGTAACCCTTGCGACCCCTCCTCCACCGACTATAGTGGAAGAGGAGAGGGAGACCTGGTTCCCTGCCTCGCCGAGCAGATGGTCACATGGCTCACCCTCCCGGTCGGAGCTGAAGGTGTCGGGGGGAGATGTGGCCAGGCTGGAGCCAAAACATCTACTGGTAGCCCGTGAAATGAGGTGGTGGAGATCCCCTCCGATGGCAAAGTAGGTGATGAGGTGGAGCTGACAGCGCTGTCGCAGGAGCTAGCGGTGGTCCAGTCATTGGCTGGGCCTTCCAGCAGGTTCGGGGTGAGCCGTAATCTAGTGTGGCCCTACCCTAGTGACCCAAGGAAGGCTCGGTTCATCCTCCACGATGACAAGGAGGTGGCGCTCTAGCACTTCCTGAGGGAGAGCAGAGTGTCGATGGAGTCCGATCTCACCCAAGCCAAGGCGAGGCTTGAGGAAGTCTGGGAGCGGGTCAAGTCCTTCCATCAGACGGTTACGGTTGACCTACCCCGCGTCACAGAGGTAAGTCCTTTGTGATTTATCCTTGATCCCTTGGTTCCTTGCTGGTTGCTTCAGCGTGTTAGCTCCTTGCTTTGCATGGCTTTGGAGGGGATGTCGTGCCGTAAGTCTCTTTTCCTCTGGGAGAAGCATGCCCAGATGGCCGAGCTCGAGCGCGAGCTGGAGTCCTCCCGCTGTGGGTCCCAAGACCGGGCAGCAGAGGTGAACGAGGCGCGGGCAGCGGAGCTACTCGTGGTAGAGTGGGCGACCATCGCTGAGTGGGGGCTTGAGGCGGCAAAGGTCCGCCAGGCGAAGATCGAGGCGGCGCTGCAGAAGTCCCTAGCGAACACCGAGGCGGCACTCCAAAGATCCCTAGAGACCCTAGAGATGGAGCAGAAGGCTCTGGAGTCAGAGCGAAAGGCCCGATCAGAGGCTGACCAGGAAGTGCTCGCGCTTTGGGGCTAGGTGATTGGAACAGAGGAGGCGAACACCCGGCTGTGCGAGCAGGTGACTCGACAGGCGGAGGGACTCTCCATCCTCAAGAACTCCCGCCTTGGTACGTACCTTCTCTACTTTTCGACGTGTTGGTTTCTTCCTTTAGCTTGCTTCTGAGTTTGTCACCCTTCTTCCAGTGCTGGGTGGAAAGGTGGAGTCATTGGAGTGGGACCTGGAGACGACCAAGGCAATGATTGGTCGGAATGTGGAGGCGCTGGCCAAGTCCCTTGAGGAGCGATGTGCTCTCGAGGGGAAACTTGACTAGATTCACAATGTTGCCTAGCTCGTCGTCTCGAAGGTCTTTGGGTCGGCGCCAAGTACTAGTGCGCCCGCCATCTGGCTGGTGGAGGTTCTGGATGAGGTTCGGGACCTCATCATCGATAGGTTGTTCTACGGAACATCAGAGGTGTTGACTTCGGTGGCGACATACCACCCGGACCTGGACTTCGCCACCATCTGCAGTGGGTATGCCGATGGCTAGAGCATGGAGGACATCCACTCGCTTGGGGAGAGCTTGCTGCCACATGCAAAGTTGGTGGCCAAGCAAGTCTCCACGCAGTGGGTGATGGATGCTTGCCATGCGGACATGGCCAATGGCGCGCGTCAGGAGGATGTTGCCCAGCCAGTGGATGGCGTGGAGCCTGGGTTGGAAGCAGACGTCGCCCCGCCTCTGATCGAGCCAAATGTTGCCTAGTTGGAGGACGAGCAGCCCCTTCCCTCGCCGGTCAAGCCGGTAGTCGATGCCACTGGGGAGCCACAGTAGTAGTTTTAGAGTAGAAATACTTTAGCAGATGTAAAAGATAATGCCGTGGGGGAGACCCCTGTGTAAAGTGTTTTTGTGTATTCATGAATATAGTAGCTGTCGGGTTCATAAACCTAGGGTCCCTCGGGGACCGGCTTCCATGCCACGGCTCGACCCAGGAGGATGGCCTTTTCTTCTTCTGGACCGGCCCAAGAGTCTAAACTCAACAGACCAGAGCACTCGCTTTAGGCCCTGGCCGCCTCCGGCCCATCTTTTTGACCGGAGCACTAGCTCAGGCTCAGGCCAACTCTGAATGGCCTCTCCGATCGGAGCGCTAGCGTCAGGCCCTGGCTACCTTCGCATGGCCTTCCCTCAGAAAGCTTGACTCGAGGACCGCCTCCGACTCCGACACCGTGTCTCGGACCAGGGTACGTAGAAAACCCTGCCCATCGCTATTCTTCGACTGGCGCGCCAAAACCGACTGCAGCCATCCGACCGGGGACACCCGCTTGGAAAGAACTAGGAGGCATACGAAGGAAGGCAAGGTAGGGCTCGCAAGTCAAACCACGGCACCAGGGACCATACCCTGCAGAATAGTACTTTACAACCGCCCTACCACAAATAGTATTGTAGGCGCCCACAATTACCTCTACAGTATTGTAGGCGCCGGTCAAAAACACCCGTATGGTAAGACCCCCCATATGCCTCTGGGCATCAATAGTATTGTGGGCATCGAAATTCACCATACCAGGTGAACGTGGTAAAGTCATGCCTCCAGTCGGCGAGACAGCCTTTTTTTGCAGGTACTGATGTCCTCCAGTCTTGAAGAAAGCAGCTCAACATCCCACGTGTACCTGACATTCTACAGTGACATCAACAGTATTGCGGGCGCTCACCATTATCCTATCCCCATCGGCGTAGGCAACAAGGCTTAGAAACGTCCATACTCACTCTCCCTCTCACTTGTAAAGCCATCCCCTTCTTCTATAAAAGGGGATGTGCTCCCTCCAAACACAGACGATGAACCCAAGTCGACTTCTTCAAGTTCAGGTTCATTAGATCAATAGCTCGCAACCCCTCAAGCACACGCTAGGACAATTCATTCATACCATAGCTCTTGTCAATCTTGGCCCTTCCGACCGGACCGACCGGACACCCCGTCTCTCTCTCTCTCTCTCTCGTTCAGTCGTTTGTAACCCCACTACTAACTTCGAGCACCTGGGCTCGGGAATAAAGTCACCGACTGACCCACACTGGACGTAGGGCACGTTGCCTGAACCAGTATAAATCCCATGTCATTGAGTGCTAGACCACCTCCGATCACAATATACAACAAAACTACAAATATTTACTAGTTGGTCACTTTCTGCACCGACAGTTGGCACCGTCCGTGGGGAAGACGTTGTACGTTCAACACTTTTTTGGTAATCGGATGGCCCATTTCTCTACCACCCCCGCCATGGCAGGCCTAGGCGATACGATTCGCTTCATCTCGATGGAATTTCCTGCACTCTCACCCGCCGAGATGTGGGTTCCACCTGTCTTCGAGCCTTCCTAGGCCTTCCGCTTCGGAAGCCTAGACTTCACCGCCGATCGGCTCGGTGTACTCCACCTCCGCGAGGAGACTCACGACCCAGCACCCATCGAAGGGACGTCCTCCATCGACTCCAGGACACGCGACTCCAATGGCTCGGCATCTGTGCTTCATTCTGAGCAAACTCTCTGCTCAAACCCCGCTGTGAGTAATATATATGTTGGTATTTACTTACTACATTCTATCTTCCACCGAATACCCGGTGGGTTACCGTTGTCCCCGTCGCAGCCGCTGTACAGCCGGTCCCCCTATGGCCTCATGTCTCCCATGGACGTGTACGCCCGGGGGCTCCAGTGGATGCTGGCGTCGCCCCCTCTCACATCTAAACTTGTGGGGATGGCGGACTACGGTCCCAGCTGTCTCGACTTCATGGACGACGACGTCAGGAGTGATGACTCTAGCATCGGCGATGTGGCACCAAGCCACCGTCCATCCCGTGAGTGTGCCATGACGGACGCTCTGGAATGGTCGCTAGGGGTAACAGAGTCTGCACGGACTCATGCCCCTCCGGGCCCTCATGCGGAGACCTCTGAGCTCATGCACAAGCATGGGGAGGATCTACGACGACGGTGGCCGCATCAGCCACCAACTATGCCAGCGTGCTTGGCGCACCATGCTGTGCCCCGTGCGCATAGACCAGCGAATGGCGCCCGGGGTCACGCCTATCAGGTCCAGCACAACACCTCGAATAGGGGAACTGATCCCCCGCAGTTTGCTCGGGCCAGCCAGAACATTGCCGCCACGGCAATGCTCCTGCGCAGCTTGTCCGAGCTGAACGACCCTCGTGAACAGGCTATCCACCGGAACCTCCAGGCACTGGTGGAGACCGCCGTCGTTCAACAAGCGGACAATTCCATATCATGACGCCGACTCGCGACCTCGCTCCCCATCCGGGGAACAGAGACGCGACAGATGGGGCACTATGCCCTATCACCGTGACAACCACCAAGTGTGGCGTAGGAAGCCACAACGGCACCTCGTCTTGACTTGATGACCGCTCCATGCCGACTGCCCGTCTACGCACGCCTCGGACCGAACCGAGGCACACGCGACATCGACCAGAGTCCCAGCCCTGATAGCCCGGGGCCACCGACCTTCGCCCAACACCTCCAGCAAGCGTCGTTCCCACCGCGCTTCAATGGAGGCCACGGCAAAGGAAAGGCCAAGCGCTAGGATCAAGACGAGGGCCCCTCCACTTAGGGGGGAAAAAGAATAGAAAGAATCACCGCCAACCGGCCAACTCCACATTGGTCACCACGGCTGATCATGCGGGCACACCGTCCCAGCAGGGCCCCTCTGGCCACTTCCACGAGCTCATGGAGAGTCCATGCACCAACCACGACTACCTCGTGAACCACCACTACAAGGACTGCCTGCTCCTCAAGCGCCTGCTGAGGTAGGCTGGCAGGCCAAGAAAAAGAAGAAGGGGGCACAACGGACAAGGATCCAGACGACTGAAGTGATCCGACCGGACGCCTACCGACTAAAGGATAATGACGACGATGCTCTCACCAATCACCTTGGAATAGCTAGGTCATTTTCTTTTCCCCTAAGTTTCAGTCTTACTATTATTTACTTAACGTATGCTCCTGTAAGAGCACCCCAACCCGAACGTTTTTTGGATCGGGGTGCTCGGGGGCTCCACTAGGGGGCACTACTAATGGAGACGGGGATCCTGATCTTCCGTCAGGTGATGTTAACTATCATTGTGGCAGAGAATGACACAACGATCCGGCTTCAGATCAAAAGATCGAACCCTGCAATCTTAGCACCACAACTCCTCTAGTTATCAACCAAGACACGGATCCGATTGACCTCACCAAGAAGGATAATCCCTGCCTGTGCAATGAAGAACATAAGCAAGAATAAGAAAGAAAGCAACCAAATTGCGGATGAATGATTAATCTCACGAGTTGGGTTCTCATAAACCAATGGACGGCGAAACTGTTCTTGACAGAATATTTTAAGTAAAACCCAAACTCTAATGGAGGGGCAGCGGCTGTTTATGAAGACTCTAGGGTCGTGCAAGACCCCTGGACGCGCCCCTAATGGGCCCAAACTCTATACATGGTCCAACGGACCAAAAGACGGTGTCGCAGCACCCTGGCAGATTCTGGACGCTGACTTGTTTCGACGATTCCTGTTGATTCCGAATAGCTTTTGATGTGAAACCACTTGGATTGGCTTCCTTATCAAATTAGATTTCCATCCATATGTGGATCATTGAAAGTAGAGTCCGGATGTGTCCTGGGCGACCAGTTTAAATCAGACTAGTCCTAGAGGCCGAGGCAGACTCGAATTCTTGTTGGACTGGGCCTCCGGCTTGTGTTGGACGTCCTTACTGGTCATCATCACCTCCACCACTTCCTCTAAGCCCTTCATGATCCTCTCCAATGTTCCTAAGCAAGATAACATCATTAGGTAGTAGTCTATTCTTAAAAGTATGAAAAGTATCGCTTAAGAATGAGCTCACCTCTAAATTGAGTTGTCGCTTTCGAGCCCGGGTCATTGGACCTTGCATGACGGTTGGAGGATCAGTGGTTACCTCTGAAGAAGTGATGTCCTCATCATCCTCCCCCTCTTGAATTAGAGTCATCCTCGACTCAAGCTCATCTTCTTCTCCTAAATAAGGTTTCAAATCTACAATGTTAAAGGTGGGACTAACCCCGAACTCGGATGGCAATTCAAGTTTGTAGGCATTATCATTTATTTTCTCAATGATCTTGTAAGGACCAGCTGCTCTTGGCATTAATTTAGACTTACGTAGCTCAGGAAATCTATCTTTTCTTAAATGTAACCAAACCAAATCACCCAGTTCAAGTTTAATCTCTTTTCTTCCTTTACTACCAGCAATTCTATACTTTTCATTCATGCTTTCAATATTTGCTTTAGTTGTTTCATGTAACTTACGAATAAAATTAGCACGCTCTCTAGCATCACTATGTATTCTCTCTGTGGTAGGTAAAGGCAAAAGATCAATAGGAGCACGGGGGTTAAAACCATACACTACATGAAAAGGACTTACCTTAGTGGTGGAATGTTTTGCTCTATTATATGCAAACTCCACATGCGGCAAACACTCTTCCCACATCTTCAAATTGCGCTTCAAAATGGCTCTCAATATGGTGGACAATGTTCGATTCACAACCTCAGTTTGCCCATCAGTTTGGGGATCACATGTTGTAGAAAACAACAGCTTGGTCCCCAATTTATTCCACAACATGCGCGAAAAATGACTCAAGAATTTTGCATCGCGATCTGAAACAATAGTAGAAGGCATACCATGCAAGCGAACGATTTCTTGAAAGAAAAGGTTAGCAATATGAACAGCATCGTCGCTCTTATGACAAGGAATAAAATGTGCCATCTTAGAAAAACGATCAACCACCACAAAAATATTATCCCTCCCCCTCTTAGTCGTTGGCAATCCCAACACAAAATCCATAGATATATCTGCCCAAGGAGTAGAAGGAACCATAGATATATCTGCCTAAGAGGCATATACAAACCATGTGGGTTCAACCGCGACTTAGCTTTTTGACATGTGGCACACCGAGCCACATACCGCTCTACATCTCGCCTCATCCTTGGCCAAAAGAAGTGTGTGGACAGCACCCCCTCCGTCTTCTTGGCACCAAAATGTCCCATCAATCCGCCTTCATGTGCCTCCTACAGCAACAAAAGACGAACGGAACCAACTGGAATGCATAGGCGGTTAGCTCTAAACAAAAACACATCGCTGATCATAAACTTATTCCACGTGCGTCCCTCTCTACAATTAAGCAACACATCCTTAAAATCATGACAAGCGCATATTGTTCTTTAATGGATTGAAGACCAAAAATCCGGCAATCAAGTTGGGACAGCAATGCATATCTTCTAGACAAAGCATCAACAATCACATTATCCTTCCCTTTCTTATGTTTGATAATATAAGAAAAAGATTCAATAAATTCAACCCATTTAGCATGCCTATGATTCAGATTATTTTGAGAGCGAAGATACTTAAGCGATTCATGATCAGAATGAATAACAAATTCTTTAGGCCACAAATAATGACGCCACATCTCCAAATAACGAACAAGTGCATACAATTCTTTATCATACGTGGAATAATTAAGAACAGGACCATGCAATTTTTCGCTAAAGTAAGCAACTGGTTTACCATCTTGCATCAAAATACCACCAATGCCAACTCTACTAGCATCACATTCTAGCTCAAAAGTCTTACCAAATTTTGGAAGTTGCAGCAATGGTGCGTGTGTAAGCTTGTCCTTCAAAGTGTCGAAGGACTCCTCTTGTGCCTCTCCCCAATGAAACACCACTCCTTTCTTCATCAACTCATGCAAGGGGCAGCAATGGTGCTGAAATCTTTGACGAAGCGGCGGTAGAATCCTGCAAGACCAAGAAAACTCCTCACCTGTGTGACGGTTTGGGGAACCAGCCAACTCTTTATGGCTTCAATTTTCATCTCGTCTACCTCAATTTCCTATGGAGTTACAACATAGCCAAGAAAAGAAACTTGATCCGTGCAAAAGATGCACTTCTCAAGGTTACCAAATAAACGTGCATCACGTAAAGCATTAAAAACAGCACGTAAGTGATCCATATGTTTATCAAAAGACTTGCTGTAAATCAATATATCATCAAAGTAAACTACCACAAAATGTCCAATAAAAGCTCTTAAAACCTCATTCATTAAGCGCATGAAAGTGCTAGGTGCATTTGTCAAACCAAAAGGCATTACTAACCACTCATACAACCCGAATTTGGTTTTAAACGCAGTTTTCCATTCATCTCCAAGTTTCATTCTAATTTGGTGGTAGCCACTTCGCAAGTCAATCTTAGTGAAAATTATAGAACCACACAACTCATCAAGCATGTCGTCTAGCCTAGGAATAGGATGACGATACCAAATAGTAATATTATTGATGGCTCTACAATCAACACACATACGCCAACTTCCATCTTTCTTAGGAACCAAAAGTACAGGAATGGCACAAGGACTAAGGCTTTCACGTACATACCCGTGGTCCAAAAGGTCTTGGACTTGTCGCTGAATTTCCTTAGTCTCCTCAGGATTGGTTCGATAAGCAGCACGGTTGGGCAAGGTTGCTCCTAGAATCAAATCAATTTGATGCTCTATCCCTCTCATAGGTGGTAGCCCCGGGGGTATCTCAGCTGGAAAAATGTCCTCATATTCCTGCAAAAGGTTAGTGACAGCAGGAGGTACCAAACTAACAATATCATCAAGTGAAAACATAGCTCATTTGCATACCAAAGCATAGCAAATATCATCATCAGAAATTTCAGCAAAGTCACATTTTGTTGCAAGCATAACACCACCCTTCAATTTAATCCCCTCAACCTTAGAAATAGATGTAGTCTTATCCTTTTTAGGTGGGAAAATAGAATTAGCAACTTGCTGATTTTCAGATTGAACATTATTCAAACTAGCAGTGCGTTCTCTATTAGCTTGTACAATTTGAGCAGGGGTCAAAGGTACCATAGTAATTTTCTTTCCTTTATGCACAAAGTGTATTTATTACTTCTACCATGGTGTGTAGCATCATTATCATGTTCCCAAGGATGACCCAATAAAAGTGAACAAGCTTGCATAGGTACCACATCACAATCAACAGAATCAGCATAAGAACCAATGGAAAATGAAACTCTTCAAGTTTGTGTTACCTTTGCTTTACCAGAATCATTTCGCCACTGAATATGGTATGGACGTGGGTGTGGACATGTGGTCAAGCCAAGCTTCTTGACCAAATCAAAACTCACCAAATTGTTGCAGCTACCTCCATCAATAATGACACGTGCTCGACGGTCGCTGATGACGAAGAAAATCTGGAACAAGTTATGGCGTTGTAACTTCTCAGGTTGCTGGACTTGTGAGCTGAGCACCCGCTGTACAATGATGCTCCTATAAGACGCCATGGCCTCGTCACCAAGGACTTCGCCGTCCTCCTCATCTGCATCTTGGTCTTCTTCATCCTCAATGTTAGAGGTGCTGATGTAACCATCTTCTGTAGTAATATATGCCCACTGACTTGGGCAGTCCTTCTACACATGGCCAATGCCATGGCAGCGGTGGCACTAAATACCCGAAGTGCGTCCCGTCAATGCAACGGATGAGGAACTCTTGGTAGGCACTTGCAAAGAATTTTTACCTGAATCTAAAGGTCGTGCGGGTGGTGCCTTAGGTGTAGCGGAAACTCTAGAGGCTGTTGGTCGCTTGCTTGCTGGTGGAGGCGTCTGAAAAGTGGTTGGCTTGGTTAGCCCCGAAGATGGTGCCGAGCGTGGCATGTATGTGCTGGTGCTGACCTTGCTCTTGCCCTGTTGTTCATGCCCTTGCAATTCCTTTTCTGTAAGCATAGCAAACTGAAACAACTGGTTGACAGTGTTAAATTCTTTATAATCAACAATGTCCTGAATCTCATGCCTGAAACCTGAATAAAAACGACAAATGGCATCTTCGTTTCCCTCCACAACACTACAACGCATCAATCCCTTTTGGAGCTCACCATAGTAATCCTGTACAGATTTATCTCCTTGTTCTAAATGCATCAATTTCTTATGCAAATCTCTATGATAAGGAGGAACAAAACGATCACACATAGCTACCTTAAGTTCTTCCCATGTACCAGGTAAAGCATCCTGTGCAGCTAGCCCATTCCACTAAATAATGGCAAAATCCTTAAACTCACTAGTAGCTTGTCTAACTCTATGCTGCTCAGGTACAAGGTGGGCACTAAACTTTTGTTCTACCATCATCTCCCAATCAAGATATCCCTCAGCATCATAATGACTCGAAAAAGATGGTATTGTGAACTTAATTTTAGCATAAGGATCATCGGGCACACGGTGATTATTACCTTGACGGTGGTGGTGGTGGACACCACCCATACCTGTCGTGTTGCGGCGAAGACGTTGTCGTAATCTCTCTTGTCGGACAGCTGCTCGACCTATGTTCCCATTGGCATCATACTCCGTGTCTTGACCATCGGTGTTGCTACCGGAGACATCGTTGTTGCCCACCACAAAGGTTTCTAACTCAGTAACCTTGTCGGTTAGCGTGGAAATTCGCTTGTCCAATCTCTCCATGCTATTGCCAATGTTGAGCTCAATGAGTGCGTCAGTGACGGCCTTCCTGACGGCCTCATTCATCCTTTTTTGGGCATCCTCTACAACAACTTGTAGTTGCTCTTGACTGACACACTCGTTGAAACCCTTAGGATTATTATCTCCAGTCTGTTCATCTCCTGCTATTGAAAACACAAAAACAGGAACAAACTGGTGAAAGTTATCCCTACCAAATGACTACGTGGTTGCAGTGGTATCACTTTTCACAGCAAGTGGAAGCGTCTTACCAAGCTCTTACAAAGTTCTTACCAACACAAGCAGTGGGCGGTACAACCGACAGCTGGTTCATGATACCTGTGAGGCAGTGGTACCGAAATTGCAAGGCCCTTTGTCTGTACTGATCTAAAGAGTTTGTGGATCTTGGAAGGCAAAGAAAGAGTAATATGTATATCTAGCACACAAGTCAGTAACAGAAAGTAATGCTGAATTATAGTCCAAAGTACTTGTTCTCGTTGCTAGTCTAAAGTGTTGCAAGTACCAGGTGTGTGACAAAAGTATGGTGGATAGCAAGGTGATAGGTGTGAGGAAAATAAGTATGGTGGATGGAAACAGCAACACAAACAAGGAACCAGACAACACACGCTAACACAGCTCACTTTAGTCTTCTCTATGTGCTCCTCTAGATATAGTTCCTCTTTTGCCCTTCTCTTTTTTTCTATTTTTTGGGCTGTCGTTGTTTTTTGGGAAATTTTGACTTTTTTATTTTATTTTTTTGATATTTTTCCTTTACTTAGGAGTACAAAATAAGTAACCACAGAAAATATGAGCTCAAACAAGTGAAAAACGTGGCCTGTGGAATTTTCCGAAAACTGGATCAAAATCGATAAAAACCTTGTGACCACGAAACAAGGATCTTGTGACCACTTTTTGACCAATCTAAAAATTCCGAACCCCGGCAAAGTAGGAGATGGACGGATCTGAAATTTTTTTGATCAATTTGCATATATGGAACGTCAAAAACAGAGTTCGTATGCGAAAACTAGACCAGTTTTAAGAATTGACTCCGAATTAGAGGACAAAACGGGAACAATGTGTGCAAAATTGGTCACAACAGCCAAGATTTGATGAAAACGATGGAGAAAAACATACGAACTGGACTCTAACATGACCTAACCAGCAACAAGACCTCGACCAGGACACAAACTCAACATTACAGACTCTGAAACTAAAATATGCAAAGGCTATGGCGCGGAAGGTTCTAGGACAGGAAAAATGAGTATGGCACTGGACTATGGGATGAATGCGAAACACTCAAACTAGGGAATAAAAGTGAACCTGATGGTATACCTTAGCTCTGATTACCACTTAATGGAGACAGGGATCCCGATCTTCCGTCAGGTGATGGTAACTATCGTTGTGGCGAAGAATGACACACCGATCCGGCTTCAAATCGAAAGATCGAACCCTACAATCTTAGCACCACAACTCCTCTAGTTATCAACCAAGACACAGATCTGGTTGACCTCGCCAAGAAGGCTAATACCTGCTTGTGCAACGAAGAACACAAGCAAGAACAAGAAAGAAAGCAACCAAATTGCAGATGAATGATTAATCTCACGAGTTGGGGTCTCACAAACCGATGGACGGCGAAACTGTTCTTGACAGAATAATCTAAGCAAAACCTAAACTCTAATGGAGGGGCAGCAGTTGTTTATGAAGACTCTAGGGTCATGCAAGACCCCTAGACGCACCCCTAATGGGCCCAAACTCGATACATGGTCCAACGGACCAAAAGACGGTGTCGCAGCACCCTGGTAGATTCTGGATGCTGACTTATTTCAATGATTCCTGTTGATTCCGAATAGCTTTTAACATGAAACCCCTTGGATTGGCTTCCTTATCAAATTATCTTTCCATCCATATGTGGATCATCAAAAGCGGAGTCCGGATGTGTCCTGGGCGACCAGTTTAAGGCAGACTGGTCCTGGAGACCGAGGCAGACTCGAATTCTTGTTGGACTGGGCCTCCGGCTTGTGTTGGACGTCCTTGCTGGTCATCATCACCTCCACCACTTCCTCTAAGCCCTTCATGATCCTCTCCAATGTTCCTAAGCAAGATAACATCATTAGGTAGTAGTCTATTCTCAAAAGTATCGCTTAAGAACGAGCTCACCTCTAAATTGAGTTGTCGCTTTTGAGCCCGGGTCATTGGACCTTGCATGACGGTTGGAGAATCAGCGGGTACCTCTGAAGAAGTGATGTCCTCATCAACTACTATCTCTCTATTTTGTTTACTATTGTGTGGAGAAATTCCTTCCTATCCTAACGAAGGGGTAGTTCATTCCTTTAATTTACCTTACGTAGCTTTGCTTTAAAAATTCCGACTGATCACACCCCGCTCTTTCCTATGGTTACGAACAGCTGAGCCTCGCAGGCCATGCCCTGGGCTCACAAGGTCGCAATCTACCGAACAAATGGGCAGGTACGAGAAAGAAAGAACTAAAAAACAAAATTATGCTAAGGGAAAAAACTAAGGAACGAAGGGGAACAAGCTTCCTCGAACGGAGTAACTCCATCGCAGAAAACAAAACAACATTATAACTGTTAAGCACACGAACGTTTTATACAGGGGCTTCCCCCACAAACTTAAAAACTATCTACTTCCACTAAACTACTATTATTTTTACATGCTACTAGGCCGGCCCGGCGACATCCGACGACGGTGCAACCGACGAAGGCGCGAGCTGCTCACTTCCCAATGGCACGGCATCCGGCTCGGCCAAGACTGGGGCGACATTCACCTCCGACCTAGGCTCCTCGCCATCCGAGAGCTCTGCAGCATCCTCTCCACATGCGCTTTTGGCCAGGTCTTCATGGCAGACGTCCATCACCCACTCGGCGGAGACTTGGTCTGCCATCGACCGTGCGTACAGCAGCAAGCTCTCCCCAATGGACTAGATGTCCGCCATGCTCATGCCTTCAGCGTATCCGCTATAGATGGTGGCGAAGTCCAGGTGCGGATGGTGCATCCCCACCATGGCTAGCACCCCCGACGCTCCGTAGAATAGCTCGGACCTGATAAGATCCCAGACCTCCCCCGGGACCTTCGCTAGCTGGACAGCGGGTGTGCTGGTGCTCGGCGCCGACCCAAAGATCTCCGAAACAACGTGCTAGGCAACATTGTGGATCTGGTCAAGATCCCCCTCAAGAGCACGATGCTCCTCACAGGACTTGGCTAGCTACTCCGTATTTTGGCTAAGCATCGCCTTGGTCATCTCTAGGTCCTGGTCCAGCACCTCCACTTTTTCGCCCAGTTCTGCGAGGAGAGCAATGAGCTCAGAAACAGGCTAAGGGAAAAGCCAACACAACAAAAAAACAAAAAGGGTACATACCGATGTGAGAAGCCTCAAGGGTGGAGAGATCCTTCGCTTGCCGAGCCACCTACTTGCGTAGCTGGGCCACCTGCTCACGCAGCCAGGCACTCGCGTCCTCCGTCTCCATCACCCGGCCCTGGAGCACGAGCACCTCTCGATCCGCCTTCAACCGGGCCCTTCGCTCCACCTCTAGGGCCTTCTCCACCGACTCTAGGGCGGCGTGCTCTGGATCAAGGGCCGCCAAAGCCTCCTGAAGCGCCACCTCGGTGTTCGCCAGGGACACCCGCAACTCCGCCTCAGTCTCCGCCTAGTGGGCCCTTGCCGCCTCGAGCCCTTGCTCGGCCGTAGTCACCCGCTCCTCCGCACGCTGCCCCTCCACCCGCGTCGCGGCTGCCTCGGCCGCCCGGTCCTAGGACTCGCGGCAAGCGGACTCTGCCTGATACTCGAGCTCGGCCATCCGGGCGTACTCCGACTGGAGGAAGTGGGACTTGCGGGACGACGTCTTCCTTATTTCCTACAAAAGGCAAGCATGCTAAAAACAACCGACAACGGATCCAAAGGGTAAAGGACAAGCACCAGAAACTCACCTTCGCCGCGAGCTGCATGTCGCCCTCAACCAACTGCCGAGCAAACGAGCCCGCTTTCGGGCACTTTCAAGCTGCGCGGTCAGCTTGGTGAGTTCTGATACCGTGACATATCCTTGCCCCCCCAAAGATGTCCAAGAGCTAACGCTCCCGGGAGTCCTAGAGGATGAACCGTGTGCTCGCTAGGTGCTTAGGGCAGGGCCACTCTAGGTCACCCTCCGGCACCACCGCCAGGTCCCACGACGACACCACCGGCCCACTAGAGGTCCCAGCCACCGCCTGGACCACCGCCAGGCCCTGCGATGGCACCAACGGCTCTACCATGACATCACTAGCGGGTTGCCGCAATGGAATGAACTAGATCAAAGAAATAGGAAGGAGTAGAAAAGAAGCACGAACAAAAACAAGGGAATGCACCAATGTGGACGCGATCGAGGCGTTGAGCGGTACGGGTTTTCCCGCAACCGTCTCCCTGGGCCTCAGCTACAGCACCCGACCGATGCGACTCCAGACCTCTCACTCAGGATAAGCACCTGAGATACAGGTCCCAGTCAGACATCTCCGACTGGAGCTCTCCGAACCCCGTCTCTTAGGTCACCAAGGTCCCAGTCGGACGTCTCGGACTGAAGCTCTCCGAACCCCATCTCTCAGGTCACCAAGGTGAGCATGTGTTCATTAAAACAAACTGTTCACACAAGGGCTAACCCACGATTAACAAGCATAGGTCCCGATCGGACGTCTCCGACTGAAGCTCTCCGAACCTCATCACTCCAGTCGTCAAGACCAGACCTGGAGAGATCCAACATCAAGATCTCCACCAAGAGAGATCAACCGGCCTCCTGAGTCGATCGATTCACTCAGGATAAGCACCGGGACACAGATAGGAAGCGAAGGGATGCCCCATGTGGGCCACGCCGACTCCGTCATGAATGACGAGCTCGGGTCCCGGTCAGACATTTCTGACTGAAGCTCTCCAAGCCCTATCACTCAAAGCTATCAAAGGTAAACACTGTAAAACCCCCTCTATTTCTTTATAATCATTTCATACCATACGCCTAAATCCCTCGGACAGTTAGGGCATGAACCGCCCGGGGGCTCGGGAACTAAGCATCGCACATGCAGCGAAATGCATCCAGAACGCTCCGTGTTGCGCCACAAAGCGGTGGCATGCCTCATTCGATATGAGCAACCAAACAGAGCCAGGGGAGAAAACCATAGATGAGCACTGTGCGGCCTTTGCCTGGTCTGGCAAACCGGGTCATCTCAACCTTCTCGTTCGATCCTAAACCTCTCGCCAAGCCCATAGAATCTCCATCGAGGGGAGGCCATAAGGCCACCCGGGTCGGTCTCCAGAATGACCTAGGCATCTACCGGGCTACAGGTAAAGGAGTAGTGGAATGCCACAAGAGGGCTATGCTGACCCCATCACGAACGACGGACCCAGATTCTGCTCGATCACACCCGTTAGCGAACTCACCGAGCTAGTCTTCGAGCCCGAGCGATCGGGACAGACGACGAAACTCAGCCCCTCCGGTTGTGAGGAATCGGATAGGGTAGCGCAAAATGACTCACACCAACCCCCATGAAGGCCCAACAAGGCTTGGGGGCTCAAATGCCATGGGACCACGACTCCGAACTCGCGTTGATAGGATCGGCGACATCCGGCTATGGCTCTTGGGACCGCGACTCCTAAGCTCGCGTCGACAGGATAGGCGACATCTGACTACGGCTCTTAGGACCGTGACTCCTAAACTCGCATCGACAGGATAGGCGACATCCGGCTATGGCTCTTGGGACCGCGACTCCTAAACTCGCGTCGACAGGATCGGCGAAATCCGGCTACGACTCCTGGGACCACGACTCCTAAACTCGCGTAACGACTTCCTAAACTAACTAAACTAACTCTCTCAATCCACGGCGTGCATCGACGTCAGGGTCCATTCATAAACTCCGCCTCACCCGATCCCATGACGCGCATCGACGCCAAAAGATCAGTGAGCTCTAACACAACCGAACCGAGCTATCTCCACCCTCGGCATGCATCGACGCTAGGGTCCGTTCATAACTCCGACTCACCCGATCCCACGGCGTGCAATGACACCGTGGTTAAATAAAATTCCATCTCAAACTAAAAAACACGCATACATGCCTGCTGAGGCAACACCCCTAGCCGGTTCAGCCCAAACCGCCTGGGGCTCAGGGGCTACACCCATGGGTGCGCTCGCGCGCACCCGCCGACAAAACAGAAAAACATCCCCCGTTAACAAACTCAAAAGCACCCCCAGCCGGTTCGGCACGAACCACCGGGGGCTCAGGGGCTACACCCGTAGGTGCGCTCACGTGCACCCACCGGCAAGACAAAAATCCCCTAGACGATTCTGCCCGAATCGCTCGGGGGCTCCTGTCGGGTTCAAAAACCCGGGGTCCCTCGGGGACTGGCTTCCACGCCAGGGCTCAACCCAGGAGGATGGCCTTTTCTTCCTTTAGACCGGCCTAAGAGTCTAAACTCAATAGACCGAAGCACTCGCTTTAGGCCCTGGTCGCGTCCGGCCCATCTTTCTGACCGGAGCACTAGCTTAGGCTCAGGACAACTCCGAACGGCATCTCCGATCAGAGCGCTAGCGTCAGGCCCCGGCTACCTTCACATGGCCTCCACTCGGAAAGCCTAACCCGAGGACCGCCTCCGACTCTGACCCCGTGTCTCCGACTAGGGTTCGTAGAAAACCCTGCCCATCGCTATTCTCCGACTCGCGCACCAGAACTGACTGGAGCCATCCGACCAGGGACGCCCGCTCAGAAAGAACCAGGAGGCGTACGAAGGAAGGCAAGACGGGGCTCGCAAGTCAAACCACGGCACCAGGGACCATACCCTGCAGAACAGTACTTTATAGTCGCCCTGCCACAAACAGTATTGTAGGCGCCCACAATTACCTCTACAGTATTATAGGCGCTGGTCAAAAACACCCGTACGGTAAGACCCCCATATGCCTCTAGGCATCAACAGTATTGTGGGCGCCGGAATTCACCGTACCAGGTGAACATGGTAAAGTCATGCCTCCAGTCGGCGAGACAACCTTTTTTGTAGGTACTGATGTCCTCCAGTCTTAAAGAAAGCAGCTCAACCTCCCACGTGTACCTAACATTCTATAGTGACATCAACAGTATTATGGGCGCCCACCATTATCCTATCCCCATCGGCGTAGGCAACAAGGCTTAGAAACATCCGTACTCACTCTCCCTCTCACTTGTAAAGTCATCCCCTTCTTCTATAAAAGGGGATATGCTCCCTCCAAACACAGACGGTGAACCCAAGTCGACTTCTTTAAGTTCAGGTTCATTAGATCAATAGCTCGCAACCCCTTAAGCACACGCATGGACAATTCGTTTATAGCATAGCTCCTGTCAATCTCGGCCCATCCGACCGAACCGACCAGACACCCCATCTCTCTGTCTCTCATTTGTAACCCCACTATAGACTTCGAGCACCTGGGCTCGGGAATAAAGTCACCGACCGACCCACACTGGACGTAGGGCTCGTTGCCTGAACCAGTATAAATCCCATGTCATTGAGTGCTAGGCCACCTTGAATCACAACGTATAGCAAAACTACAAATATTTACTAGTTGGTCACTTTCTGCACCGATAGTAACTTTGTTTTAGTGATGGAACTACTTCGTTCGGGAAAGCTTATCCCATCCGTTCCTTATTTTTATCTTAGCATAACTTTGTTTTTTATTCTTTTCTTTTTCGCACCTGCTCGTTCGTACCATAGGATGCAACCTTAAGAGCCCGCTGAAAGGTCCTAATATGGCTAGATGGGGTGAATAGCCTATTTAAAAATCTACAAACCAACTAGTGTAATTTGATTAGTATAACAATAGCAAAATACAAACTTGCTCTAGCTCTACAAGAGATGCAAGCCACCTATCCAAGAATTCTAGTTGCTATGATCAGTAAACACACAATTTGCTATGTCACTACTCACTAAGAGCTCTCACACTTACTACACTAAAGAGCTCCACTAGACGAACTTAAACTACAAAGCAAGCTCTCAATTCTAGCTACACTAAAGAGCTTGCTACAACTAGTTTGTAAGAATATAAATGAGTGAGTAGGATAATTATACCGTCGTGTAGAGGAGTGAACCAATCATAAGATGAATACTAAATCAATCACTGGGAGAATACCAAAGGGTAAGAGACAACCAATTTTTCTCTCGAGGTTCACGTGCTTGCCAGCATGCTAGTCCCCGTTGTGTCGACCAACACTTGATGGTTCGGTAGCTAAGAGGTGTTGCACGAACCTCATCCACATAATTGGACACTGCAAGAACCTACCCACAAGTGAGGTAACTCAATGACACAAGCAATCCACTAGAGTTACCTTTCGGTGCTCCACCGAGGAAGGCACAAGACCCCTTACAATCACCATGATCGGAGCCGGAGACAATCACCAACCTCCGCTCGATGATCCTCGCTACTTCAAGCTGTCTAGGTGGCAGCAACCACCAAGAGAAACAAGTGAATCCCACAGCAAAACATGAATACCAAGTGCCTCTAGATGCAATCACTCAAGCAATGCACTTGGATTCTCTTTCAATCTCACAAAGATGATGAATCAATGATGGAGATGAGTGGGAGGCTTTGGCTAAGCTCACAAGGTTGCTATGTCAATGCAAATGGCCAAAAGAGTGAGCTTGAGCCAATCATAGGGCTTAAATAGAAGCCCCCACGAAATAGAGCCGTTGGCTCCTCAGTCCACTAAAAAATAGGGTGACCGGATGCGCCAGTCAGATCGACCGGACGCTGGACTCCAGCGTCTGGTCACGTGATGCATGCCATGTATCCCCTGCTTCAAACACTAACCGCCCGATCTCAATGGTCATTAGTACATTTAAGTTGTGACTAGACTCGTTGCTTTGAAGTGACCGGACGTAGGATCCCAGCGTCCGGTCGTTTCTAGTAAGGTACCAGTCACGACCAGACACGTCTGGTCACCACCGACCGGACACACCCAGCGTCTGGTCACTCACTGTCTCCTCTGTGCACCGCCATGTCAGCATAGGCTCTGAGTGTCCGGTCACCCTTCACGCCAGCGTCTGGTCACAAGACCGAGACAGCATGCTCACTACTGCTACTGACCGGACGCAGGACCTCAGCGTCCGGTCACTACGTGACCAGTGTCCGGTGCATTCTATGAAACCTTGTCTTTTCTGTCTAGGGCGCCGGTGGCACCGTCGGGCTGTCCGCACTCTGCCGGTGAAGTTTCTTACCCTTGCTCAAAAGTGCCAACCACCAGGTGTATCACCTTGTGCACATGTGTGTTAGCATATTTTCATAAATATTTTCAAGGGTGTTAGCACTCTACTAGATCCTAAATGCATATGCAATGAGTTAGAGCATCTAGTGGTACTTTGATAACCGCATTTCGATACGAGTTTCACCCCTCTTAATAGTACGGCTATCAATCCTAAATGTGATCACACTCACTAAGTGTCTCGATCACCAAAACAAAAAATGGCTCCTACCACTTATACCTTTGCCTTGAGCCTTTTATTTTTCTCTTTCTTCTTTTCAAGTCCAAGCACTTGATCATCACCATGGCATCGCCATCATCATGTCATGATCTTTATTTGTTTCACCACTTGGAATATGCTACCTATCTCATAATCACTTTGATAAACTAGGTTAACACTAAGGGTTTCATCAATTCACCAAAACCAAACTGGAGCTTTCACCCGCGAGGCTTAGCTGCTCATAACCATAGGTAGAGGCGGGGTGCGATCGGTCGAAATATTTAAAGCAAAGTTACGTAAGGTAATTTAAAGGAACAGATTACCCTTTCGTTTGGGTAAAAAAAGATATTTACCATATGATAGTAAAAAAGAGCGGTGGTATTGCACCTCATTTACCATATGATAGTAAAAAAAGAGGGGTGGTATTGCACCCCCGTGGAGCCCCCGAGCGACCCGGGCCAAAAGTGTTCGGCTTGGGGCGCTTTATAGGAGCAAACGTTAAGTAAAAATGGTAAGACTAAATTTTTAGAGGAATAAACGACGTAGATGTTCGCTGTTCCAAGTGTTGGTGAGAGCGTCGCCGTTGTCGTTCTTCAGTTGGTAGGCGCCTGATCGGATCACCTCGGTTGCCATATAGGGGCCTTCAGTCGTCCGGATCCTTGCCCGCCACGCCCCCTTTTTTGGCTGCTGCCTCCTTGCCTTTTCCTTCCTTCGGCCCACCGGCCTGTCGTAGAAAGCGCTTGAGGAGCTTGTAGTCCTTGTAGAGGTGCTTGACGGGGTAGGCGTGATTGGTACATGGGCTCTCCATGAGCTCATTGAAGTGGTCAGGCAGGCCCTACTGGGGCTGCTTGCCCATGGGATCAGCCGCGGCAACCAACGCGGGGTTGGCCAGTCGATGCCGATCATTCTTGTTCTTTTTGCCCCTCTGTGTGGAGGGGCATTCGTCCTAGTCCTCGCTCTTGGACTTGCCTTTGTCCCGGACTCCGTTGAAGACCACTCCGATCGTCTCCTCGTTGGAGGCGTGGTTCATGGCGACGTCGAGCAGGTCACGGGTGGTACGAGGCTTCATGAAGCTAAGCTTGTGGATTAGAGACTCGTAGGTTGTCCTGGAGAGGAATGCACTGATCATGTCCGCGTCGACGACATCAGGAAAGGAGTTGCACCACTTTGAGAACCTACGGATGTAATCCCATAGGGACTTGTTGGGCTCCTGCTGGTAGCTCTTGAGGTCCTAGGAGTTCCTAGGGTGAACATACATCCCCTGAAAGTTCCTGACGAAGACCCTCTTGAGGTCCGCCCAGTCGTAGATGCTGTTGCACGGGAGGAATTCGAGCCAAGCTTGAACATGTTCTCCTACGTAAATAGGGAGGTACTGAATGATGAAGTGGTCATTATCCACTCCACCGGCTCGGCAGGCGAGCCGGAAGTCTTCAAGCCATATGCCTGGGTTCGTCTCCCCGGTATATTTGGTGACGTTGGTAGGCGGTCGGAAGCTTTGTGGGAACAATGCTCTTTGGATGTGTCGACCGAAGGCCCGTGGTCCCAGACCATCTGAGCTGGGACTCTAGTCGTTCGGCCAACGACCATGTCTAGGGTGCATTTCACCAATCCCCACGATGGTCGGATCGGGGTCTGTGTCGCCTGCCCTCACTGTCGCTCGATGGACGTCATCATCATGCCAGGCCCGACGCCGATTGCTGATGACACTATGAGCGTCTTGGTTCTGCCTGAGTCGCTCGCGCACAGGGGGTCAGTGTGGAGCGGGCGCTAGGTTAGACCATGGCGCTGCTACGACCTCCTATGTCGTGCTTGGTGGCTGTAGTGGTGAGCGGATGGAGCGATTCGTCTGGTGCGTCCCCACTCCCTTGGCGGGGAGAGAGGCCACGAGTTGGTGTCGCGATACGGAGCTTTCTACCTATTGAATGGCGACGGTCTCCACCAGCGCCCGGAGGTTCTGGTGGACCACCCGTTCTTGGGGGTCGACAGGTTTGGGAATGCCGCGTAGAAGCATCGCCATAGCGGCGATGTTCTGGTCGGCCCGAGCGAACTATGGGGGATCATTCCCTCCATCCATGATGTTGAGCCGGACCTAGCGGACACGCCCCCTGGCGCCGCGCCGGGTTACGCGCATGGGGCGCAGCGTGGTGCGCTGAACGTGCGGGCGTAGCGTGGTGCGTCATGGCGGCTGGTTCTGCCGCCGTTGTCGTAGCTCCTCATCATGCTCTTGTGTGAGCGCGAGGGCCCCCACACGAGGGTCCGGAGGGGTGTGAGTCTGCAAGGACTCCGCTACCACCGGTGGCTATCCCGGAATATCCGCCATAGCACACTCCCAGGACTAACGGTGGTTAGGTGCTATGTCGCCGATGTTGGAGCCGTCACTCTCAACCTTGTCATCTACGAGTTCGTAGAAACAGGTGGGAGCATAGCTCGCCATCCCTATAATTTCAGATATGAGAGGAGGCGGCATCAACATTTTTTGGAGCCCCGAGCATACGCGTCTGCGGGGGACGCGAGGCCATAGGGAACCGGTCGTACGGTGGTTACGGTGTGGACAACACGGTCCCTCTGGATAATCGGTAGAAGATAGTACATAGCGAGTAAATAACAACATGCGCATTACTCACAGCGGGGTTTGAACAGGGAGTTTACTTGGAATGAAGCGTATGCACCTCGTTGTTGAAGTCGTCGTGTGTTCCGGAGCCGATGGAGGGCGCCCCTCCAATGAGCGCCGGAACAAGTGCCTCCTCGTGGAGGTGTAGTACGTCGAGCCGGTCGGCGACAAAGTCTAGGCTTCTGAAGAGAAAGGCTTGGGATGGCTTGAAGACGGATGGAACCCACATCTCAACAGGTGGGAGTGCGGGAAACTCTAGTGAGTCAAAGCGAGTCGTATCGCTTGAGCCCGCCATGGCGAAGATGGCGGAAAAGTGGGCCATCCGATGACCAAAAGTGTGAACGTACAACATCTTCCCCATGGACAGTGCCAACTGTCGGAGCAAAAAGTGACCACCACGTAAATATTTGTAGTTTTGCCGTACGTTATGATCGGATGTGGTCTAGCACTCAATGACACAGGATTTATACTGGTTTAGGCAACGTGCCCTACGTCCAGTTTGAGTCGGTCGATGACTTTATTCCTGAGCCTAGGTGCTCGAATTTTGCTGTGGGGTTACAAATGGAAGGGAGAAAGATGGGGGGTGCAAGCGGTCCGGTCAGACTTTGGACTAAACGGCCAAGAGTTACGGGAGCTCCGCTATGCGCTAAGTGTTCGAGTGTGTGCTCGAGTGTCTGAACCTAGTGGTTCTGTTGTTGTGTGTGAGTGAACTGATAGAGCTATCTGTTGAGAGAGAGCGCATCCTCTTTTATAGACGAAGGGGATGGCCTTATAAGTGAGTGAGAGAGAGAAAATGTACGTATGCTAAGTCTTGTTGCCCATGTCGTCGGGTACAAGATGATTGTGGACGCCCATAACACTATTAATGTCAGATGCATGTGGAAGGTTGTGTCGTCTTCTTCTGGTATGGCAGACGTCGGTGCCTGTCATACTGTTGATGCCCAGAGGTATGCAAGGGGTTTTACCGTCCTCATCCGGTATGAGAGTTTTGTGTGCGCCCACAACACTGTAGGGCAAATGTCGACGGCCACAACACTGTTTTGGTGCTGACATGCCTGTTGATACTGTTCTGTAGGTGTGCAGGGTACGGTCCTCGGTATTGTTGTTGACTTTTGAGTGTCCTGCTTTACTTGCTCCGCCCGTTTTCTGGTCCTTACCGAGCGGGCGTCCCCGATCGGTTGGTCCTAGTCGGCTCCAACTGTGCTAGTCGGAGAAGAGATATAAGCAGAGGTTCGGTGTATTCCTGGTGGGAGAGGCAGACCAGAGTCAGAAGCGGTGTTTTGGCCTGGCCTTCCGATCGAAGAGGCGGGCCGGAGTCAGAAGCGAGGCCTTCCGATCGGAGAGGCGGGCCAGAATCGGAAGCGGGCGTCGTTCCTCTTTGGCCAGGCCTTCCAGTCGGAGGCTGGTTCACCCTTCTGTCCTGTTTGTTAGGTTTTTGGGCCAGCCTAAGAGTTGCGCATCGTTCGCAGCGTCGTCTGCTGGGCCGAGCTTTTGCTGAAAAGCTGATCCACGAGGAACCCCAAATTTATGAACCTGACAACCATTTTCCAATCCCTCTTGATACCTAGAACCCAAACATGCCCTTATACAGTATGATCAAAACAAAATGTAAAATACGAACGGATCATAGATCAGTTAGTTAGGTTTCTTATGGTAAAACCTACTCATCAGGCTTTAAGTCCTCGACTAAGCATGAGTGCTTGTATTTTTCTGAATTTATTTTAGGATTTAACGACGCTATGCCTTCAGTGGTAGACGATGTGCTCCTCGACAGTGAAGCGTCAATGATGACTTCATAAATCTTGAGATTTGCCAGCGTAGTTCTTCGAAGGTGCTTAGTGATGAGTGTACATGCGTGGTGTGAACGTCCGTGTTGTACTGTACAGTATAATTTTAAAAAACAAAATGTAAAACGGATAAGAGAAGGTCGGTCAGCCACGCACTCGCGGGGACGGAAGCACACCAACGAGCTTGCAGATCCCCCATGGCAAGCTCCACCTCCCTCCTTCCCCTTCTCGTCCCCGCCCCTGCCTGTCGCCACCGCTTCCACACGTCCACGTCCGCATCCCCCCGCCACCTGCGCCCCTCCCATGCTCCTCGCCTCCTCCGCGCTGCCCGGCGTCGACACTCCGACGCCGTCGTTGTCGTCCCAGATGCCCGCCCCTGGGTCGGCGATCTCTCGGGCGCCGCCGCGTCCTACCGGGACGGAAGCGAGGAGGACGAAGACGACGCAGATGAAGAGGAGGACGAAGACGAGGACCGCAGCCTGGACCTACTGGCCCGGTTCCTGCACTCCGTGTTCAGGAAGGCCTCCCGCCGCGCGCGCCGCGCTGCCAGGTCCGTGCTGCCGCCTTCCGTCCCCGCCGAGCTGGTCCGTTCCCCTCTTCGTTTATCTTCTCTATTTTAGTTTTCTGTTGGAAATTGGCGGTGCGGTCTCGGTATTGGGCTTGATCTGGTGGTGCCCATGCGTGTGTAGGTGAAGTTTTCGGTCAATGGCGTGCTGGTGCTGACGTCCTTATGGATCCTGAAGGGTCTTCTCGAGGTGAGCGATTCATTCATATGCTCAACTATTTGATGGTCTGGTCTGCTTCGTACCAATTGTGAGCATCACTTTTCAATGCTTGTCTCGTGATCATGCCGTCGGTGAAGTGTTGTGTTTGCAACATGGATAACAGTGTCATTTGTTCTTCTGAAGGGCATCTTGGTTCAGGGAAGTATCTAGTTCATGTTGATGAGGCATCCTTTGCATTCTGCTTAGAGAACTCTTTTTCAAATTTGGCTGTTGGATGCTTTGATTCTTAAAACTGTGGATTGATGCTAGGATTATTAGTTGTGCTGTCATATGGTTAAGAGTTGTATACGACTATACGTTATGCTCAATTAGTTGGATATGTATTTCACAATAAACCAGGCGGCAGGGGATTACCTTAGGTCTTCAGCAAAATGAAAAATAGTTTCAGACAGGAAGCATAAGGCTTACTGGATGATAAAGGTCTTGAGCTTTTGAGATAGCTCAAGCTTTAGCACAGATAATGCATAGGCACAAGATAATCAAGTAGAACTAGCTAAAATAGAAGGATGCATCACTCAAAGTCAGCTATTGCCTCTTGCAGTTCATCAGGTAAGGTACCAGAGGGTCGTCTTCTACTGTTGTACAGTAGTAAGCTTGAGCTCGGCTCATACACCATGCAGCATCTCCTCCTTGTTGTGCCTGGCTATTAGTCATCCTCTAGATGAACATGCTTGGATGACTATGGAGCATGTATGCATAGCATGTAGGCACGGGCTGTCCATTTAGGGCGCGTTTGGTTCCCTGCATGAGGCTCATCCAGGCCCACTAGATGCAACTTTCACGTGTTTGGTTTCCTGGTCTGCGGTTTCAGCCAGGCTGCTCCCGTGCAAAAGTCGCCCCTCGGCCTGGCTCACTCCGTGCAGAAAAAATCTGCGTATCTGGCGATCCAGGCTCACTTCGGGCGCGTTTGTTTGCCTGGATCAGCCGGGCCACTGCGCCCGTGGGCTGCAACCCGGGGTGTTTGTTTGCCTGGACCGGATTGGGAGCCAGGCCAGCACGCCCATCAAAGCACCTCTAGGCCTGGCCCCGGAGGAACGAAAAAAAAATTCGTTCCTACCGGGCTCGGTTGGAGCGGGCGCGTTGTGGGCCACGAGACAACGCTTCCATCACCTCCCTTACTGTCACCTCTTGCGACCTCGTCTTCTTCTCTCCACAGCGACGCCGCGGCACCGTTGCGCCACCACCCGACACCAGACAGGAGAAGCAGAGGAGCAGTTTCGCCGGCTCACGCGCGCCGCAGTACTAGAGGAGCAGCTTCGCCGGCGCAGGCCACTCGCCCAGGACGCGTCCCGAGGGGTGCCGCTCGTCGTAGCCACTCCGGCTCGGCCGGATCTGGGTGGTCGCCGGCCGGCCCCCAGCCGCCGCAACGCAGCCATGCAGGCTGTCGCTGGGAGCAAGCCGCGGGCGCGGGCGCCGCCGCCGCGCAGGCCGCCGCTGGCGAGCAGGCCGCAGGCGCGGGCCACGCTGCCCTGCAGGCCGTGGGCGCGGGCGCCGCCGCCGCGCCGCCCGCCACTGGCACCACGCCAAGCTCCCCACATCCCCTTTCCCCTCCTCTCCACATCCCCTGCTCGTCGTGCCGGTGGCCTACTTGTGGTGGCGCCGGTGGTCTGAGCAGCTATGCCGGCGGTCGATGTAGGTATCCTTAGTGCTCGACATCGTGCCCACGGCCAGGATCGAGGGTGTCACTCGCGGACGCCGATGCGTCGCGGGTGGCACCGTGGACGCCGGGGCTTGGTTTGGATGGGAACAAAGTCAAGCCTTGGGCTGGTGTGGCTGTGGCGCATGGCCATGACGTGGGTGACGGACACATCAGTGGCGACTGGGGCGATGTGAAGAGTTCGCCGGCAAAGGTGCCTATTCATGGTGGCGAAGCGGAGGTGCTCGATGAAATGGCAATGGGGGTGAGGAATCAGCAGCAGTGGTGGTAAGGCTACCCATATGCCTGATGCAGGGTAATGATACACGATTGTACAGGCAAACAAACACCAGCTCGCTCTCAGCCAGCCCCTGCTACAACCAGGCAAACAAACAACTCCAGTTGCACCTCCTGGGCCTGTCCACCGATGCCCAGGCCCGGCTGGTACACGCCGGCCTCCCTGGTCCAGGGAAACAAACACGCCCTTCATGCAGGCAAGCGCACGGGGCCATGTGCACAGCGAGAGAACGAGTTGGCTGATGGCTGTCACGGGCAACCAAACAGGCTCCGCATCTGGCTTGGTTGTCTGAGTGCGGGCAATCAAACAACTGCTACTTGCATGTGATTGGCATGGCTACCTTGGGCCTGTATGGGTTGAGCGGACCAGGCTGGGAGGGGAAGGGAGCCAAACACGCCCGAAGCTGTAGGAAGGATGTGTATATATAAATCAGAAACGTGAACTGTAATTATCTAAGGCGTAAAATATAGTGAAAAACTGTTGCCAGATGTGAGTTTTTTTTTTGTTATGGTATATGCAGCTGAATAAACTCATAGAGTTCATAATATTATGTGAATG
Source organism: Miscanthus floridulus (assembly GCF_019320115.1). Lineage (NCBI taxonomy): Eukaryota > Viridiplantae > Streptophyta > Magnoliopsida > Poales > Poaceae > Miscanthus > Miscanthus floridulus. Next base: position 177,350,019 of record NC_089580.1, on the reverse strand, counting down.
AGGGGTTTCTTATTTAAGTTTGGTACATGTTTGTACTGTTTGATTAGCCCATATAACACTCTGCATCTAGTATTTTTATAAGGTTTGAACTATTTTTACTTTCTAGCTACCTTTATTCTTGTTGGCACCTGCATTCAGACAATAGCAATTTAAATTTCCATCCGTCGTCTATTTTAGTTGGGTTTATTCCTAAAAACTGGTTGCACAAGTGCAGATTACAGGTCTTGTGCAAGCCTTTTTATCTGAGCTTATCATTTATCACCCCAGTAGCCATTCTCAGTTGAGAATCAAAATAGAAAAATGTTTTATTAGCCCACCTTCCAATCAAATGCTCACTCAATCACTTTTAGGCTGATGTTAATTAAATCCCGTCTGCAATTTGAGTATTTGAGCTTGTGCAATCAAAGCCCCCTACAACCATGTAATCGTCTAATTAGGCCCTTACTAAATATGATCGACGCAGAAGTAGGAACAATAGCACAAGAGATACTATTGTTTCCACAAAGTAAAGAACCATGAGCAGACTCACAAGTACCATCAATATCTACTGGAGGAGCAGCAATGAAGGTGGTAATAAGTATGGGAGTTGTGGTCAATAGGATATGGATCATCAAAATGCTGAACCGTTCAATGTAAAGATGGTTTTTTTAGTGCTACTATCCAGTTGCAGAAACAACCCCACAGGCTTGTGCTTTTACGTCTCTCTAAAATTGCAGTGATGGTAAAATCTTGGTTTATTCAAATTGAAGGACTCCCAAGCACACGCATTAACTAGAAAGAAAATAGATAATAGAATGCTTGCCATTTGACATTCTGTCATATGGGGCTGAACTCTGCCTAAAGAAACAGCAAGACGAGTAATATGACAGTGTTAACACTAGATCTGAGATTTTTGGTGCTGGGCTAGGAAAGGCCCCCATTTTATTCTGGCCTAAATTTTACTGCACACCGAGGCCTGATACTGTGAGGCTATCAGACCTTTTACTGTCTAAAACTAATGAAACCGAGTTTCCATCTAGCTCCAGTTTATTTTGGGCTTGGCAATTACTGTCTTGGCACAGAATACCTATCAAGCTTGTTGGGCTGGACCTGGGTTCGGGCTTTAACCAGGTTTAATTTGCTCTGTTCTTGTGAATTGGCGCAGCAGGTGAAATGGCCCTATCTATTCACTGTAAGCTTGGATTAACTTGTGGTTGTAGGAGTACTAGCTGACAAAGAAATTGGCAACAACCAGCAAAATGTCATGTAGGATCAAGACAAGCTTATAAGAACTATAAGTTTGGATTTAATTAGTTTGCTGGTTCAGTCCATATTGTGATAGAACTTAGGATCACCTAGGTGTAGATCAAGAGGGTATGTTCTTAGAAAACTTGGCATAAGCATCAAGTATGATCTACTGTATGAAAAATTAGAGGGAGAGAGGGGATAGAAGTCGCTGACCATCGGGCTTGGTGGAGGAGGAAGCCATGGCGGTGTCGGTAACGCTGTATGTCGGCGAAGGGAAGGAAGTGGCGTCCGGCGACGGTTCAGACGACGGGCGTGGCGCAGAGGCGGCGGTGGAGCTTCCCGTCGCTGTCAGTGCCTCCCTCTAGATCGGATTAGGGTTTGTAGGTGGGGTTTGTGGCGGCGGTGAACCTCGTACCTAGAGCCCCGACACCCACCTCCTTTTATATGGCGCTGTGCGACGGGGGCCCACCAACCATGACTTGGTTGGGCGCCCCCGATCAGGGCGCGGGATCAAGGCCCGACTCGGTCGTTGGACCGAGTCGGAGGAGATCAGCCTAACATATTGAAGCCAACACATGCTGTTCATGTTATATTCCTGGTTACCACTTACCAGTCTTCTCCAACTGATGTCAGGTAGTGGCGGATCCGATGTATGTTTTCCATGTTGTGTTCAGGGTTACCAGTACTGACCCAAAACTTTTGTTCACATTAACCCAATTTACTTGGTCTTCCCCAACTGATATCAAGTAGTGGTTGATCTGTGCAGCAAAGACAGCAATTACTCCCTCCGTCCCAGAATATCTGTCGTTCTCGCTTCCCGAGAAACAACTTTAACAAAATATATATTAAAAAATATTATTATTTATGATACATAATTAGCATCATTGGAAAGATCTTTGAATCTAGTTTTTTAACAAATTTATTTGGAGACACAAATGTTGCACATATTTTGTACAAATTGAGTCAAAGTCGTGGCACGGACACCGAAAACGACAAATAAATTGGGACGGAGGGAGTACTCAATTAGGGTAGGGGTTACGACTGCCTGATATGAGGTCATGCAAATGTGCAGCAGTTGCATCCACCAGCATGAGGTCAGATTTGTGTTTGAGACATTAAATAGGTTCACATTGGTCAGATTATTGGAAATTCCTCCTGACTGCATTTAAATGGGCAGCACATACAGTGGTTCTTGTCATGTACCTCTCAACGCTTTAAATATAATTCTAAAAAGAAATGCTTTAGATAGATAGAATGTCAGGTTCAGTTTGTTACCTGTACCTCTCATAAAGTTAAATGGGCAGCCCATAAAGTTAAGTTTGATTGTAGGCACTAGGCAAGATGAAGTCCATGGTTAAGTTTGTTTGTCAGCTTAGAGAGCATCTTCAAATTTTCAGTGGCTGCATCATTAAAATATGATTTTCTGTGGAGCACTTAACAAAAGGTCTTGCATTCTATTGCATTGATGCTTGCTGCAGTTTTCATTCCTTGATTTCAGTAAAGCAGGTTCATATTTCGTGTGCGCAGGTGGTCTGCACATTTGGAAGCATGGTGTTTGCGAGCATCCTTCTTGTTCGTGGTATATGGTCTGGGGTGGCATACATCAGAGAAAACCGTTACAGCTACATCCACCGGATCGACAACGATGAGAGCCGATGGAGCAGAGTGCAGACTGCTGCTTGATATTTTGCTTTCCTTCTGTATGAACAGACGCCACACCCTGCTTTGGCAGGCTATATAATACAAAAGAAAAAGATATGGTCAGCAATGAATAAAATGCTCCCCGGCCCAGTGCCAACTACGACGATTGTTATTGTTAGACCCTGCGGCCGAACGAGGATGAAACGAATCCACATGTACCTGCACAGAATAAGTGGTTCCTTTCGAGCTGGGCGCCTTGAGGATTGATGGTTGAGTTGATCATAGCTCATGCGTACAGTGCAGAGAAGAATGCAAATTGTGCTGAAGGATCGGGATGCTTTTGGAGGTGCCTGGCTGGGCTTGCGTCGGCCGTGTGCATGATGACTACGACCAGTCGACACCTACGCCCGCCGCAGATTTACAAGATCTCATGGCTGTATACGCAAAACTCTCGCTGGTTTAGAGTGCAGGGCATTGCAATTTTTATTTGGAACACGCAAAGAAAGTCAGAAACTTGTATGATGTATCTGATGTTTCATCACGTCGCCGTTCTGACACGCAATGGACTCGATCACGGAAGTCCCACTAATAGGTTGTCTTCAGGATCGTGCCTGGGAGATCCGAGTCTGGCTAACCGTCCTCTTCTGATCCTTAAGAAGCTGTCGCCGCTTTCGCACTATTATCGTGACTCTGCAGTTGTTTTCTCTCCTTAAAAAAATTTCTGATAGCTAACTCGCTATCGCGAGGTGCCGTTGGCATACGGGCAGTTAGCTGGTGTTTTCGTGAGGTTGCAGCTGCTGACGACCTCACCTAACGCTGGTAAACTAATTCACCGTGATCCATCTGCTCCCTGAATTCTTCCGGTGGAGAAAAATTTAAACCTTCTCAACGTACCGTCTAAGAATCTGTTGGTGGCAAAGCCGAAGTGAGAAAGAGAGAGAACGACTTGGAGTTTGGTCCTGATTGGATTGCATGGTCTAAAGTTTAGCTCTTGATGTTCTAACAGAAATTCTAAAATAATATCTAAAGTTTAGGATATGTCTAGGTGACATTCAGTTGATTTGGCTCTCCCTGTTACCTGAATTTTTTCATGCACTTACACTATCATCTAGCTATATTTACACTCTTCTATTACTATATTTACACTGATTTCTTCGGTGTAATATATATGACAGAGTGGTGTAATTTGAGGATAACCTATAATCCCAGACAAATATAAGCCAAATTTTTTAAAAAAAATTACAAATTTTTTCTATGGATTCTAGATACCAGAGAAATATATGCCAAATTATTCATAAATATCGTCAAATTGTTCACAAATATATAAATTTACAAATAGAAGAAGAGAGAGAGAGCAAAGAATAACAGACACCCGAGAGCACATCTCGTCTTCCAGCAACAGAAAAGGGACAGAAAGCAGAGGAGGGCGGCGCCCGCGCCAGGGACACCCGCGCTGGGGACGCCTACCGAGGACGCTCCACCCGCGTCCGCACCGGGGCAGCGGCGGCGGCCTACCCGCCGGGGACGTCCGCGTCGGGGCGACGGTGGCAGCCTGGGGCGGTGGCAAAGGAGCGACAAAGGAGCGCGCGTCCGCCCGAGCAGAGGAGCGGCGAAGGAGCCCGAACAGATGCCGACACGTGTAAGATCCAACAGCCCAGAATTCGGTTGAGGGATAGACAAAAATCACTCGGTCGAGAGTTAGCAATTCTAAAAGTTTAGCTAACCTAACAATAGACCATGCAAAAGTGAGTTAAAGGTCTAAAGTTTTAGTTCTTAACTTTTTCACGTGACTTGACGAACAAAGGAACAAAAGGCGTGGAAAGCGCGGTGAATAAACTCTACCGCCTCAGTACCAAGTACTACTCCTATCAACGTGCATGCGCGACACGCAACAGCTGATCTACGGTAAGCAAAGCCGCCTTGTTATGTTATGCCTACCGAATTTTGCCCGTTCGCTCGCAGACAAGATGCGGTGGGAACCACGACTCTGCAGTGCGCATGCCAGTCAGAAGCTTGCTTAACGGAGCAGTGGCCGGCAGAGGCGTGAACACGATTTGCACGAGCCGCTTGTCCGTTGGCTGTTGCCATCAGCGTTCACTCGTCCTCCGCTACCTGTCAGCCGCCCGATGTCGGTCCGATAATCCGATGGCTACGGCTCTGTTCGCTTGAGCCGTCTCACGACCACGGGGAGAACTGCTGGCGAGCTGTGCGCTGGATTGATGCGCATTCAAAGTTCGCAGCAACGTGATTGGATTCGACAATTCGAGTCCGATCGCGTGCGGGGCGGCACGGGTACAGCAGCGGGGACGGACGGACATTTACGCCGTGCTTGACCCATAAAGGCGCGGCCTTGCGCTGTGCCACTGAGAGCAAAGTTAACAATAGATAATACAATTGTTATATTCTATTTATATATAACTTTTATTATTATTACCTGGTACCATACCTTGCGTTATCCTCTCTGTTCCTTCTCGCATACTCTTGTATAATATGGGAAAGGAAAGAAAGACGTAGAATCTTGTGTCTTCAGCCTATCTCTTTGAATGTGTTTCGCTTGGAGCTTGGAGATAATGAGCGATGGGATGGTTCTGTCCCTAATTTTTGGGACGGTATCGTGTTTTGGTCAAAGGGAGAGAAACATTCATCTTCTATGTTTGGTTCCACGACACCAAAATGTGAGATGAATCATCCACCTCCGACTTGCTCGCTCGCGTTTGCTCTTTCGCATTCACGCCTGCCAGCATTGCCATTGCAGCTCGCCCTAGTCCCCACATGCCCCGCACTCACCTCGCCACTTGCATGCACGGAGCCGAATTTTCTCAGACGGGAAATCATTGGTTTTTGTCCACGCGCTAGTTGATATGGGGAAGCAGAGTGATATGCAGAAGGTCTCTATTGGATTAAGGCAGCAGCATGCAACACTGCATGGCCCCAGCAACCGGTGGGGAGACTGCAATTTAGTAAAAGTGGTCTGGCAATTAATTTAATCCTCTTTATTAGGGACTTGGCAAGTGCATTCTGTGTGTGTACATGGAGTATAGAATGCTCTACATCAATGCCCGATGCTAAACAATAATCGTTAAATGCTTTTGAGGTGAATTCGCCAGCATTATCCATCTGAATTGACTTAATGTGGTTCTCCGGGAAACTAGCACGCAAACGGATGATCTGGGCAATGAATTTAGGAAAGGTTTGGTTCCTCGTAGACAAGAAGCATACGTGGCTCCACTTTGTAGAAGCATCTATAAGAACCATGAAATATCTAAATGGTCTAGACAAAGGATTTATTGGGTCACAAATATCTCCTTGAATTCTCTCTAGGAAAGCCAAGGACTCATATTTTACTTTTAGGTAAGAGGGTTTAGTGATCAGATTGCCCTGCGCGCGCGCATGCGGTGCACAAGAAATCTTCAGGTTTAGGGAACTGAGTTGTTTTAATGCCATGACCAACAGAACTATTTATGATGTTACGCGTCATCCTTATCCCAGGGTGACCAAGCCTTTCATGCCAGATTCTAAAGGATTCTGGGTTTTTAAAAATTGTGGACATCGCAACAAATTTCGAAGAGGGCTTAATTTTCGTGTAGTACAGTCCAGAGGAGGTGCAAGGCGCTTTCTCAACCACTTTTATTTTTGCTTCATCAGACTCCGTCAAATATAGGTATTCAACACCATTTTCACACGCAGTAGAGACATGATAACCACTGCGACGGATGTCTTTGAAGGTAAGGAGATTACGCTCAGCTCCGGGATACAGGAAAGCTTCTTCAATGAATATTCTAGTATCATCTGGGAGCACCACAATAGCTCGACCGGAGCCAACAACGCGGCCATTGCTTCCGGCAATAGTGAGAACATTTTCAGCTCGTTTTCTCAGTGTCTCAAAAAATCACGTCTCTCTCAAAATTGAGTTTGTGGCAGCGCTATCAACTAAGCAAAAATCCTCTTCAGCCTCCATAGGACAATGCACCACGTCTCTTGTTCTATTTAAAGAAATAGACTAAATTCATTTCCATATAAAACAAACAAGGCATGGTTTAATTTATACGGAATGAAAAGAGCATGCACGAAAAAAAAATGCACGTAAGGAACAAGAGCGCTATTCCAAAAAATAAACCATGATAGATATACGAGCTAAAAATTGATAGTCTAAACAAATAAATTTAGTTTGCTCAATAAGAGCATTATTACATCATGACCAAATATTCTTCAGGAAAATAACCACACTGACTAAATAAATTTAATCTAAGTTGTCGAGGCAAATAATTATGACTCATGAACTACTCCGTGTTCCCAAAATCATCATCCAGGGTGTCCTCTTCATCGAGGTTGTAATCATCATCGTCATCCTGGATATTGCCTCCAGAGGTATTTGTAGGATCAACATCCATAGCATTACCAGTCACGGCATCAACTCGTGCTTGGATAAAATGGGCCTCAGGGTTCTCACGTTTCTTCCACTCCTGGTACATCTGGACCAGGTGTGGCTCAGTTCTACGAGAGCGAGACCAATGGTTCATAGAGCCACAGCGAAAACAACCCTTGTTAGGGTGCTCAGACCCACCTGCATCACCCTTCTGGGCCTTGCCTTTACCTTGGCTATTAGGCTTCTGGCCTTTGTTAGACTGCTTTTTGAATTTCCAATCGTTCTGTCCCTGTTTCTTGCTGTTTGGATTGCCTTTCTTAAAAAAAGGTCTTAGACTTCTTATCGAAGCTTGCATGTGCTTCAGGCAAAGCATTAGCACCAACAGGGCGCATGTTAAAATTTTTCATCAGATGCTCATTCTGAGTCTCAGCAACAAGAAGGACACTTATCAGTTCAGAGTACTTTCTGTACCTGTTGTTACGGTACTGCTGCTGGAGCACCATATTAGCAGGATGGAAAGTCTCAAGAGTCTTCTCTATCATCTCCGCATCTGTGATTTTCTGCCCACAGAAGCGAAGTTGGCCAACAATGCGGTGAACTGCAGAATTATAAGCCTCCACAGTCTTGTAGTCAAGAAAGCGTAGCTGTGTCCAGTCACGCCTAGCCTTCTACTTGCTAAAACGGTCCTCGAGTGCCTGCCACAACGCGAGCGAGTCACGCACCTCAAGATACTCCTGCTTGAGGTCCTTGTGAATGTGGTGCCTCAGAAAGATCAATGCCTTTGCGATCTCATGCTCTGGAATAGCAGGAGCACCCGCAGCACGTGGAGTGATCGTGTGAGTCAGTTGCATGGCTGCCAGGTGGAAACGACAATCCACAACCCAGGTCTGGTAGTGGTAATTCTTGCCATTTAACACGAGGTAGTCAAACTGCCTTTTCGTGACTTCACCCATTGCCTTCGAGTGGTAGAGCTGCTGATAATGTGTTAAGATCTATGTGTCGTCGTGGATCCCCTCATCCAAACTCCCCTCCTGATAGCAGATTAGGCTGGTAGAATATGGTAGATGACCCGTCTCCCTTCCCGACCCCAAAAGTAGCACACATGAGAGACGGAAACGTGGAATGAACTGATCTCTTATTATTAGATTAGATGGGTATAAGTTCCTTTATATAGTGTCCATCCTTCAGGGGTATATATGGTACTATGAGTCCATAATTAAGGTACCTAGAATATCTTAACAAAAAGGACTCGAGCGCGCAGGTGGTGGTTCGATCTAATCACAAACCAGGGTAGGTTGCCGGACATGGGTTTGCATGCATGCGCAGGATCCAGGATTCGTCGCGCCCGTGATGCGCGGGGCGGCGAGACACGGACGGCCCCGCACCGCAGCCGCAGGGCGCAGCAGGCTGGAGGACCTAGCTAGCGCCATGCGTAGCTGCCATATGCAATGGCTGATTGGCTGCCCACCGGCGGCACGGCACGCTCTCAACTGGACGCGCGCTGCTGGTGCTGCTCGTACACGTGAGTTGGCCCGGCCAGGCGCCGGGCGCACGGCGCAGCCGTCGCGACGTGCACCGTGGACCAGCACCACCAGCTGCATGCGCGACATCTAATAATATTTCTGTCGTGTCTATTATATCTCTCCAGATTCGTTCCACCCATGGTTTCATCAATTTAGCTCTTCGATCCTACCTGTCCTGGTCCTGGCGAGCTCCATTGGTCCCGGCGGTCGGCTACTCTGATGTGTACGTGGATACCACGGCCACTACACGAGTTGTTTGAGTACGAATCTAGGGTGGCCTCAATCTCACGTAGTCACAATGTACGTAGCATAACTGTTTCTTTGCTTCAAAAGTTTCTGGTTCCAATATGCACCATGTTCGTTTGGTCGTATCAATCATGCTTATCATCCATGGTACAGTATTTTCTCTCATAACAAAACAGCATCAGCCGGCTTATAAGTCACAGAAACGATCAAGCGAACAAGGTGGTCAAGTGGGGTATTATATTTGATTTTAGAGTATAATGCACAACAGGTCCATTAACTCTGGGAGGGATGTTATCTGCGTCCATCAACTCTCAAAGTGCATTTTTGGGTTCAAAAACATTTCACGCAGTTCGTTGCAGGTCCATACTAGTTCAAGAGCTTGGTAAATTTTCATTTAACCCCCTCTCATCGATACCTTTGTCTCAAAACAGCCCCCACAGTAGCCCGATCAGTGGGCTGGTAGCCGCGTCAGGCCACCCACGCCACCGCCGCACGAGTGAGCAGCTGGCCGCCCATGCTAGTGCAGCCACGCCGCCACGCGAGCATGCAGCAGCTGCGCCGGGCAAGCACGTTGGCGTTGGTCGAGTGGGCTGGCTGCCGCGCGAGGCCAACCATGCCGCCATTGCTTGAGCGTGGGCGGGCAGCCACTGTTCTTCTTCTCCGTCGGCCTAGCGCACAGCGGTTGCCCATGAGCGAGAAATGGAAGAAGCAATATTATAGATTGACAACAAGTCAGCAGCCTCCACATGGCATTGGATTGGCATCCCGCGACCTTACCGACAGTTCATCAACATGCTAATGTGAGTTGTGACTGCTCTTCTAGAGTCAGCATTGGCGTCGGCGCACATGCAATTTGGGACCGAGCTTGACCGGGAGGACGCTGGACGCGTGGGCGCATGCTACAGGCTCGTTCCAATCGGACGGCGCAGGCGTCGACTTCGTCTTCGGCAGAAGCTGCAAGCCTGCGTGGAAGTGGAAGGTGCACGACGGGGTGGGGGAAAGAGCTGTTGTAGGCCGGCTAGGGAGAGCGGCACGCGGCCAACCTAACCTGGGGGTGCAGCCAAGCCTTGACCTCTCCGTACCTCGCCCGCGCGAGCACCCGAGCCGCACATGGACCTTAGCGCTGGCCTACCAGCCGCGCGGCGAGCATGCGCTCACCCACCAGCTCCAGGCTCGGCTGCGCTCGCCTGCTCCACAGCTAGCCCTGCCGCACTGGCCCTCCGACTCGCTGGACGATGATGCAGCTGGCCGCCCGTGTGCTTGCTAGCTCGCGCGGTGGCGTGGATGCCTGGCCTCGCGCGACAGCCCGTCCGCTCGACCAACGGTAACATGGCTGCCCAGCGCAGCTGCTGCATGCTCGCATGGCAGCGTGGCTGCACCGGCACAGGTAGCCGGCTGTTCGCTCGTGCGGCGGTGGCGTGGGTGGCCTGACACGGCTGCCAGCCCATTGACCGGGCTAGTATGGGAGCTATTTTGAGACAGAAGTATCGATGGGAGGAGGTTAAATGAAAATTTACCAAGCTCTTGAACCGGTATGGACCTACAGTGCACTGTATAAAAAGTTTATGGACCAAAAAATACACTTTGAGAGTTGATGGACCCAGATGATATCCCTTCAAAAATTAATGGACCACTTATGCACTTTACTCTTGATTTTAAAAGTCGAGGAGGATATATTGTCTAATATTTAATCTCGAGAGTGTCTTCTAAGTTTAGTGACAAACTTATAGAAGTAAATTAGACATTAGTTAGTATAAAAACAATAAAAGAGGACTATATTGTACATTGTCAAAGTGCCATTTTCATCCTTTATTATTATATAATATACTACACCTCCACTGCAAGCCTGCTTCCTCGTTAAGAGCCTGTTTGAAACGTAAGAATTTCATAGAAATTATGCTGAAATTTCACCGAAAACAGCTTATTTTCATAGGAAAAATGTATAAATAGAAAAAAAAATCCCACATCAAAACAGGACCTAAAAAATATAATTACAGAACCAAGCAGACGTACCAAGGATAGATAAAAAATTACACTAAGGTTATTTCCAACAACAACACCCAAAATATAAGATTCATTAGCGTTACAGGCAAAAAGTTCAATACCTATTCGGCATCTTCTCCAACAATATAATTCAAAAGAGAATCATTTCTGCAAATATGTTTCTAGGAGAGAGGATGCCTATATTTAGATTATATCTATCAGATAACCTAAAATAGGTTTAAAGATACTCTGTTGGAGACTAATTTTATATCTATTGCTATTTATTTTAGGTGCCCTTATGGTTTGCTCGATGGAGAGAGTATAATACCCCTAACAGGTTCAATGCCAACCGCCTTTCGCCCCGAGTCCCAGACGCATCAAACCGCTCTCCTCTGTCCCTCCGTTCCCCCTCGCAACCCCAAAGGAGCCCCATACGCAAGGCAGCAAACGCGCCGCGCACCGAAAGCTCCAAGGGAGCGGCACGAGGCGGCCCCATTGCGGCATGGCTGCTGCTGCGGCAGCCGCCGGCGTCGGGTTCCAGCTCATTGGTGCCGCCGTGGCCACGCTCCTCGCGGCGGTCCTTGTTGCGGCCGTGCTGGGGCGCCGCCGCCGGCCCCGGCCCCAGGCGCCTCTGGTGGAAGGGAAACCCGCGCCGGAGGCAGGCTGCGCGGTCGGTGACGGCGGGACGGATGTCATCATCGTCGGCGCCGGGGTAGCTGGATCTGCGCTGGCATACACGCTAGGAAAGGTGGTTTCCTTTGTCTCATCATCCTTCTTGTTTCCTTCGTTGGCATGGTTCCACTAGGTGGCTAAAAGCTGGAGAGTTTAGATTGGAAAAAATCGGCAGTGTCGTATTTTAATTGCGTACTTATTGCTTGGCGATTGGCGTGAAGAACAAGGGTTGGTATTCTATTGTGAACGGGAACGCGGTGTTTAATTTTTGGTTTGGCGTGAGCTACTAGCACGGATCGTAACTTTCTTTCATTCATGACGTATAGACCCAAGAACAACTTCAGTCCTGTTTTTGCATGCTTTTGGTTAGTTATTAGTTTATTTATTCCAAGACACCCGTTTTTTTTCCTGACGAGATTAGATGTCAGTTACCTTTCTGTAATAAGGTTCTGGCTACGGTTGTTAATAAGTCTCAGAGATAGATTCAAAAACAGAAAATTGCTTTGATTTTGTTGCAACTACGTTGGTGAATTTTGCATGTTTACCGTGTCAGTGGAAAGTGAGGTTTCTGTTGGTGTCATGGTTTCTTTTGTGGACATGAAATTTGTGTGGCTTATATGGCAGTTAGGTGCTGCCAAATTTCGTTGTCGTGCAACTGTGAATGGAGAATTTTCCCTTCTCCAACTAAAGCATTCTTGCAATACTTGAACACTCTGTAATGAACTAGTCAATTCTTGGCCACAACCTTCTTGGATGGACAATGAAAGAGAGAGTGGGGGCGAGGGGGGAGAAAGCAACAGCCAAGAGAAGATTATACGTTTAAGCCTCAAACATCAGGTCTCTTGACCGTGGACACTAAAAACAAATTCTGTCTAGTAGAGTGACCAGGCATGCTTAATGTTTTCCATAGTGCTATGTTGAAGGTGTAAATTTACCTTGAATTTGAAGAAAATGTTGCTGGAGGACCTTACTATTTTTTCATGAATGTAGATGGCAGTTGATTCAACGCTGTACTGATGTGCTCTTTCTCAACATTAATGAATTGCCAAACTAATTTAGGTCAAAGAAAAGAGGATTGTCCAATCAATTTTATGACCTACTTAACTTCACATAACTCCAAGCTACTCTGAGAGTGATGTATCATCAAAACGAAAATGTGGGCACGTCCTGTTACTTGAATTGACTATTTTCCATTTGTTTGCAGATAATATAATATTCACATCAGAAATGGTTATATGTATGATACAAAGCAACCAATAAATCTCCTTACCCACTTGAAGTATTCCTATTATGGGATTTCTTTTATCCACTCATCCTTTTGTCAAATTGTGAGCACGAAAGCTCTGGGCAGAAATTATTTTAACTGGCTACATATGGATGAGACCATGTTAAACTATCTTTTATCTTGTATACCCAGCTGTATATAGGGCAGTATACTAGTACTATCCAAGCTTTAATACTAATCCAATTTGGCTTGATGGCAGCTGAATGATTTATTTTTTCCAATGCGTATTTGCAGTTATTGGAGTGAGAACCTAGTTTCATCTGGATGTGGATATAATTCTCTCTATTGTATTATATTGTTTCATCTCTCTCTATTTATTTTAATCTACTTTGTTTGTTGGGAATGTAGGATGGCCGTCGGGTGCTTGTCATCGAGAGGGATCTGACAGAACCTGACAGAATTGTGGGTGAACTGTTGCAACCTGGGGGTTACTTGAAATTAATTGAGTTGAGCCTCGAAGGTAAAGCCCATTTTTTGTTATCTTATTCTATTCCCGTGCCATTTCTAAAGTTATTGTAACCATACTAGTTTTTGTTCTATTCAGATTGTGTGGAAGAAATTGATGCCCAGCGTGTCCTTGGTTACGCATTATTCAAAGATGGAAGGAACACAAAGCTTGCTTATCCCTTGGAGAAGTTCCATTCTGATGTTGCTGGTAGGAGCTTTCACAATGGGAGGTTTATACAGAGGATGCGTCAAAAAGCTGCGTCTTTGCCCAAGTAATATCAATAACTATTATGGGTTTGTTGTCCTGTAAACTTCCGTTTGACTGTTTCATTCTTTTGATAAGGTTAACTCGGTAAGAATAGAGGACTGTCTTTTGATAAGGTCAAAAAGCTGCGTCTTGTATGTGATTTTAGTGCATCAACATCTTTAATTCGTTATAAAAGTTCTTGATTACTGCTCTTTGTTTAGTGTGTTCTTGTTCTCATGTTATTCCCCCCTTTTCTATTCTCAATTTGACATGTCTTAACTTTGCACGTAATGAATTATTTATGCAACTGCATCTGCATGTGACATGTGTTAATCTTTGACATGCTGTTGTGTTCATCCAGTGTCCAATTAGAGCAAGGAACTGTTACATCACTTCTTGAAGAAAATGGTACTGTTAAAGGTGTTCAATACAAAACCAAGTCAGGTGAAGAACTAAAAGCTTATGCGCCCCTGACGATTGTATGTGATGGCTGCTTTTCGAATCTACGACGTGCCCTTTGCTCTCCAAAGGTACACCCTTTATACTATACTTACACCATACTTATTGCTAAATTTTGTGCCTTGTGGATGTTAATGGAGATATGTGCTTAGGTTGACGTTCCATCATGTTTTGTTGGGCTGGTATTGGAGAATTGCCAACTTCCACATCCAAACCATGGCCATGTTATCTTGGCCAATCCTTCTCCAATCCTATTTTACCCAATTAGCAGCACAGAGGTGCGCTGTTTGGTTGATGTCCCTGGTCAGAAGGTGCCTTCCATAGCTAGCGGTGAAATGGCAAATTATCTCAAAACTGTTGTTGCACCCCAGGTAGTTCTTCCTTTTAAAAATATCAATGATCTTTTTCTTATTGCAGTTTCTCCTGACTACTTTTTGCAACATGATGTCATAACGGATAATTTTATGTTGTCAGATTCCTCCAGAAATCTATGACTCTTTCATAGCGGCCATTGATAAGGGAAGCATAAGAACAATGCCAAATAGGAGCATGCCAGCGGCTCCACATCCGACCCCTGGTGCGCTTTTGATGGGGGATGCATTCAATATGAGACACCCTTTAACTGGTGGAGGAATGACTGTTGCATTATCTGACATTGTTGTCCTACGTAATCTTCTCAAGCCTCTCCGCAATCTTCATGACGCATCTTCCCTGTGCAAGTACCTTGAATCGTTCTATACACTGCGGAAGGTCAGTCTTTGTATAACCATCAGTTACGTGGCTTACCCACAATTTTTTATCTGTTTCTTTAACGCCGTCATATTTTCAGCCGGTTGCTTCCACAATAAACACATTGGCCGGTGCTCTGTACAAGGTCTTCAGTGCCTCGCCTGATCAAGCTAGGAATGAGATGCGCCAAGCTTGTTTTGATTACTTGAGCCTTGGAGGCGTCTTCTCAAATGGGCCTATTGCTTTACTCTCTGGTCTTAATCCTCGGCCACTGAGTTTAGTTGCACACTTCTTTGCTGTCGCTATCTACGGTGTTGGCCGCTTGATGCTCCCTCTTCCTTCACCTAAGCGAATGTGGATTGGAGCCAGACTGATTTCTGTAAGTCCCTGAATCTTCTGTTTCTTCGTCATCTCCACACTGTTCTTTATTATGCCAGAGCGACAGGCAGTGGCAACCATAATTTTTAGCTTTACAGAGGCACTTTATTATTAATGTCCAGGAAATGACTAAAGAGAGAATAACTAACTGCAGAACATTCTGAAACTGGCAGTGGTTTCATGCGTGTATAATTTGGCCAGCTCTTTTAGATATATGCTGTATATACCTTTTTTTTTTGCTAGCATGGTGTATCCTTCAAATATCTTGTTTAGTATTTAATGCACATTCAGAATACGTCCAACCCTAGTGCAAAGTGTATCCACTAGCCGTCTCGTGGTCTCGGCCATATAGAGAGCTACTCTTTCAGTATCTCATCTGACTGAAGATTTCTCATTGCAGGGTGCATGTGGCATCATCCTCCCTATCATCAAAGCTGAAGGCGTGAGACAGATGTTCTTCCCTGCTACCGTACCTGCATATTACCGGGCCGCACCTACGGGAGAGTAAGCATGAACAGAGAATCGATTCTGTGCTGCTGATCCGACCATGATCTGATGGCAACTGATGTTTCACGGATGGCATTTTTCCTGTGTTAGTGGTTGGTTGTTGGTTGTTGTTAGCTGGTTGTTTGTGCTGTCACTGGAATGAGAAACCTGTATAGTGTGTGCCCTGGGTACTGGTTTGTTCTGTACGGATGTCGATTACTGCCAAGTTGTATATGATTCTGTTGAACACGTCCCCTTCTTCCACGCTGATCAAACTTGGTTCCTCCCTGCCTGAGTACGGCGTGATGCAGTTTTTGCGTGATCGTGCAGGCGTACTACGGCGGGCGAGCTCTTTCCTGCTTGCCGCGGAGGATTCGATGAGAGCGGGCATGACAAGGGTCTGTGAGCTGATCTTGCCACTAGGAACCAGGGTTTTTGGGCTGCGACTTGCAAGGTGATCTTGCCACTAGGCACCAGGGTACTTGCAAGGCCCATAGTGCTTGTTGCTGTAGCGTAGCGAGCGAACACCCGTAATTTTTTTCCTGACAGGAGGGAGCATCCTGTTGTGTGGTGATTTGTGTGACCCATCGGAGTCGTGTTTCTGAATGAAGCCATCCACTTAGGGTTAGGGAGTAGCTTAGAAAATCATCCACCGACCTCCTAATCCTACGCAGCCTCTGGAAGGCAGCTTTTGAGATTTGGAGTTGTGGTTCGGTCTTTCGGGATAAACACAAGATAATGTCACGCTGGCACGTGCCACGCGGCCTGTCTCCTCGTCTGATCGAGCTGCTGGAACTGGAAGGAAGAAGACCCGTGTCGTCTCGACGTCTCCGTATAACCGAGTTCTTGCAGGGGATTACGATAGGATCCACTAAGCATCTACACGCACCCATGAAAGCACACGTTTCTTCTCTTGATTCGGATTGGCACGCCGACGTGGGCTCGGAGGGGAAAAAAATGCCTTCTCCTGGCCCTGCTGCAACTTGGATGGGTTTGGTGCACGATCTTTTCGCCACGTGAAAACGTGCAGATCGACCCGATCGCTTTGTGCTTGCGATGCTTACTGCAAGACTGATTGTATCTAGCTTGTGAGTTGTGGCGTTACACTGAAATGGAGCTGTCGATACGGAGACGCCAAGGAAGATCATCAGTGCACAAGGGAGCTGGAAATCAAATCAATGACTGCTCAACAATGGCCTCACTGATCGCCACCAACACACAGTTTATTTTTCAATTGCTCCAATACTACATGTTGATCAATTGCGTATATATTCTACGGTCTACCGGATGATAATACCGATGGCTGTTCGCAGCGTAGGATCGAATGTTGTGGCGCTGGCATTCCCCAAATGCTGTCTGTCACCGTAATCTACTCTACTGCTACTGTCCATCCCTTCTTGTCCTCGGCCAGGCCCATCTGAATGGATGTCAGAGTCGTGTACAGCTCCTGCGACACCGTGTCCGGGCCCGTTCTGAATTCGTACCTGAAACGAACGCCCAAGAAACCGAGGAGGAAAATCAGTGGATCTGTATATGTTCATGACGAAAAACTTGCCGGGGTACGCGAAGAAAGAACGAACGAACGAACGAGGAGAATTCTTACTTGTTGCCCTGGTACGTAACTGTGGACACCGGAGCAACCACCACCGCCGTCCCGGTGCAGAATACCTCGTCTGCACCCATCAGATCGTCGATGGAAACTAGGCGTTCTTCAACCTTGTATCCGCGGTCCCTGGCGAGCTCGATGACGCTCTTGCGCGTGATGCCCGGGAGGATGGTGCCCCGGGTGGCCGGCGTGGCGACGACGCCGCCCTTGACGACGAACACGTTGCACGACGACACCTCCTCCAGGTAGCGCTTGTGGACCGAGTCCAGGTACAGCACGTCCGTGAACCCCTTGCTCTTGGCGTCCGTCTGTGCCCTCAGCATCTGCACATCACACCCCGTCGTCAGCCGGCCAGTCACTGCACCGCACAATGCGCGCCGCCAGAACGCGTCGTCAGGCGATAATATACTCTAGATGTGTCCGAACGGAGGTACCGGCGCGTAGTTGGCGATGGTCTTGACGCCGCCGGTCCCGCCGGGCATCGCGCGGTGGAACTCGTCATGCACCACCAGGTTGATGGGCGCCAGGCCCTCCTGAGAGAAAAAAAAATCAATCAAGGTCGCGCCGTCGCGGGCCTGTCATTCGCGTCTCGTTTCCGGCGGCCGGACTCTGTTGAACCGGAACCAGTGTGGCACTGACCTTGAAGTAGTTTCCGACGGGTGCGGCGTAGATGAGGAAGGTGTACTCGGGGGCCGGAGCCAGCCCAAGAATCGGGCCGCTCCCCATGAGCAGAGGCCGGAGGTACAGGGCTCCCTTTCCCTGCGGCGGCACCCAGCGCCTGTTGGCGAGGACGGTCTGCTTGACGGCGTGGACGAACTGCTCCACCGACGGTGCCGGCATGCACATGCGCTCGGCGCCGTGCTGCATCCGCCGCGCGTTCTCCTCCGGACGGAACAGCGTGTACCCGGACCGGTCCGGCCGCCGGTACGCCTTCATCCCTTCGAACAGCCCCTGCAGGAGGCGGCAGTCGTTGGTTGCAGCCAGGCATGCGAAGAATTTGTTAGTTGTTACCCAAGATATTTAATTAACGTCGGTGTCTAGGGAGCAGGGATGTATCGCCAACGTCAATAGTTTACTAGAGAAGAGAGAAATCGTGTGCTCCATGCACATGCATGTCCTGGACGAACCGAACCGAAACGAACCTGGGCGTAGTTGAGAACGCCGGAGGAGGGGCTGAGCTCGATGTTGCCGTAGCGGCAGAGCTCGCCGAGGGGGAAGTCGCCGCGGTCCTCCGGCGAGCACCGCGTGACGTACATGTAGTCGGTCGGGGTGAGGCCGAAGCCGAGCTTGTCCCAGTCGATCTCGCCGCCGCCGCCGCTCTCCTCGTCGGACCTGCGCGTACACACGTTCAGTCGTTCACACACATCCATGTCGTTGCGGCCCGCAGATGGCGAAAGCGAAACAATGGAGAATGGTGGGATCGGGGATCTGCGCGCGGGCGCGTGACTCAGACAGACTCACCTGTCGACGTGGTCCAGGTGCGGCAGCGACGACTGCCACCGGCGAGGGAGAAGCGAGCCGCCGCCTCCTCCGGCCTGCAAATCGCGAGCAGCGTAAGTGGCGACGTTACTCCTCCGAGCTCTGAGTATGGATCTCATCGCGGCGGGGAGAGCCATGGTGGACGCGGCGGCCATGGCCGAGAAAGAAACGATCGATTACGGAAACAAACGAATAAAAGCATGAACAGTTCTGCTCCTTCCACGCGGCGCGCGCGCGAGAGAGATTTATGCATGGATTTGAACGGTGCACAGGTACACACACGACGAGAATCGCGCACGCACCGTAGCCAAAGCCAACGCCCTTGACAGGACACTCGAGAGGCCGCCATGGCCGCTGCTGCTGCGAGCCCACGGGAGAAGAGCGCCCTTGGCAGAGGTCCACGCAGCCATGCACGGTCCGCCCCTAGACCCGGCCAGCCGCGATCGATGTCAGCGAAGCTCTTGTGGGAGGATCGAGTTGGTTGCAACCTTCGTTCACGGGCTACCAATGGCTGATGCCTGATGGGTTAGCTCTCGAGCACAGTTCGTGTAACAACCCAAAAATCCACGCACCAAAATACCAACTACAATTTTTTTTTACCGGAGCACAGTTCGTCGAAAAAACATGCCTCGGGGAGCTTACTGGAAACGACCGGACGCTGGGGCTTCAGCGTCCGGTCAGTTTTACCTGAGCGTCCGGTCAGCTTCGTAGCCGTTGAAATCTGACGAACAGCGTTCGAAGCTTGTGACGCGTGGCGTCCATCGGGCGACCGGACGCTGAGGCCCAGCGTCCGGTCAGTATGACCGGAGCGTCCGGTCAGAGCGTGTTTTGCCCAGTGAAGGGGTATAACGGCTCTATTTGATGGGGGCTCTATTTATAGCCCCATGACCGGCTCAAGGGAAAAGACTTGCACATTTTTCATTGACATAGCAACCTTGTGAGCCTAGCTAAAGGACTCCCACTCATCTACATCATTGACTCATCATCATAGTGAGATTGGGAGTGATCCAAGTGCATTGCTTGAGTGATTGCATCTAGAGGCACTTAGTGATCGTGTTTCGCTGCGGATTTCGCTTGTTACTCTTGGTGGTTGCCGCCACCTAGACGGCTTGGAGCAGCAAGGATCGTTGAGTGGAGGAGGTGATTGTCTCCAACTCCGATCGTGGTGATTGTGAGGGGTTCTTGACCTTTCCCCGGCGGAGCGCCAAAAGGTACTCTAGTAAATTGCTTGTGGCTTGTGTGATCCTCATCTTGTGTTGGTTGTGCGGCATCCTATTGAGGGTTTGGCGAGTGATGCCAATCAGCGCGTGAACCTCCAAGTGAGTGAATCGCCACAACGAGGACTAGCTTGCCGGCAAGCAAGTGAACCTCGGTAAAAATTATTATGTTCATCATTTGATTCCGAGGTGATTGGTCTACATTGGTCTTCATTATTGTGATTGATTGGTTCCTACCACTACACGGCGGTATAACTCTCTTGCTCACTCTTACATTACCGTAAACTAGTTATCAAGCTCTTTAGTGTAGCTAGTTGTGAGAGCTTGTTTGTTTGATTAGTGTTGCTCTTTAGTTAGTCTTTGAGAGCACACTAATTTAGCTAAGTGTCATAGCTATTGTGTGGACATACACTATTCAAAATAGAATTGTGGTAGGTGGCTTGCATTTTAGTAGGCTAGCGCAACACTCGCTTCGCCGCAAAATTGTCTAACACATTTTGTTAAGTGTTGTTGTAGAATTTTATTAGGCTATTCACCCCCCCTCTAGCCATTAGGACCTTTCAAGTGGTATCAGAGCCGAGGTCACCGTTATTTGAGGCTTAACAACCTTCGATGTTAAAATGGCTCAAATCAACAACACCAAGAAGCCACCCTAATTTGATAGCTCAAATTATTCTTATTGGAAGTCAAAGATGGCCACACATATCAAGTCAATCAATAGAAAGGTGTGGAAGGTGGTAGAAACCAAAATTGAGATTGGTAATCCAGAAAATCCCACCACCGCCGAAGAAGTGCTTCTCCAAAACAATGACATTGCTCTAAGTGCCATTCATGATGCAATTGATGCAAGAACTTTTGAGCAAATCAAGAATATTGAGATGGCACATGAGGCTTGGAAGAAGTTGGAAGAATCTTTTGAGGGTACTCAAGCCGTGAAGGGTGCAAAAGCTTATATTCTCAAAGAGAAGTTTGCGAGCTTCAAGATGAAGGAAGATGAGAGTGTGCCGGACATGTTCCACCGGATGGAAGTGATTGTCAATGATCTCAAGGCACTTGGTGAGAACATAGAGGACAAGGACTTCTCAAATAAGTTCTTGAGATGTTTGCCCGCAAGATTCAAAATATTGGTCACCTTGCTAGTAAGGAGTGGTTTGAACACAATGACACCAAACCAAGTCTTGGGAGATATCATGACCGATGATGCCTATAGAGATGATGATGAGAAGAAAGAAAAGAAAGAAAAGAAAGATGAGAAGAAGGATGACAAGAAGAAGAGCGTGGCTTTCAAGGCCACATCATCCAAGGGCAAAGCCAAGCAAAAAACATCAAGTGAGGATGATGATTCATGGGATGATGATGATGATGAGAGGATGGCTCTTTTTGTCAAGAGGTTTGGCAAGTTCATGGTAAAGAAGGGCTATCGAGCTAGAAGAAAGAAGTATTCATCCAAGAGCAAGGAAGAGGCAAGGAGATGCTTCAATTGTAGAAGCAAAGATCATCTTATTAGCAAATGTCCATACAATAGTGAGAAAGATGATGACAACAAGAACAAGAAGAAGGAGTGGAAAGAAAAGAAAGATAAGAAGGACAAGATGTCCTTCAAAAAGAAGAAGGGTGGTTCGTATGTAGTCACTTGGGATAGTGATGCTTCCACAAGTGATGATGATGATAGTGATGACAACAAGACCACCAAGAAGAAGGCACTTGCAAGCATAGCAATCAATGAGAAGTCTTCTCTCTTTGACTCCCCATCATGCTTCATGGCTAAGGCTACCAAGGTACAATCTTGTGATGATGGAAGTGATAATGAACATGATAGTGATAGTGATAATGATGATGATGAACCCACTAAAGATGAATTAATTGACATGCTAGAAGATGCTAGAGAACACTTTAACATGTCAAGAAGGGAATGCAAAAGCTTGCGTAAGGAAATAAAAGCCCTTAAGCAAGCATTTGATGAGCTAAATGCATCTCATGAGAGGCAAGAGGATGCCCATGAGAAGCTTGGTAAGGCTCACAAAAAGCTTGAAAAAGCTCATTCCACTTTGCTTAATGAACAAGATAAAAGGAAGTATGTTGAAACTTGTGATGTAGGTTTAACTTGTGATTTAATTGATACATCACTATCTATGCCTATCTTCCTCCAACTAACCCTTCTTGTAGCACTTCTACTTCTACCTCATCTAGTAGTGATGGTCACACTTGTAATACCTCACTAGTGGTTGAGAATGAGAACCTCAAGAAGGAGGTAACTAAGCTCACTCACACCTTGGCTAAGGCTTATGGTGGTGAGGACCGCTTGCTTATGGCCTTGGGTAGCCAAAGAGTTTCTCTCTACAAAGAGGGATTGGGCTATACCCCCAAGAAAGGCAAGGTGGCCTTTGCTCCTCACAAGACAAGTTTTGTGAACAACAATGATCGGTTTTGCACTAGTTACAAGCAAGTTGGTCATAGAGAGCATGAATGCACCAACAAAAGCAAAAATGCTAATGTATCCTCTATTAAGCTTAATTCTTCCTATATGCTTGTTAAGGGTACAAATGGTGTAAAGGCTAAGTTCATTAGCAAACCATGGATGGGCTCAAAGAAGAAAGCCATTTGGGTGCCAAAGAGCTTGGTTACTAACCTTCAAGGACCCAAGTAAGTTTGGGTACCTAAAAAGAATTGATCTTCTTTTGTAGGTTAATTACAAAGCCGGAGGAAGGCATTGGGTTCTTAATAGTGGGTGCACTCAACACATGACCGGTGATGCTAGAATGTTCAACTCAATCAACACCAATGACAATGATGGTTATGATAGTATCACATTTGGTGACAATGGCAAAGGCAAGGTCAAAGGGCTTGGTAAGATTGCAATATCCAATGACTTGAGCATATCCAATGTGTTGCTAGTAGAGAGCTTGAACTTCAACTTGCTATCCGTAGCTCAATTATGTGATCTTGGATTTAAGTGCATATTTGGAGTAGATGATGTAGAGATCATAAGTGTAGATGGCTCTAACTTGATCTTCAAAGGCTTTAGATATGAGAATCTATACTTGGTTGATTTTAATACTAGTGAAGCTCAATTATCCACATGCTTATTCACTAAGTCAAGTATGGGTTGGTTATGGCATAGAAGGCTTGGTCATGTTGGAATGAAACAATTAAATAGATTGGTTAAGCATGACTTGGTTAAAGGCTTGAAAGATGTAGTGTTTGAAAAGGATAAGCTTTGTAGCTCTTGTCAAGCCGGCAAACAAGTTGGAAACACCCATCCTAAGAAAAGCATGATGAGCACTAGTAAAGCATTTGAGTTATTGTACATGGATTTGTTTGGGCCAACACAATACACTAGTATCGGTGGAAATAAATATGGATTTGTGATAGTGGATGATTACACTAGATACACATGGGTATTCTTTCTAGTGGACAAAAGTGATGTATTTGCAATATTCAAATCATTTGTCAAGGGCATTCACAATGAGTTTGAAACAACCATCAAGAGAGTTAGAAGTGACAATGGTAGTGAGTTTAAGAACACTAGAATTGATGAGTTATGTGATGAATTTGGAATTAGACATCAATTCTCGGCCAAGTACACACTTCAATCAAATGGCCTTGTTGAGAGAAAGAATAGAACACTCATTGATATGGCAAGGTCTATGCTTAGTGAGTACAATGTGAGTCAATCCTTTTAGGCCGAAGCTATCAACACGGCTTGCTATTGTAGCAACCGCCTCTATTGTCACAAGTTGAAAGAGAAGACACCATATGAGCTCTTGAATGGTAGAAAGCCCAACATTGCATATTTTCGGGTCTTTGGTTGCAAATGCTATATCTTGAAGAAAGGCACAAGATTGGGCAAGTTTGATAAGAAATGTGATGAAGGATTCCTACTTGGTTATTCCACCACAAGCAAAGCATATAGAGTTTGGAATTTGGATAGTGGTACTCTTGAGGAAGTTCATGATGTTGAATTTGATGAAACCAAGGGTTCACAAGTAAAGAATAAGAACTTGGAAGATGTTAGAGGCATTCAACTTTCAAATGCCATGAAGAACATGGATATTGGTGAATTGAGGCCTAGGCAAGTGATTGATGATGAAGATGATCAAGTGCAAGTGCTCTCCAACTCTAATGTGCAAGATGATACAAATCAAGCTAGTGCAAGTGACTCTCATGATATTGATCAAGATCAAATGGCTAGTACATCATCTCAACCAAATGATCAAGCAAGTGCAAGCAATCAAGTTCCAATCCTTCAAGCAACAAGTATTGCAAGAGATCATCCTTTGGATACAATCATTGGAGATATTTCAAGAGGTGTACAAACAAGATCAAGATTTGCATCATTTTGTGAACACTTCTCTTTTGTGTCATCCATTGAACCAAAGAAGATAGATGAAGCTTTGAAGGATGTTGATTGGGTGAATGCTATGCATGAAGAATTGAACAACTTCACAAGAAATCAAGTATGGGAATTGGTAGAAAGACCAAAGGGACACAATGTGATTGGAACCAAATGGGTCTTTAGAAACAAGCAAGATCAAGATGGGATAGTTGTAAGGAACAAAGCAAGATTGGTAGCACAAGGCTATACACAAGTTGAAGGTCTTGACTTTGGAGAAACTTATGCCCCGGTTGTAAGATTGGAAGCAATTAGAATCTTGTTAGCCTATGCTTGTGCCCATAACATTAAGCTCTATCAAATGGATGTTAAGAGTGCATTTCTCAATGGTTATATCAATGAAGAAGTATATGTTGAGCAACCTCCCGGTTTTGAAGATGATAAGAAGCCCAACCATGTGTATAAGTTGAAGAAAGCATTGTATGGCTTGAAGCAAGCACCTAGAGCATGGTATGAGAGATTGAGAGACTTCCTCCTCTCTAAAGGGTTCACAATGGGCAAGGTTAACACCACTCTTTTCATCAAGAAGATTGGAAAAGATCTATTTGTATTACAAATCTACGTAGATGACATCATATTTGGATCAACCAATCAAGAATTTTGTGATGAGTTTGGAAAGATGATGGCTAATGAGTTTGAGATGTCCATGATTGGAGAGTTGAGTTACTTCCTTAGTCTTCAAATCAAGCAATTGAAGAATGGTACATTTGTGAGTCAAGGCAAGTACATCAAGGACATGATCAAGAAGTTTGGAATGATTGATAGCAAAGTCATTAGCACACCAATGGGAACCAATGTCAACTTGGATAGTGATGCAAGTGGAAACATGGTGGATCAAAAGTTGTATCGGTCTATGATTGGAAGCCTACTCTATGTGACCGCATCAAGGCCGGATGTCATGTTTAGTGTATGCATGTGTGCAAGATTTCAAGCCTCACCAAGAGAAAGTCATTTGAAGGCTACAAAGAGGATATTGAGGTACTTGAAGCATACACCAAATGTTGGTTTGTGGTATCCCAAAGGAGCAAAGTTTGAGCTAGTTGGTTACTCCGACTCGGATTATGCGGGATGCAAGGTTGAAAGGAAGAGCACATCGGGCACATGTCAATTGTTGGGAAGATCACTTATTTCATGGTCATCAAAGAAGCAAAATAGTGTTGCATTATCAACCGCCGAAGCCGAATACATATCCACCGGTAGTTGTTGTGCACAAATACTTTGGATGAAGGCCACTTTGAGTGATTTTGGAATCAAGTTCAAGAAAGTGCCATTGCTATGTGATAATGAGAGTGCAATCAAGCTAACCAACAATCCGGTGCAACATGCAAGAACAAAGCACATTGATGTCCGCCACCATTTCATAAGAGATCACCAACAAAAAGGGGACATTTGCATTGAGAGTGTAGGCACCGAAGATCAACTTGCCGATATATTCACCAAGCCATTGGATGAGAAAAGGTTTTGCAAGCTAAGAAATGAGTTGAACATATTGGATTTCTCAAATATGTGTTGATGCAACCCCCACTCATATGACATGCCTCTCCTTCGAGCAATCTAAGGTAAAAGTTGATTGGCATGACATACATTCTTGCTAAGGACATGTTTAGTGCATCTAGTCATATTTTCAATCTCATTAGGACCTTACAAGTGGTTCTATCTTATTAGGCTCATTCATGAAAATCAAATGAATTTTGATGTCTACATGGTATCACTATTGCTTCTATGCTTGACTTGATCTAGTGATGGCATATGACATGTTTATGGGCTTGTAAACCTAGTGTTTAATCTAGAAAATGAACTATAAGTGTTTAACTCAACATGATACAAGATAACCCTTATTTGGAGGTGTGAAGAAGCTTGTCCTTGGATCAAACCGAGTTAAATATCTTTGGGAAATAATCTAGAATTGAACCAAATTTGGGAAAATAACCCTCACCCCATTGATTGACATTGATAATCTCGACCCTACAAGTAAGTCTATTTAGAACCTTTGTGGTCATTGATGACAAAGGGGGAGAGAAACCAAGATAAAGAGGATAAGGGGGAGAGAAACAAAGGAAAGGGATCAACTAAAATTTTGAGCACACAAGTAGGGGGAGCAAGCTCATGAACTTGTATGGTGCATTTGAACGTGCATTTCATATTTTTGCTTGCATGGCATAAGTTCCATATTTCTAATATCCATGCTTGTGTGATGAATGCTAGTTGTAGATTTGAATGATGAAATGCAAACTAGCATGTATAGGATATCTAGTGATTTCACTTCCAAATATTTCTAAGTGGTATTGAGCTAACCATGATGCTAAGGATGGTATATTGGTGCACTCCGATTGGTATCACGCTTCAAAGGTCAATCTTTTATACCTTAGCATCATATGGTAGACATTGACTCCTACATTTCCTATCTAAGCATATGTGCAAGCTTCAATTCAAACTCTTAGCACATATGTAGGGGGAGCAATTGCTACCACTTAGGGTTCATGAAACTTGTCCATATCCTTTTACACATAGTAAATATGCTTGGGCAAGCAACATGGATTCAATTGAATTTCAATTCATATCTTTGTATAAGGGTTGTCATCAATTACCAAAAAGGGGGAGATTGAAAGCTCTAGTTTGGTTTTGGTGAATTGATGAAACCCTAAGTGCTAACCTAGTTCATCAAGTGATCATGAGATAGGTAGCACACTTCAAGTAGAGAAGCAAATGAAGATCATAACATGACAATGGTGATAGCATGGAGATGATCAAGGGCTTAAACTTGAAGAGAAGAAAGAGAAAAACAAAAAGCTCAAGGCAAAGGTATAACTTGTAGGAGCTATTTTGTTTTGGTGATCAAGACACTTAGAAGAGTGTGATCACATTTAGGTTTGATAGCCGTACTATTAAGAGGGGTGAAACTCGTATCGGAATGCGGTTATCAAAGTGCCACTAGATGCTCTAACTCATTGCATATGCATTTAGGATCTAGTGGAGTGCTAACACCCTTGATAATATTTGTGAAAATATGCTAACACATGTGCACAAGGTGTGTGCTAACACATTCGGCGCTTTTGGAAAAATGAAATGTCTATTTTCTATTATGCCGGATGCAAAATTCTTGGTGGTTGGCACATTTGAGCAAGGGTGAAGAAGTTAGAGTTGAAATGGAGTTGGTCGAAATGATGCTGGCGTCGGTCTACTGACCGGACGCTGGGTCACTCAGCGACCGGACGCTGAAAGGCTGCGTCCGGTCGAGCTGTCAGACGGCACAGTGGGAAGGGTTGAGCACCGGACGCTGGTCTGCATCCGGTCAAGGTGGACCGGACGCGTTCGGTCAAAAAAACATGCCTCGGGGAGCTTACTGGAAACGACCGGACGCTGGGGCTTCAGCGTCCGGTCAGTTTTACCGGAGCGTCCGGTCAGCTTCGCAGCCGTTGAAATCTGACGAACAGCTTTGAAGCTTGTGATGCGTGGCGTCCATCGGGCGACCGGACGCTGAGGGCCAGCGTCCGGTCAGTATGACCGGAGCGTCCGGTCAGAGCGTGTTTTGCCCAGTGAAGGGGTATAACGGCTCTATTTGATGGGGGCTCTATTTATAGCCCCATGGCCGGCTCAAGGGAAAAGACTTGCACATTTTTCATTGACATAGCAACCTTGTGAGCCTAGCTAAAGGACTCCCACTC
The DNA here is from genome assembly GCF_019320115.1 of Miscanthus floridulus. Classification (NCBI taxonomy): domain Eukaryota; kingdom Viridiplantae; phylum Streptophyta; class Magnoliopsida; order Poales; family Poaceae; genus Miscanthus; species Miscanthus floridulus. Next base: position 177,321,970 of record NC_089580.1, on the reverse strand, counting down.
ATCTACATCATTGACTCATCATCATAGTGAGATTGGGAGTGATCCAAGTGCATTGCTTGAGTGATTGCATCTAGAGGCACTTAGTGATCGTGTTTCGCTGTGGATTTCGCTTGTTACTCTTGGTGGTTGCCGCCACCTAGACGGCTTGGAGCAGCAAGGATCGTTGAGTGGAGGAGGTGATTGTCTCCAACTCTGATCGTGGTGATTGTGAGGGGTTCTTGACCTTTCCTCGGCGGAGCGCCAAAAGGTACTCTAGTAAATTGCTTGTGGCTTGTGTGATCCTCATCTTGTGTTGGTTGTGCGGCACCCTATTGAGGGTTTAGCGAGTGATGCCAATCAGCGCGTGAACCTCCAAGTGAGTGAATCGCCACAACGAGGACTAGCTTGTCGGCAAGCAAGTGAACCTCGGTAAAAATCATTGTGTTCATCATTTGATTCCGAGGTGATTGGTCTACATTGGTCTTCATTATTGTGATTGATTGGTTCCTACCACTACACGGCGGTATAACTCTCTTGCTCACTCTTACATTACCGCAAACTAGTTATCAAGCTCTTTAGTGTAGCTAGTTGTGAGAGCTTGTTTGTTTGATTAGTGTTGCTCTTTAGTTAGTCTTTGAGAGCACACTAATTTAGCTAAGTGTCATAGCTATTGTGTGGACATACACTATTCGAAATAGAATTGTGGTAGGTGGCTTGCATTTTAGTAGGCTAGCGCAACACTCGCTTGGCCGCAAAATTGTCTAACACATTTTGTTAAGTGTTGTTGTAGAATTTTATTAGGCTATTCACCCCCCTCTAGCCATTAGGACCTTTCATCTGCTCGCCGCCGGACCCTGCTGTTCGGCCATGGCGCTCCACACCGGGAGCGTGTAGGCCAAGGCTGTCTTCGGCCACTGGGAACACCCGCACCCACGCACACGTCTATGACCACGCCGCGACCACCTCGCTGGTGCCCCATAGTGACCCATGCGCCTCGCCATCGTCACCGTTCGCCGTGGCCGCTGGGAAGCCCTACCGGCCACAGGAGAACCCGTAGCCTTGCCTTGAGCCTGGACGCCCCCGCTGCGTCCCCACGCATCCGTAGAAGCATACACGCCCCGCCGAGATGTTTCACCATGACTGTAGCCACCTCACCGAAGCCGCCGACGTGCTCGGAAGGGCACCGCCGTGGCCAAAGCCACCGGAGGCCCTGGAGGACCCCTCGACCTGCCCAACATGCCCGCTGGTGCGTTGTGTCGCCCACACATACCACAGAACCGGCCTATGCTGCAGCCCCGCGCCATTCCCGCACGCCGATAGAGCTCGAGCCGCCGCTCGTCGTGGCCAGCACCTTGGGAAGCTCTGGCCGCCACTTTGACCCCACCGACGCAGTCGCCGTGGCCTGGGGAAGTTTTTCCCCTCCCCAATCGAACACCAGCGCCGCCGCAGGGGCTCACAGCAAAGCTCGCCGTCGGTAGGAGCGCCGCCGCGGTAAAAATAGGGGAACACCCCCCTCGCCGGCCACCTGCGCGTGCACCCGGAGTACATGGACCACGCCTGGGAGACGAAGGGTGGACTCGGTCCACCGTAGACCAGTCTGCGGTCCATGGACCAGCATCACTTGGTCCACCGTAGATCGCAAGCCGTGGACCACAGCCCAATAAGAGCCCATGGCCATGACGTGGTAGCGTCACAGCGTGCCACGTGTTCGGCCCGGCCCGGCCCAGACCGGCCCAACCCGAAGCCCGTTTGAGACACGACCATATTGACCGTTGACTGGTCAATGTTGACCATTGACCTGGCCCCACATGTAAGTGACACGTACATTTTGGACCCACACGATAGGCGCTGATGTCATGCTGACGTCACGCGGGACCCACATGCCAGAAGCCAGCGCAGTCGAGGTGACGTCATGCTGACGTCACGTTGACATTAGCTGCTGACGTCAGCAGCCTAGGCCCCACATGTTAGTGACCCTGACTGTTGACCGTTGACCATTGACTCGACGTTGATCGATGTTGACTTTGACCAGACCCACCTGTCAGTGACTCAATAGCCCTGGCCTCACCTGTCGGTAAGGATGACGTTGATGACGTCATGCTGACGTCAGCTGGACCCCACCTATCAGCTCGGAACCGTGATGCCAATGTCAAGCTGACGTCAGCAAGCCACGTGGACCAACCACAGCATGACACGTGTCAGCCCAGGATTAATTCAGCCTTTTTCCATTTTCAGAAATAGATTTAAACTTTGGAAATTCATAACTAATTCATATGACCTCAGAAAAATACAAAACCAGAACCAAAATTCATCTAAAATCAAGCTCTACGCAATGAACCCATGTTTGAGTGCATTTGGCTCTTTTGAATTTTCATTGTTCCTTTATGCTATTCTATAGACGTCGCTAACGCGACTATAATGCGATCGTTTGTAGACTCGGAGGAGAAACAGACAGACGAGGACCGTGAGTACCGTGAGGAGTACGAAGACGACTACACTGAAGGTGCCACATCCCACCCAATATCATAGCACCTATTACGCATGGCTAATATAGAACTGCTATGGCTTTACTTCATTGATGTAATCACACTGTGATAGGACTTGCATGGTAGTATGCTTACTTGATGGCCTCTACCTTGACGCAACCTTACCCCTGCTCACCCAGCTGTTAGGCTAGTCACACGCTTGCTACTATACTTCATTGCTTATTACTTCTGCTACGCTTGCACTATATTGATGCGTGGTGGAAATTGGTGTTATCTGGACTATGGGGAGAGTGCTGTGTGTGTGACTTGGGTGCGTGGAGGGTGAGGGTTGTGTCGACCAAGTTGGAGTATACGATGAGCCTAGGGCAAGTCTTGCCGTGTGGTGCTACCTGGGCACCCCTGGAATGGATACCTGTGGTGGGTAAATGGTATATGAGGTGGTCCTGGGTGTGAACCTGTGATGGGAGGAGCCCGGGATGGAGGTGCTGTGGTGGCACGATAAATGGAAACCCTGATGGAAACATTCTAGCTTGGTCATCCCTAAGGACTTACTAGTACTCAGATTCACCAGGAAGCCTTACGTACCACTCGCCCTATATGGTGCAGGACGGCCGGACTACTTGGTAGGATATTGCCACTACTGCTAGGTTGATAGCGGACAGTGTAAGGAGGTACGGGGCGCGGAGGATTTCCCCCACACCCTTCCGAGACTTCATGGAGACCTTGTGGACCCAGCTCATGACTCATAGTTTCAGCCACCCCAGACCAGACTTGGGGTGTACCAGGGCTGAATGGTAGAGTGACATTATCCTAGGCTAGCAAGCGGCCGGAATCAGCCCAGTTGACGACGGTCAGCGAGGAAGGCAGATCTTGTGGTTATGTAAAACCTCTGCAGAGTGTATGGTTGATCGATCGATACATGTGCCGACTTTTCGGCTATGGACCCTTCCTGGGTATCGCTTAAACTAGATAGAGAGATGAGTCCTTCTCTTCTTCCCCCGAGAGAGAGTGTCGGTCGTAGCCAGGGGCTACAGGCCTTGAGACAGTGCCGAGAGGGAGTTGGTCTATTGACTGAGCGATGGTATGGTATGGAGATGATGTGGAGGTGGTGGTATGTCGATCCCAGGATCGAAACCTGGCTCTAGAAAGGGAATGTGGTGGATTGTGTGTGGGAATGGTGTTAAAACTGGACAAACTACTATTATATACTTAATATGCTAAATGCATAGGAAACCCCAGCCTTATAGGTTCCTTTTGATTATATCCAATGTGCATCCAATTTCCACAAAGCAATGCTCATAGGGTTGGGAGTGGCCAGTACAAATCGTACTGATAAATTTTGGCACACAGGTTCTGCTGAGGAGTTTAGCTCCGAGGAGTTTGACGGTTGAGGGGTTCGTGCCTACGCTCGAGTTTGGCGATCTTATCTTCAAGCTGTTCTGAATGAATGCTACTTTTGATTCCGCCAATGCGGCGATGTAATAATTTACATAATTCTGCACTATTTGTACTCTGATATTATCGTTGTATGGGTGTGATATTCGACTGGAATTTGGGTAATATGATCTACAACGGTCTTATTACACTTCGACGCTGTGGATTTCCCTTCATGGAAATTGGGGTCATTTCAGTTTGATCGAAGCACCACCCGTCTATGTCTCTGTACGGAGTGGGCTGTACTTAAGCAAGCGATGGATAGCCTGGCGGCGTCGCGGAGAACGCTCGCTTTTTCCGGCGCTAGCTGTGTATTCCACTTCGATTTTTTTTATTTTTAACACTTTTTACACAAATTTTAAATCTAACACTGTTTATTTTTTTTCAAAACAAACACTTTTGGCCGCGCCATATTTCCTTGGCGCGGCGAAACGCCTGTGCCGCGCCATGCATGGTGGCGCGGTGAGAGGATTGACGTGATGACGACCGGGGCGCTGATCGGTGGCGCGGCAGAGCCGGGTAAATACCGCCGCGCCCGCCTGCGGCCCAGTCGGCTTCCGCGCCTGCCCGCCCGCCTGCCTGCCGCCACGCCGGCCTCGCCCGCATGTCGGCACGCCACCCCCTCCGGCCACCCACCGTGCCCTCCGGCCACGCACGGCGGCTGCCCGTCGCGCCACGGATGCCCACCGCACCCACCACCGCCCTCGCTGCCGCGCCCCCACCTCCCGGCCCGGTCTAGCGCGCCGTCGCCACGAGGACGAGCGCCGCCGCCACGAGGTACTCCCGGCTTGTTTTAGCTTATTTTCTCTCACAGAACACTATTGAATCAGCCGAAATCAGTGGCAACTGGATCAGCCGAACAGGGCCAGTAAAGTTAGTTATTTTAGTTACTAAAGTTAGTGAGTCTAGTTATACATTATATTTAGTATAATTAGTTGTTGTAGTTAGCCTTGTATAGATGTTAATATTAGATTAGTTAGTATAGTTATAGTTAGAATATGTATTAATATTACTGTTGGGTTCAAAAACCCGGGGTCACTCGCGGACCGGCTTCCCCGCAAAGGCTCGACCTAAGCAGACAGCGCGCAACTCATGTGCCGACCCAAGTGTCTAAAACAACAGGCCAGAAGGACGATCCAGTCACCGACCGGAAGGTCAGGCCGAGGAGGAACAGCATCCGCTTGTCGACTCCAGCCCACCTCTCCGACCGGAGCGCTCACTTTGGTCTCCAGCCGCCTTAGGACGGTCTCTCCGACCGGAAGGCCTGGCAAAGCACTACCTCTGACTCCGACCCCACGTGTCCGACCGGGGTACACAAAGACTCTGCTCACTGCTCTTCTCTGATTGGCGCAACCAGAGTTGACTGGGACCAATCGACCGGGGACGCCCGCATGGAAGGGACCAGGGAACGAACGGAGAAAGCAAGGCAAGGCGCTCAAGTCAAACCATGATACCAGGGACCATACCCTGTCACCTATAGGAACAATACTCTGTAACCATCCTGACACAAATAGTATTGTAGGCGCCAATATTTTCCTCTACAGTATTGTAGGCGCCGTTAAACTCCCATACGGTAAGGCCCCCCACATGCCTCTAGGCATCGACAGTGTTGCGGATGTCGGGATTTACCGCACCAAGTGAACATGGTGAAACTCCTCACATGCCTCTGGGCATCAACAGTATATGTAGGTGCCGACATCTGCCATACCCAAAACAAGACGACGTAACCTCCCACATACAAGTTACAACTGACATCCAACAGTGTTGTGGGCGCCTACCATCCTCCTATACCCATCGACATGGGCAACAAGACTTAGAAGCATACAAACTCTCTCCCTCTCACTTGTAAGGCCATCCCCTTCATCTATAAAAGGGGATGCGCTCTCTCCTAAGAGACCCAAGTTTATTCAAGTTCATACAAGTCATTCCAGATTCATTAGATCAATCAAGTTCACTAGCTCACAACCACAGAACCGTTAGGTTCGGACCTCAAGCACACGCTTGAACACTTAGCTCATAGAGGAACTCCTGTCGCTCTCGGCCCTTCCGACCAGAGCCGATCGGACCTCTCGTGCACCCCATCTTTCTCCTTCTTGTTTGTAACCCCACTTCAAACTTCGAGCACCTAGGCTCATAAATAAAGTCACCGACCGACTTAAACTGGACATAGGGCACGTTGCCTGAACCAGTATAAACCCTGTGTCATTGAGTGCTAGGCCACCTCCGATCACAACGTATGGCAAAACTACAAATATTTACTTGTTGGTCACTTTCTGCACCGACAGTTGGCACCGTCCATAGGGAAGACGCTGTACGTTCAACACTTTTTGGTCATCAGAAGGCCCACTTTTCCGCCACCCTCGCCGTGGCGAGCTCTGGCAATTCAATTTACTTTGGCTCACTAGAGTTTCCTGCGCTCCTACCTATTGGGATGCAGGTTCCACCCATCTTCGAGCCATCCTAGGTCTTCCTCCTCGAAAGCCTAGACTTCGTCGTCGACCGGCTCGGCGTACTACACCTCTGCGAGGAGGAACTCGTTCCAACACCTGTTAGAGGGGACCCCTCCATCGGCTCCGGGACGCACGACTTCAAGGACGTGGCATCCACGCTTCATTCTGAGCAAACTCTCTGCTCAAACCCCGCTGTCAGTAATATACATATTGTTATTTACTTACTATTCTATATCTTTCGCCGATTACCCAAAGGGACCCCGTTGTCCCCGACGCGACCGCCATACCACCGGTTCCCCTACGGCCTCATGTCTCCTGTAGACGCGTACGCTCGGGGGCTCCGAAGGATGCCAACTTTGCCCCCTCTCACATCCGAATTCGTGGGCATGGCGAGCTACTGAAAGGTCCTAAGATGGCTAGAGGAAGGGTGAATAGCCTATTTAAAATTCTACAAATCAACTAGAGCAATTTGATTAGTAAGACAAATAGCGTAATGCAAACTTGCTCAAGCTCTATGAGGGTTGCAAGCCACCTATCCAACAATTATAGTTGCAATGATTACTAGACACACAACTTGCTATGATACTACTCACTAAGAGCTCTCAATTCTAATTACACTAAAGAGCTTGCCACAACTAGTTTGCAAGAATATAAAAGAGTGAGTAGGGTGATTATACCGCCATGTAGAGGGATGAACCAATCACAAGATGAAGATGAAATCAATCACCGAGAGAATGCCAAATGGCAAGAGACAACCGATTTTCTCCCGAGGTTCACGTGCTTGCCAACATGCTACGTCCCTGTTGTGTTGACCAACACTTGGTGGTTCGGCAGCTAAGAGGTATTGCACAAACCTCGTCCACATGATTGGACACCGCAAGAACCTACCCACAAGTGAGGTAACTCAATGACACGAGCAATCCACTAGAGTTACCTTTCGGCGCTCCACCGGGGAAGGTACAAATCCCCTCACAATCACCAGAGATGGCCACGAACAATCACCAACTCGTGCCAATCCTCCACCGCTGCACCAAGCCGTCTAGGTGGTGGCAACCACCAAGAGCAACAAGTGAAATCCGCAGCAAAACACGAATATCAAGTGCCTCTAGATTCAATCACTCAAGCAATGCACTTGGATTCTCTCCCAATCTCACAAAGATGATGAATCAATGATGGAGATGAGCGGGAGGGCTTTGGTGTCACAGAACCGACCAATTTATAAGAGCACAAGTACAAAAACAATCGCCGAAACGATCAAATTCTCGAACTTGAGCCCATATAAACACGGTAGTCAACCGAAATCTCGAAGGATTTCAAACCAACTTGCATACAACCAAGATCACAGTAATTCAACATAACATATCGTACGTTACAACATTTTGCAGATGCTCACAAATAGATTACATCATCATAGAGTCATCGTTATTACAAAACAAGTCTTGTAAACATGCGGAAGCAAATAGTTTAACTCACACACCGAGTTCAAATACACATACTGGTTTGCTGATCATGGCCCACAAAAGCATTCAGATAAGAGAACGGAGATCATGCCCATGATCTAGTCTTCGTCACCCGTCGGGTGGAGACAATACTTACAGAATCCCTGATATAGAAGGTCATCTGCAACAAGAGGAAATAAACCCTGAGTACGGGAATATACTCAGCTAGACTTACCCATCGAAAACCAAACAAATGACACCAAGGATTATGCATAGCTTAATGTAGTGGAGCTGGATGACACTTTCTTTTTGCAGAAAAGCATAAGTAGTATGATCAACTCTTATCCTGACTAGCAGTGACTTTTTAGCCATTATCCTGTCATCTATATTAGCACCTGTACTAAGCAATCATTTTATTAGGGTGCAAACATTAATAACCATATCAGGTATTCATTGTGGCAACCTTATCATCATCATCCATTTAACCATATCGTTAAATTAAGTGAATCTACGTTGCCGCTGCTCAGTCAAGTTCTCACTATCCGTGAGAGACGGCGATTTGAATCGATTCCTATCCAGCTGGAGGGGTATTCCTAAACACAAACCCTGCTTCCCCCATCAGGGTCGCAAACAAGTCACCTTTGGTACGATTCAGGAGTCGCGAGTCCGAACAGATCGACATTCTCAGAGAACCACTCTGCCAAGGTTTTTCAGGACTCTAATCCGCCTTGGACTTATGCCAATGGCTCTCCGCACATCCTTACTACCTTCAGAATGCCGCCACTGCTCGCGTCCCCGGCCTAAGTCGAGCTACTAGGCTTCGCGGTCGGAACGACTTATCTGGCCAGCTAAGTGTTAGGCTGCGTTCAACATGACATGAGGACGTACAGCGTATCGGTCCTTAAACGACTCAGACGGAGTCACTATGTTCAAACCTACACAAGACCCCACCCGGTCTTAATTCATTATTCACATGGTTCTTTTCCACGATAGCAAATATAGCCAACCGTGATCCACCTCATCCTAAAGCTCGCAGGTGATAGGAAATCACCTGACTTCTACCGCACTAAGCATGGCTAAGCATTTAACCCGTTCCTGAACTTAAATAGGATTCCAGTGCGATATCTGGACAAGGAAGGATATATAATGCAGCAATTGGTTCCAACCAATTTCTATACTTAATGCATCATCAACAATAAAAGACACTCAATGTATTTGTAAAAACATGGGAGGCTTAATATGCTCCGGGGCTTGCCTTTTAGGAACGAGGAAGGCTGGTGGTCAGGGCACTCGGGCAATTCCTCCGCGGCGACTGCTTCGTCGGTTTCCTGCACCTCGGGTTCCTCCTCCTGGTTGGCTCCCTCGAACTCCAGCAATGTCACTCCCTCCGGCACACCTATTGCATGAATGCACAAGATAAATATCATGGATGCACATGAACGAATGTCAGAGATGCTCGGGGAATGCACATATTCGCTGTAGTTTGCATATTCCAACTTAAGCCCTATTCAAATCACTTTACTTACCAAGTTTATACAATCTAATGTATAATTGCTCATCTTTAGTTAATGACCTAGCACCTGCACCTACGCATATTCTCAAGTTAGGCTAACCCCTAAACAATCAACGAGAACCTTGCAACAACATACACTCAAGCATTTGTATTTCAGCAAAATGAATACTATGTAGCGGTGCAGTAAACTAGCCATAATTGGATATTCATAATTCCAAATGACATGCAACAAGGCAATCTGGAAAGCTTATGAAATTGTATACAATTCATTTTCAGATCTCAAAGCATGATTCAACACTTTACCAAGTCGAATTCATAAATCAACATAACTCTGTCCTTACAAGGCAGAGAGTAAGCAAAACTGGAACCTAACTTTAAACAGCTGTAGTTTCTAAACTACTGGGCCAAATGCCCTCAAATTTTGACAGGAGCTAGATACATAAATTATCTACAACTCTTGTATTCATCTCATTCACAGAAAATCAAAATATCATGGGGAACTTTCTAAAGTCCCCAGATATATCCAGAGGGACATAATGCAAATAAATAATTATTAACTTATGATTTAAACACTTACTTGGATAAAACTAACTTTACTCACATATCACACATATCACAAGAACACCAGAAAGTAGGGTGTCCATCCCCAAAACATTTCTTTTAATACCTTTCTTAATTTATTTAATTAATTAAAGGAAATAGTAAACATATATGAAAACTACCCCATTAAATCTACAAAAATTACAGTAGACACTACATGCCCTAAGTAGACTACCATAAAAATTTCACACCATTTGAGTAAGTATAACAACCTACACAAAAATGGTAAGGCAGAATGGCTCAAAATGGCATAATTAGGAAACCTTAGTGAAAAGTGTCAAGCAACAGATTTCATATTTTTCCTAGCATCCTTAAGGTACTAAGGTACTACCTACTCAGTTTCATGGCCATAGGATCCCTAGAAATTTTACAAAAATTCCCACAAGTATCTACCAATGATAAAAGGAAAATCTATAACTCAAAAACTACACATGCAATGACTCCCAAATTTTAACCAGAGCTTCTACTATACAATACTAGCTTACCCACAAAATTTCATAATTTTTGGATCACAGAAGCTCAAGATATGATTTAAACAAGTTTGCATGCATTCAAAAACACATTTAAAGTTTCAATTTAATTTTTCCATAAACTCTACTACAAGTGCTCATATTATATTTTTCTTAAATACTACACTTCACTATGAGTTTAACAAAATTGGAATCACACTCTTTGGATCTACACATTTGAAGATACAAAAATCTCAAATCAGCATTCAAAACTGCATTTTTGAACTAGCCCTATGAGTGTACAGCCACTGCCGTGTGGGATCCAGGTGTCAGCCGACCCCACCCGTCAGTGAGACGAAAATAGAGGAGGCGGCTTCGACGGCACGGTGATGGTGGAACTCACCGACGGCGACTCCTCCGGCGACACCGAGGACACCTACGCGATCTACGTGATGCGGGGAATCAATTGGTGCTAGTGGCGCGACCTACGACCTAGCGGAGGTGGCACGTCGCCGGTGATGGCGGCACGGCAGAGCTCCGGTGCGAGCTGCCAGCGATGGCAACCCATGGCCGGCTCAACCGAGCACGGTGTGAGCTACCTGAAGTCACCACGGTGCTAACACAACAAAGAAACGGGGACGGGACGATTCCTAGCTACCCCGGCCACGGCGGCCTCATCTCCGGCGAGGTCACGCCCATGGCGGTGACGGCGGGAATGGTCACTGTGACCTTACCAAAGCACGAATGGCGTAGCTAGGAGGTGGAGAAGGTAGAGGAGGACACGGCGGAGCTATGGTGAAGATGGAGTTCGCGTTTTTGCGGTGGTTCACGAGCTCGACGACGGCGAAGCTCGCTCGGCAGCAATGGCAGGCGCTGAGCTCGGTCGCTGCTTGCGGTGGAGGCGACGAAATGAAAAATTGGGCTGCGAACAGGTCGGGCAGGCCCGTGTGAGTGTGCCCATCGTGGCTGGCCTTGCTAGGGCGTCTGCGGCGCATGGCCACGCGGTCAGACGGCCGGCGATGGGTGTCACCACGCGTCTTCTGATTTCTGAATCAGTGAACACTGTAGATGTCTGAACTTTTCGTTTCAGAGCTCAAAGGTGTCGACTGACAGGGCAAGTTTAACACCGATTAGCTCCTAAACCGTGATGAGTTAGAGGAAACAATGAACATGAAAGTTGTAGAGCTATAGTAGGGCTTCAACTTTGATTTAGAAATCAACAGCCAAATCTCCATGGATCAAGAGTTGTATCAATCCAAAGTGGGCTCAATCAAACTGAAATGGCAGTTAAGACTTAGCAAATTTTTCAAGTGTTGACTCCACCTTCAAATCTGACTTGTGGGTCCTTTTTGAGCATATTCTGCACATTTTCATGAGATGGTCATAAAATAACTTTTGTTCCTTATATAATTCTCTACAACTTTGCTTTAGGTTGCTCAGCCATGCAAACATCCTAAGCTACACTTTTTAAATAGTCAAACACAAGAGCTCTAGGGGTCCAAATTGGTCAACCATGACTTGGAAACCTAATTAGGCAAAATGATCAACCTGAACAATGTTCCAAATGACATCCTAAGTATAACTAAGGTTCTTAGGAGAATAATTAACCACACCCCACATTGGTCACACAAGAATCAAGCATGGTATGTACTAAAACAAATGAAAAACACAAGAATTGTTACACTTGTTTCATAGTCATGTTTCACACGTTGCATGATCTTGTTGCATAGTATTAACTAACTTTGTTTCACTAAAGTGAGTGGCACATGTTGCACTTAAGTGTTGCACACTTTTCATTTCATAAAGGAAACAACACACATGAAACATAACGATACTTGCAATGTTTCAAAGACATGTTTCATGTGAGATAAGCTTGTGAATGAATGAATGATGCTCATGTCCATGAAATGCTAGTGCAAATGTGGAAGGCAAACACCTGGTGTCGATGTTTTACCACCGGCAACCCATCACGGGGTACCCAGGACGGTGATTTGTTCGGAGGGGTATCGGCGTTTGCAGGAACTCGATGGTAAACGCAGGGAGACAATGATTTATACTGGTTCGGCACGCCGGAAAGTCACGGCGCCCTACGTCCAGTCTGGTGTGGATAGTATATTGCGCCCTATGCTATTTGTTGTGTTGCGAGGTATGTTGCGGTTGTGAGTTCTGTCGGTTATGTGTCGGTTATCTGCCGAACTAGGGACCCCTGCCCTCCTTTATATAGTCCAGGAGAGGCGGGAGTCCTAGTCGGTTACAAAGTAGAGATCCTAGTAGGATTACGTGTAACTAGTCCTAGTAGGATTACATGTAGAGAATCCTATTTGGACTAGGTTTTCTTCTCTCTTCTCCGTGGGGAACCTTATGGGTCCCGCATCGACAAGCCCCCGAGCATTTCATGATTGAGCTTCAAGGGCCGGGTTGTTGTAGACTTGTTCTAGGTTCTTTCTTGAAGCGAGATCTTGAGATGGTCTTCTTTGTCTTTTCTTTGGCTGATGTGCACTTTTGGACAAAAGTGAACTCAGTGAGTGTAGCCCCCGAGCCTCTTGCTTGTTGGGACAAGAAGCCAGAGGGTCCCTTTAGTCTTCTTGTTTGCTCCGAGTTCTTTTTCTTGCAAAAGTTGGAGGGTCCAGATTCTTGTCTTCAAAAAAATTTCTTGGGGTTATGTATCCCACAGCCCCCAAGCCTTCTCCGAGTACTTTTCTTTAGAATAGAAATTAGAGAAGGGTCTTGATGTGTTGTCATAGTCTTGAGTACTTGTATTCTTGGTATTTGATCCTTGAATCCGAGCCCCCGGGCGTAGTTGAAGCGAATGCCGAGCCCCCGAGCTTAGTTTTTTGACTAAGCCGTGATGCTCTTCCGAGTTGTTTTTTATTCAACGAGGTCGTTTCTAGACTTCTTTGGTTCTTGATGTCCCTCTTCCAGGTTGTTTGCACTTCGTCCAGGTTCTTTCTGAACATGTATGTACCTTATCCAGGTTGTTTTCTGATTTGACTGAGCCGTGATGCTCTTCCGAGTTGTTTTTATTCATCCAGGTTATTTCTAGACTTCTCTGGTTCTTGATGTCCCTCTTCCAGGTTGTTTGCACTTCGTCCAGGTTCTTTCTGAATTTGTATGTACCTCATCCGGGTTGTTTTTTTTATCAATCCGGGTTCTTTCTGAAATGTTCTTCCAGGTTGTTTTTGATTCATCCGGGTTCTTTCTGATCCTGTCTTGGTTCTTGCCGCACCTCTTCCAGGTTGTTTGCACTTCGTCCAGGTTCTTTCTAAACTTGTATGTACCTCATCCGGGTTGTTTTCTGATCAATCCGGGTTCTTTCTGAATTTGTCTTGGTACTTGTAGCACCTCTTCGGGGTTGTTTGCGCTTCGTCCAGGTTCTTTCTGAACTTGTATGTACCTCATCCGGGTTGTTTTCTGATCAATTCGGATTGTTTCTGGACTAGCTCTCAGGAGCGTGTTTTCCTGATCTCATGGTATAGATGTAGCTTTCCTGCATGTTAAACATAAAAATATATTGTAAATGACATTCCGGATATGAAGTCGGGAGCATGTCCCATATTTGAATAATCAATCAGGGGCGGGCCCCGGCATTATGAAATGTATATAAACTTTTTGCGTCTTGCTCTTGCTAGGCCATGCAAATTCCTCAGGTAGTGTCCTGTTACGTTTAAGCACTTGAATCTCTGGCGTATGGTTCAGAGGTTCATGACGTGACCATGTGAGCCTGGCACTTGGTTCGTGACCGTCCATGTGAGTAGACAAGCTTCATGGATTAAGGCGTGTTCTACCTGAGGAATTCGGCGACCGTTAAGAGAAGACCTAGGGCACTATGTTTGCTCGCATGATGATTTTTTGTGTCTTCCCTTGCTAGGTCGGTTAATTTTCTGGGTAGTAGCCTGTTATGTTTAAGCACTTGAATCTTGTGTATGGTTCAGAGGTCCATTGATGTGACCACTCGTATGGTTCAGAGGTTCTTTGACGTGACCATCCGTATGGTTCAGAGGTTCATTGACGTGACCATCCATTCGAGAAAACAAGCTTCACGAATTAAGGCTTACTATCCGAGAAAATTAACAGCCGTTAAGGGAAGATGATATGGCCACAGAGGCATACGAATAATATCCAGAATATATAAAAATTGAGACATGACTTAGCTTGGTTCATGGCCGTGTTGTCCATCACCGTAGCCGAGTTGTTGGTGTTGCATTCGGCGCGGCGTGCAGCCAAGTAGTTGGAAGGAGATTTGATAGCTCTCTTGTCGCCGGATGTAGTCGAACACCTTGAAGTAGTCGAACAGTTCTGCCGAGTACTTTGCTGATGAGGTAAACCGGTTGAGCGATCGCGGTTTTTTTTACAACAAGCGATCACGGTGTGTTGAGTACTCGGAACAGCTCAGAACCCGTTGTCGAGTACTCTGAAGCCGTCATTGGTAGTCCGTTGTCGAGTACTTCGGAACCCATAGTGAAGTAGTGTCGCATGCCCACCGTGTTCGAGTTAAACTTGGTCTGTACCGTTCGGCCTATCCGCGTTGATCTTGTCTTGTCGCGTTCGTGCAGCCTAGGTGGACTTTTGTTCAGCCTGCAGCTTGCATCCTCTCGTGTGCCTTGATGGTACGTGCATCTTCCATGCATATATATACTAAGCTTCAACTTAATGAGTATATATACGCATCTATGCAGGACAAAGCTTCCCCAATATCTTGATGTGTAGCTAGCTTGTATGTCTCTGTACGTATCACAGACTCCTCTCCCTTCTTTCTAGCTTGTTTGTTGGCTTTGCTCGTTCAGGAGTAGGACTTGCTGCTTGCGTCCGGGTTGGACACGAAACCACGTAGGGCCGAGTTGCCTCGAAGTCGCTAGCAAGTCACGCGTAGCCCTTGCACAAGAAAGATTTGTCTTCTGTTTTTTTTTAAATTGATTTGTTGTACGCTGTTGACTTCGTGCATATATATGATCCGAGTCGGTCTTGGAGATTGACTTGCATGCATGTTGTTGGCTTGCTGCATGTAACCTTGTGCTTGCGTGCTGCTGTATGAATCCAGACACCTTGAATCGGGCGTGCAGCTTATGGTTTCCATGATTAAAGTTCGGCGTTGATGCATGCTGTGGCCGCCGACATCCAGCACGGATTTCGATCTTGTTGTGAGACTTAAGATCCGATCTGAGAAAATCTTCTGCTCTTGAAATCATCGGGCTCTTCCACACCGACTTGCCTTCTGGTGTTGATCTCAGCCAAAATTCAAGGGAGTCGGAGCCCGAGAAGGTTATTGTTGCTTTGATAATCGAGTTGTCACGAAAGACATGGACGATGACCGTGAGTTCGGTGAGTTGTCAACGAGGCCGACGAGAGTCGCAGCGTGTTGTCGACGAGGGCCGACGAGTGCTGCGACGAACATTGATCTTGAGGTCCACCGAGCGCTCGAACGCAAAGTGCCGAGAACCCCTACCTGGCGCGCCAGCTGTCAATGTTTTACCACCAGCAACCCGTCACGGGGTACCTGGGACGGTGATTTGTTCAGAGGGGTATCGGCGTTTGCAGGAACTCGATGGTAAACGCAGGAAGACAATGATTTATACTGGTTCGGCACGCCGGAAAGTCACGGCGCCCTACGTCCAGTCTGGTGTGGATAGTATATTGCGCCCTGTGCTATTTGTTGTGTTGCGAGGTATGTTGCGGTTGTGAGTTCTATCGGTTATGTGTCGGTTATCTGCCAAACTAGGGACCCATGTCCTCCTTTATATAGTCTAGGAGAGGCGGGAGTCCTAGTCGGTTACAAAGTAGAGATCCTAGTAGGATTACGTGTAACTAGTCCTAGTAGGATTACATGTAGAGAATCCTATTTGGACTAGGTTTTCTTCTCTCTTCTCCATGGGGAACCTTATGGGTCCCGCATCGACACCTGGGGTGTTACAGCCCTCCCCCCTTATAAAAATCTCGTCCCGAGATTTGAAAAGCATACCATTGTTGATAGAATTTCTTATAACCATCCCTCAAATAATCTTCCCTTTCCCACGTTGCATCGCGTTCACTACCCTGATTACTCCACATGACTTTGTAGAACTTGACCACCCGACTCCGAGTCACTTGCTCACGAGTGTCAATCACTTGAACCAGCTTTTCTTCAAAGGTCAAATCAGATTTTAACTCGATATCCCCCAATGGAACTCTCTCTTCAGGGACGCGAAGACATTTCTTCAATTGGGATACATGAAAGACATTGAAGATAGCACTCATCTCAGGAGGTAATTGAACCTTGTACGCCACTTTACCACTTTGTCCAATGATTTCAAACAGACCAACATATCTCGGCGCAAGCTTTCGCTTCACACCAAAGCGTTGGACACTTTCATAGGTGAGACTTTCAGATAAACGAAGTCTCCAACTTTGAACTCAATAGGTTTTCTACATCGATCAGCATAACTTTTCTGCCTAGCTTGAGCTACGGCCATGTGGGTTTGGATAGTATGGACTTGTTCCTCGGCTTCTTGAACAAAATCAATTCCATAATATCTCCTTTCACCGGCTTCTACCCAGTTCAACGGGGTTCTACACTTTCGGCCATACAAAGCTTCAAACGGTGCCATCTTTATGCTCTCTTGATAACTATTATTGTACGAGAATTCAGCTAGGGGTAACCATTTTTCCCATGAGCCCTTAGCCGAGATGACACATGCTCTCAACATATCTTCTAAGATTTGATTCACTCATTCAGTTTGCCCATTGGTTTGTGGATGATAGGCAGAACTTCTTACTAGCTTAGTTCCTAATAATCCGTGCAAGTGCTCCCAAAAGTGAGCAGTGAACTATGGTCCTCTATCTAAGACAATAGTACGAGGGATCCCATGAAGTCAGACTATCTGGTTGAAGTACAACTCCGCATAGTCGGTTGGACGAAAGTCTATGCAGACAGGAATGAAGTGTGCCGACTTGGTCAGTCGGTCAACAATCACCCAAATGGAGTTAAAATTCCTCTGAGTAGTAGGGAGTCCAACTATAAAATCCATACTTATCTCCTCCCATTTACAACCTAGGATAGAGAGTGGCTGAAGTAATCTAGCTTTCATGTGTACAGCCTTGACTCGACAACAAGTATCACACCTAGCCACATAAGCGGCTATCTCTTTCTTCATTTTGGTCCACCAAAATCGAGGCTTCAAATCATGATACATTTTACTACTACCAGGATGAATAGATAATTTAGAGGAATGAGCTTCAGATATGATTTGATTTCTAAGCTCTCTATCCTTTGGAACTACCAACCTATCCTTGAACCATAACACGCCTTCCTCATCTACTCGAAAATGTTTGGTTTCTTGCTCTTTCATCTTGCGCTTGATGTGAAACACACCTGCATCTGTCTTCTGTAGCTCGATAATTCAACTCTGTAGAGTACAACTGACAGTAATGTTGTGAAGGACTGCAGGATGAAGGAGCTTTGACAAATGGACATCACTCTCAATCAATGAGTGGCAATGAGACTTTCTACTTAAGGCATCCGCGACGACGTTTGCCTTGCCAGGGTGATAGTGCACTTGGAGGTTATAATCCTTGATGAACTCGAGCCATCTTTTTTGACGCATATTTAACTCTGGTTGAGTGAAGATGTACTTGAGACTTTTATGATCAGTGTAGATGTTGCACACATTGCCAAGTAGATAATGTCTCCAGGCCTTCAAAGCATGAACAACTGCAGCGAGTTCCAAGTCATGCGTGGGATAATTCACTTCATGCTTCCGAAGTTGGCGAGAGGTATAAGCAATGACTCTACCCTCTTGCATAAGAACACCTCCTAACCCAATACCTAATGCATCACAGAACACATCAAAAGGTTTCTCGATATCTGGTTGTGCCAAAACCGGAGCCGATGTTAGAAGAGTTCGCAGGGTATGGAAAGCCGTATCACACTCGGAAGTCCAAACAAACTTCATGTCTTTTTGCAGCAATCGAGTCATAGGCTTGGCTATTTTAGAGAAATCCGGGATGAAGCGAAGATAATAGCCAGCCAACCCCAGAAAACTCCGAACCTCGTGCACCGAGATTGGAGCCTTCCAGTTCAACACTTCTTGCACCTTGGTGTGATCCACCATAATTCCACCATCGGACAACACGTGTCCAAGAAAAGGTACCTCACGAAGCCAGAATTCACATTTGCTGAACTTTGCATACAACTGGTGTTCCCGCAATCTAGTGAGAACCACCCGTAAATGTTCAACATGATCTTCTTCATTCTTAGAATAGACCAGGATATCATCTATAAATACCACCTCAAATTTGTCCAACTCGGGCATAAACACTGAATTCATCAGATACATAAAATGTGTGGGGGCATTGGTCAATCCAAAAGACATAACAAGGTACTCATACAGACCATATCTTGTAGAGAATGCAGTTTTTGGGACATCCTCAGGCCGAATTTTGATTTGATGATACCCAGATCTCAAATCAATCTTGGAAAAGACTTTTGCTTTAGACAACTGATCAAACAAGATATCGATGCATGGCAGAGGGTACTTATTCTTGATTGTAACTGCATTCAAGGGTCTATAATCTACACACATGCGTAGAGATTGATCCTTCTTCTTCACAAAGATGGCTGGGCACCCCCACGGAGATGAACTAGGGCAGATAAGGCCTTTCTTTAGCAGTTCATTCAACTGGGTCTTAAGTTCGGCTAGTTCATTAGGAGGCATTCTATATGGCCTTCTAGAGATGGGAGCTGTACCAGGAAGCAACTCTATCTTGAATTCTACTTCTCGATTCGGGGGCAATCCAGGCAAATCATCAGGGAAAACATCCAGAAAGTCACACACGATAGGGATATCTGCCAGAGACTTTGCTTGCACTGCATTGGTCATGCAAGAAAGATTGATGTCCCTGGGTAACTGTACTAGAAAACCCTCCTGATTACCAGGATCTCTGAGCATAACTACCCTAGTCGATGTATCAATAAGTACTCCATGATGGCTCATCCAGTTCATTCCCAATATCACATCGATACCTAGCCCCGGTAAAACTACCAGATCAACCTGATAACTTCGCCCCTCTATCTCAAATTGTATGTCCCCAACTACCAGCTTGGTTAGGATAATACCACTGGCAGCCCTAATACAATAACCCTCACCCTCAATAGTATATGTTTTCTGCATAAACTTGGATGCAAATGATGGACTAATGAAGGAATGCGAAGCACCTGAATCAAATAGTACAACTGCGGGGTGTTGGTCAATCAGAAACTTACCGGCAGTCACTACCTCTCCTGAAGGAATCTCAGTAATATTAGTGTGGTTCACTTGTCCCTGACGGCCACCCTGGTAATTATTCTTCTTAGGGTAAGGGCACTCCCTTGCCCAGTTCTAGCACGGCATGTTGCTTGGTGGAGCCCTGGAACTGCCCTGACAGGTAGTGCCCTTGGGAAGAGCAACTGTAAATGCCTTGCGAAACCCAGTCTTGGCAGGATTCTTCTTCTGCGGTGGGCGAAACTTGGCGGCTGACGCTGGAGGACGGAATGGAGCCCTTTGTGCGACGGGAGCCTTAGATTGTGAGGCGCCCGCCTCATAGGCCCTCTTACGACTTTTTGAAGCAGCATACACAGCATTGTTGTTCTCTTGCGATAAAGCATCACTCACAAACTCATTAAAATGAGCGCACTTGCAATTTCCCATGGTCTTCATCAGTTTGGGGCTAAGTCCCCTCTTGAAGCTTGCAATCTTCTTGGCATCGGTATCCACAAACTCGGTAGCATACCTTGCAAGGTTGTTGAAAGCTTGCAGGTATTCATTCAGGCTCTTGTTCCCCTGAGTCAGCTTCATGAACTCTGTATGCTTGATCGCCATGAGACCAGGAGGAATGTAATTTCCCCTGAAAGCAGACTTGAACTGATCCCAAGTGATTTGGGCATTAGCAGGCATAGTGGACCGATGATGACTCCACCAAATGCCAGCTGGCCCATGCAGTTGGTGCGATGCGTACTCAGTTTTTAGCACTTCAGTCAAGCAGAGCAGACGGAACTTCTGCTCGAGAGTATTCAACCACTCATCAGCTTGTAGAGGCTCCTCAGCCTCCTTGAAGATTGGGGGTTTCGTGTCAAGGAAATCCTTGAAATCACTGTATTGATTTGGATCCGGTCCTTGGCATGGACCACGGCCATCATGATTCGCAATCGTACGGAGGGCCTCGGCCATAGTGCACTGTCCTTCCGCAAGCATTGCTATCAATTCCGTGGGTGTGGGTGGTGGTGGCGGTGGCAGATCATCACCATCACCCGCACCAGTGGAACGAGTACGAGGCATCTACACAATGCGCAACCAGTAATTATTGATGATGTCAGCACATTGGAGAGGAACAATATAATCATGCCAAACTGAATTTACTGACGAGAATGAAAACTTCATACAATAAACAGAGGCAATAATTCATTCTCCAATCACCACATCATCAAGTAGATTACTAGCGCCCTACGCAGTGCATTCCAACATGACAAGTTTTAACTTAACCATTACGATACGCATCCCGAAGGGAGCGAATTAAAGTACATTTCATGCCGAGTTCAAATTAAAAGGTACATCCAACATTGGTCTTCGTACTTAAGTTCATTACATCACTGACTGCAAAAGCTTAACTAGTGAGACTTGCTAACGAACTACTCGTCGAAGTGATCGCTGTCCACATCGGAGACACCTTGGACTTCTTCTAGGTCTTCCTCTTCTTCGTCATCTGCCGGCTTAGCTGCATTGTCATCCATCTACACGTCCTCTTCTTCCTCATCGGCCTCAATCACTTGAGGTCCACCCACATTTGGATACCTTGGTATGGGGTGAAGAATAGGAAACAGACGGTTGTGCAGCTGATGGTGCTCAACCTGAAGCTCTTCAAGTTGTTCATGTAGTGCTTGCTCTCTTTGAAAGGCGTTGTGGTTGGCCAAAATCCAACCCTGATGTCTTTCTTCTGCTAACTCTAAAGCGGCATCCCGGTGACATGTCACACGATCCAACTCTTGTGCAGCCTCATCTCTCTCAATAGTGAGGTTCATCAGCTGATTATGAAGCTCGTCTCTCTCACGTGCGGTTTGACCCCACTGTTGCAGACGATAATTTGCAATACCGCGAATCTCCTCAACTTCTTGCTGAGCTCTCCCACATGCATCCGCCCTACGATGATACTTGTGGGCACGCAACCTGAACCTGTGCTGGGCTTCCATTGCCTTGCCGGCTTCATCTAGTGCACTTGAAAGGGTGTTTTGCCTGACTCGACAAAGCTTCAAGACTGCCATCATAGCACTCATTCCAGCGTTGTCGCTCTGCACATGTTCGCCACGGCCTCGAACCAAGGCCTAACCAACGTCCTGAGTCCACTCAGCCTCGGTAGGAGACACTCAGGGAATGGATGAAGCAGGTCCACCCACTAACTCATCCCCGAAGCTCTGTGCTATATCCATTAGCACATCAAGGGCAGCAACCTGTGCGGCTTCCCATGGACTACGTCCATCAGTCTCAATGCTCCACCCATGCCACAACGGTCTTGAGGGGTTTTGTGGCACCACAAAGGTCACGACGTACCAGGGTACACCTCCCAATGGTACCGCCTGCCTCCATGTGTAGCTGGGTGCCTCCGGGTACCCGACTGAACTGAGCACCCACCAGAGCAAAGTGGGAGTACCGAACTAGTCCAAAAAGGTGCTGCTACCAGTAGGAAACATGGGCGCGGCCATCTGTATCAAAAAGGGATGCAATTCACGTGAGAGGGTTATTTTGCTGAGAGATTGTACTTTATACTTGGGATAAGTAATTATAAGGGAGGGAGTAATGCAATATGAATGCCATGAGTGAATATGATGCATGCATGTTCCGTACGTCCTCACAAACCTAAGAAAATTTAAGCTTTAGTGGGATATACGGTGGCATACATATGTTCTCTCAATTAGCGGTAACTAGTCGATCTACACGGTGCGTTGTTAGCGTACCTACAGAAAAACTTCATTGCAGCCCAACCCAACACGATATAATGCTAATTACACAAGTAGTAACTAAGATACTCTCCATATATACATCCCCTGATATATATACTTCGGTATCTAAACTACCCGACAATTGTACCCATAATTAAGTACCTTCATATATACATGTATGCAACATGTAAATACTCCAGTAACCACAACTAGCTCTCCCCTAGACCGACGGTTGGACGGTCATGCTCTCGCAACTCACACTTACCTTAGCGTAGAGGCAATTGATCCATACATTACCATTCAAACGAATGGCACCCATGCAATATCATGCCGCATGGACGACGAAATAGAAACAATCAATTCCCCCAAGTTAGTAATTATATATAAGCCACCTAGAAGTCCTTAAGTGGGCTATAAGGGATGTGATCACCAGTATACCATAAAAATTTTGATTTTTTTGAACACTTATATATAACTATAAGTTTGAAAACTATTTTAACAACAAAAGCTTTTGTTTTTAAATAGCCGTAAGACATGTTTAATGTTGAATCTAGCTCTGATGCCAGCTGTCACAGAACCAACCAATTTATAAGAGCACAAGTACAAAAACAATCGCCGAAACGATCAAATTCTCGAACTTGAGCCCATATATGTCACAGAACCGACCAATTTATAAGAGCACAAGTACAAAAACAATCGCCGAAACGATCAAATTCTCGAACTTGAGCCCATATAAACCCGGTAGTCAACCGAAATCTCGAAGGATTTCAAACCAACTTGCATACAACCAAGATCACAGTAATCCAATATAACATATCGTACGTTACAACATTTCGCAGATGTTCGCAAATAGATTACATCATCACAGAGTCATTGTTATTACAAAACAAGTCTTGTAAAACATGCGGAAGCAAATAGTTTAACTCACACACCGAGTTCAAATACACATACTGGTTGGTTGATCACAGACCGCAAAAGCATTCAGATAAGAGAGAGGAGATCATGCCCATGATCTAGTCCTCATCACCCGCCGGGTGGAGACAGTACTTGCAGAATCCCTGATATAGAAGGTCATCTGCAACAAGAGGGAATAAACCCTGAGTACGGGAATGTACTCAGCTAGACTTACCCGTCGAAAACCAAACAAATGACACCAAGGATTATGCATAGCTTAATGTAGTGGAGCTGGCTGACACTTTCTTTTTGCAGAAAAGCATAAGTAATAATGATCAACTCTTAACCTGAACTAGCAGTGACTTTTTAGCCATTAACCTGTCCTCTATATTAGCACCTGTACTAAGCAATCATTTTATTAGGGTGCAAACATTAATAACCATATCAGGTATTCATTGTGGCAACCTTATCATTATCCATTTAACCATATCATTAAATTAATTGAATCTACGTTGCCGCTGCTCAGTCAAGTTCTCACTATCCGGGAGAGACGGCGATTCGAATCGATTCCTATCCAGCTGGAGGGGTATTCCTAAACACAAACCCTGCTTCCCCCGTCAGGGTCGCAACAAGTCACCTTTGGTACGATTCAGGAGTCGCGAGTCCGAACAGATCGACATTCTCAGAGACCCACTCTGCCAAGGTTGTTCGGGACTCTAACCCGCCTTGGGCTTATGCCAATGGCTCTCCGCACATCCTTACTACCTCTAGAATGTCGCCACTGCTCGCGTCCCCGGCCTGAGTCGAGCTACTAGGCTTCGCGGTCGGAACAACTTATCCGGCCAGCTAAGTGTTAGGCTACGTTCAACATGACATGAGGACGTACAGCGTATCGGTCCTTAAACAACTCAGACGGAGTCACTATGTTCAAACCTACACAAGACCCCGCCCGGTCTTAATTCATTATTCACATGGTTCTTTTCCACGATAGCAAATATAGCCAACCGTGATCCACCTCATCCTAAAGCTCGCAGATGACAGGAAATCACCTGACTTCTACCGCACTAAGCATGGCTAAGCATTTAACCCGTTCCTGAACTTAATTAGGATTCCAGTGCGATATCTGGACAAGGAAGGATATATAATGTAGCAATTGGTTCCAACCAATTCCTATACTTAATGCATCATCAACAATAAAAGATACTCAATGTATTTGTGAAAACATAGGAGGCTTAATATGCTCCGGGGCTTGCCTTTCAGGAACGAGGAAGGCTGGTGGTCAGGGCACTCGGGCAATTCCTCCGCGGCGACTGCTTCGTCGGCTTCCTGCACCTCGGGTTCCTCCTCCTGGTTGGCTCCCTCGAACTCCAGCAACGTCACTCCCTCCGGCACACCTATTGCATGAATGCGCAAGATAAATATCATGGATGCACATGTATGAATGTCGGGGATGCTCGGGGAATGCACATGTTCGCTGTAGTTTGCATATTCCAACTTAAGCCCTATTCAAATCACTTTCACTTACCACGTTTATACAACCTAAGGTATAATTGCTCATCTTCCGTTAATGACCTAGCACCTGCACCTAAGCATATTCTCAAGTTAGGCTAACCCCTAAACAATCAACGAGAACCTTGCAACAACATACACTCAAGCAATTGTATTTCAGCAAGATGACTACTATGTAGCGGTGCAGTAAACTAGCCATAACTGGAGATTTATAAATCCAAATGATATGCAACAAGACAATCTGGAAAGCTTATAAAATTGTCTACAAAACATTTTCAGACCTCAAAGCATGATTCAAAACTTTACCAGGTCGAATTCATCAATCACAGAAGTCTATCCTCACAAGGCAGAGAATCAGCAAAAACTGCAACCTAACTTTAAACAGCTGTAGTTTCTAAACTACTGGGCCAAATGCCCTCAAATTTTGACAGGAGCTAGCTACCTAATTTATCTACAACTCTTGTATTCAACTCATTCACAGAAAACCAAATTATCATGGGGAGCTTTCTAAAGTCCCCAGATCTGTCCAGAGGGACATGATGCAAACAATTAATTATTAACTTATGATATAAACACTTAATTGGACAAAACTAACTTTACTGATATATCACACATATCACAAGAACACCAGAAAGTAGGGGTTTCATCACCAAAACATTTCCTCTAATACCTTTCTTAATTTATTTAATTAATTAGAGAAAATAGTAAACACATGTGAAATCTACACCATTAAATCTACAAAAATTACAGTAGACCCTACATGGTCCAAGTAGACTACCATAAAAATTTCACACTATTTTAGTAAGTACAACAGCCTACACAAAAATGGTAAGACAGAATGGCTTAAAATGGCATAATTAGGAAACCTTAGTGAAAAGTGTCAAGCAACAGATTTCATATTTTTCCTAGCATCTATAAGGTACCAAGATACTACCTACCAAGTTTCATGGCCATAGGATTCATAGATAATTTACAAAAATTCACACAAGTATCTACCAATGATAAAAAGAAAATCTATAACTTAAAAACTACACATGCAATGACTCTCAAATTTTAACCAGAGCTTCTACTATACAATACTAGCTTACTCACAAAATTTCATAATTTTTGGATCACAGAAACTCAAGATATGATTTAAACAAGTTTGCATGCATTCAAAAACGCTTTTCAAGTTCCTATTTAATTCACCCAAAATTTCTACATAATATGCTCAAGATATATTTTTCTTAAATAGTAGACCTAACAGTGAGTCTAACAAAATTGGAAGTACTCAATTTGGATCTACAAAACAGGAGATACAAAAATATCAAATCAGCATTCAAAACTGCATTTTTGAACTAGCTTTTGGAGTCCCTAGCCACTGACATGTGGGACCTGGGTGTCAGCTGACCCCACCGGTCAGTGACCGCGAAACAGAGGGGGCGGCGTTTGATGGCGCGGCGGTGGTCCTGCTCGCCGATGGCGAGGACTCCGGCGACGCCAAGGCTACCTACGTGCTCTACGTGATTCGGTGAGTCGATTGGTGCTAGTGGCGCGACCTATGACCTAGCGTAAGGAGCTTGCCGCCGGTGATGGCGGCACGGCAAGGCTCCGGCGTGGACTGCCGGCGACGTCAAGCCACGGCTGGCTCAACCAAGCACGGCACGAGCAACAGGAGGTCGCCACGGTGCCATCCCAGCACAGAGAAGAGGCGGGGAGGGTTCCTAGCTACCCCGACCACGGCGGCCTCAGCTCCGGCGAGGGTGCGACGGTGCGGGAACGCCGACAGCGGCCTCACCTAAGGTCGAATGACCGCGCGGAGATGACGACGAGCAAGAGGGGATCACGGCGGAGCTTCGGTGAAGGTGTAGTGCGCGTTTTCGCGGTGGTGAGTGCGCGGGAGCTTGCCGAAGCTCACGGCGGCAATGGGGAGTGGTGGTTCCGCTGCTACGGCTGCGGAGGAGAAGGAAGGAAGCGAAGAAATGAACTGAGGCACAGGGGCTCTCGGTGGCGTGCTGGGGCTTCAAATGCCGAGCTCAGGCCCGACGTGGCCTGGCCGGTCAGGCCGGCGGTGACGCACGGCGCCACGCGGCCGTCGAGTTCTGAATCGGTCGGGTCACTGTAGGTGTCTGAACTTTCGTTTCAGTTTCGACAATACCGACTGACAGGCGAACTTCAACGATGATTATCTCCTAAACCGTGTTGATTTAGCTCGTGGTATAATTAACAAAGTTGTTCATCTATATGCGAACTACAATCTTTACAATTGGAGCTCGAGCTGTTTGGGCTTGGTTTGTGAGATACAATGCTCTAAACTAGGGTACATGAAACTGAAATTGCACTTAGGACTTAGAAATAATTTCAAGTGTTGAATCCACCTTCAAAGCTGACTTGTGGGACCTTTTTGGGCATGTTGTGCACATTTTCACAAGTTGGTCACAAAATAACTTTTGTTCCTTACATAATTCTCTACATCTTTGCTTTAGGTTGCTCAGACATGCAAACATCCTAAGCCACACTTTTTAAACAGTCAAACAAAAGGGTTCATGGGTCAAATTTGGTCAAACCATAACTTGGAAACCTAATTAGTCAAAGTGACCAACATGAACAATGTTCCAAAAGACATTCTATGTGTAACTAAGTTACTTACAAGCATTTCTAGCCACACCATGCATTGGTCACACAGAGTCAAGCAAGATATATACTGAAGCAATGAAAAACACAAGAAATGTTGTAATGTTTCATAGTCATGTTTCACATGTTTCATGATCTTGTTGCATAGTATTAACTAATCTGGTTTCACTAAGTGAGTGTCACATGTTGCACTTAAGTGTTGCACACTTTACATTTCATAAAAGAACAACACACATGAAATATACAACATGTTGCAATGTTTCGAAATCATGTTTCATGTGATATAAGTTCACGAATGGATGCATGATGCTCGTGTTCATGAAATGCAGTGCAAATGTGGAAACTAAACACCTAGGGTGTTACAGCCCTCCCCCCTTATAAAAATCTCGTCCCAAGATTTGAAAAGCGTACCATTGTTGATAGAATTCCTTATAACCATCCCTCAAATAGTCTTCCCTTTCCCACGTTGCATCGCGTTCACTACCCTGATTGCTCCACATGACTTTATAGAACTTGACTACCCGACTCCGAGTCACTCGCTCACGGGTGTCAATCACTCAAACCGGCTTTTCTTCAAAGGTCAAATCTGATTTTAACTCGATATCCCCTAGTGGAACTCTCTCTTCAGGGACGCGAAGACATTTCTTCAATTGGGATACATGAAAGACATTGAAGATAGCACTCATCTCAGGAGGCAATTGAATCTTGTACGCCACTTTACCACTTTGTCCAATGATTTCAAACGGACCAACATATCTCGGCGCAAGCTTTCGCTTCACACCAAAGCGTTGGACACTCTTCATAGGTGAGACTTTCAGATAAACGAAGTCTCCAACTTCGAACTCAATAGGTTTCCTACGTCGATCAGCATAACTCTTCTGCCTAGCTTGAGCTGCGGCCATGTGAGTTTGGATAGTACGGACTTGTTCTTCAGCTTCTTGAACGAAATCAATTCCATAATATCTCCTTTCACCGGCTTCTACCCAGTTCAACGGGGTTCTACACTTTCGGCCATACAAAGCTTCAAACGGTGCCATCTTTATGCTCTCTTGATAACTATTATTGTACGAGAATTCAGCTAGGGGTAACCATTTTTCCCATGAGCCCTTAGCCGAGATGACACAAGCTCTCAACATATCTTCTAAGATTTGATTCACTCGTTCAGTTTGCCCATTGGTTTGCGGATGATAGGCAGAACTTCTTACGAGCTTAGTCCCTAATAATCCGTGTAAGTGCTCCCAAAAGCGAGCAGTGAACTGTGGTCCTCTATCTGAGACAATAGTACGAGGGACCCCATGAAGTCGGACTATCTGGTTGAAGTACAACTCCGCATAGTCAGTTGGACGAAAGTCTATGCGGACCGGAATGAAGTGTGCCGACTTGGTCAGTCGGTCCACAATTACCCAAATTGAGTTAAAATTCCTCTGAGTGGTAGGGAGTCCAACTATAAAATCCATACTTATCTCTTCCCATTTCCAACCAGGAATAGAGAGTGGCTGAAGTAATCCAGCTTTCATGTGTACCGCCTTGACCCGACAACAAGTGTCACACCTAGCCACATAAGCGACTATCTCTTTCTTCATTTTGGTCCACCAAAATCGCGGTTTTAAATCATGATACATTTTACTACTACCAGGATGAATAGATAACTTAGAGGAATGAGCTTCGGATATGATTTGGTTTCTGAGCTCTCTATCCTTTGGAACTACCAACCTATCCTTGAACCATAACACGCCTTCCTCATCGACTCGAAAATGTTTGGTTTCTTGCTCTTTCATCTTGCGCTTGATGTGAAACACCCCTGCATCTGTCTTCTGTAGCTCGATAATTCGACTCTATAGAGTACAACTGACAGTGATGTTGTGCAGGACTGCAGGATGAAGAAGCTTTGACAAATGGACATCACTCTCAATTAACGAGTGGCAATGAGACTTTCTGCTTAAGGCATCCGCGACGACGTTTGCCTTGCCAGGGTGATAGTGCACTTGAAGGTTATAATCCTTGATCAACTCGAGCCATCTTCTCTGACGCATATTTAACTCTGGTTGAGTGAAGATGTACTTGAGACTTTTGTGATCAGTGTAGATGTTGCACACATTGCCAAGCAGATAATGTCTCCAGGCCTTCAAAGCATGAACAACTGCAGCAAGTTCCAAGTCATGCGTTGGATAATTCACTTCATGCTTCCTAAGTTGGCGAGAGGTATAAGCGATGACTCTACCCTCTTGCATAAGAACACCTCCTAACCCAATACCTGATGCATCACAGAACACATCAAAAGGTTTCTCGATATCCGGTTGCGCCAAAACCGGAGCCGATGTTAGAAGAGTTCGCAGGGTATGGAAAGCCGCATCACACTCAGGAGTCCAGACAAACTTCATGTCTTTTTGCAGCAATCGAGTCATAGGCTTGGCTATTTTAGAGAAATCCGGGATGAAGCGACGATAATAGCCAGCCAACCCCAGAAAACTCCGAACCTCGTGCACCGAGATGGGAGCCTTCCAGTTCAATACTTCTTGCACCTTGGTGGGATCAACCATAATTCCACCATCGGACAACACGTGTCCAAGAAAAGGTACCTCACGAAGCCAAAATTCACATTTGCTGAACTTTGCATACAGCTGGTGTTCTCGCAATCTAGTAAGAACCACCCGCAAATGTTCAACATGATCTTCTTCATTCTCAGAATAGACCAGGATATCATCTATAAATACCACCACAAATTTGTCCAACTCGGGCATAAACACTGAATTCATCAGATACATAAAATGTGCGGGGGCATTGGTCAATCCAAAAGACATAACCAGGTACTCATATAGACCATATCTTGTAGAGAATGCGGTTTTTGGAACATCCTCAGGCCGAATTTTGATTTGATGATACCCAGATCTCAAATCAATCTTGGAAAAGACTTTTGCCTTAGACAACTGATCAAATAAGATATCTATGCGTGGCAGAGGGTACTTATTCTTGATTGTAACTGCATTCAAGGGTCTATAATCTACACACATGCGTAGAGATTGATCCTTCTTCTTCACAAAGATGGCTGGGCACCCCCATGGAGATGAACTAGGGCGGATAAGGCCTTTCTTTAGCAGTTCATTCAACTGGGTCTTAAGTTCAGCTAGTTCATTGGGAGGCATTCTATATGGCCTTCTAGATATGGGAGCTGTACCAGGAAGCAACTCTATCTTGAATTCTACTTCTCGATCCGGGGGCAATCCAGGCAAATCATCGGGAAAAACATCCGAAAAGTCACATACGACGGGGATATCTGCCAGAGACTTTGCTTGCACCGCATTGGTTGTGCAAGAAAGACTGATATCCTTGGGTAACTGTACTAGAAAACCCTCCTGATTGCTCGGATCTCTGAGCATAACTACCCTAGTGGATGTATCGATAAGCACTCCATGACGGCTCATCCAGTTCATTCCCAATATCACGTCGATACCTAGCCCCGGTAAAATTACCAGATCAACCTGATAACTTCGCCCTTCTATCACAAATTGTACATTCCCAACTACCAGCTTGGTTGGAATAATACCATTGGCAGCCCTAATACAATAACCCTCACCCTCAACAGTATATGTTTTCTGCATAAACTTGGATGCAAATGATGGACTAATGAAGGAATGCGAAGCACCTGAATCAAATAGTACAACTGCGGGGTGTTGGTCAATCAGAAACTTACCGGCAGTCACTACCTCACCTGAAGGAATCTCAGTAATATTTGTGTGGTTCACTTGTCCTTGACGGCCACCCTGGTAATTATTCTTCTTAGGGTAAGGGCATTCCCTTGCCCAGTGGCCTGTCTTATTGCAATTCCAGCACGGCATGTTGCTTGGTGGAGCTCTAGAACTGCCCTGACTGGTAGTGCCCTTGGGAAGAGCAACTGTAAATGCCTTGCGAAACCCAGTCTTGGCGGGATTCTTCTTCTGCGGGGGGCGAAACTTGGCGGCTGACGTTGGAGGACGGAATGGAGTCCTTTGTGCAATGGGAGCCTTAGATTGTGAGGCACCCGCCTCATAGGCCCTCTTATGACTTTTCGAAGCCGCATATACAGCATTGTTGTTCTCTTGCGATAAAGCATCACTCACAAACTTATTAAAATGAGCGCACTTGCAATTTCCCATGGTCTTCATCAGTTTGGGGCTAAGTCCCCGCTTGAAGCTAGCAATCTTCTTGGCATCTGTGTCCACAAACTCGATAGCATACCTTGCAAGGTTGTTGAAAGCTTGCAGGTATTCGTCCAGGCTCTTGTTTCCCTGAGTCAGCTTCATGAACTCTGTATGTTTGATCGCCATAAGACCAGGAGGAATGTAATTTCCCCTGAAAGCAGACTTGAACTGATCCCATGTGATTTGGGCATTAGCAGGCATAGTGGACCGATGATGACTCCACCAAATGCCAGCAGGCCCATGAAGTTGATGCGATGCGTACTCAGTTTTTAGCACCTCAGTCAAGCGGAGCAGACGGAACTTCTGCTCGAGAGTATTCAACCACTCATCAGCTTGTAGAGGCTCCTCAGCCTCCTTGAAGATTGGGGGTTTCGTGTTAAGGAAATCCTTGAAATCACTGTATTGGTTTGGATCCGGTCCTTGGCGTGGACCACGGCCATCACGATTCGCAATAGTACGAAGGGCCTTAGCCATAGTGCGCTGTCCTTCCACAAGCATTGCTATAAGTTCCGTTGGTGTGGGTGGTGGTGGCGGAAGATCATCATCATCACTTGCACCGGTGGAACGAGTACGAGGCATCTGCACAATGCGCAACCAGTAATTATTGATGATGTCAGCACATTGGAGAGGAACAATATAATCGTGCCCAACTGTATTTACTGACGAGAATGAAAACTTCATACAATAAACAGAGGCAATAATTCATTCTCCAATCACCACATCATCAAGTAAATTACTAGCGCTATACGCAGTGCATTCCAACATGACAAGTTTTAAACTTCACCATTATGATACGCATCCCGAAGGGAGCGAATTGAGGTACTTTACCAGTATGACTGCAAAAGCTTAACTAGTGAGACTTGCTAACGAACTACTTGTCGAAGTGATTACTGTCCACATTGGAGACACCTTGGACTTCTTCTGGTATTCCTCTTCTTCAAACTTCTTGCCGAGAGATTTCACTTTAAACTTGGGATAAGCAATTATAAGGGAGGGAGTAATGCAATATGAATGTCATGAGTGAATATGATGCATGCTTGTTCCGTACGTCTTCACAAACCTAAGAAATTTTAAGCTTTAGCGGACTATACGGTGGCATACATACATTCTCTCAATTAGCGGTAACTAGTCGATCTACACGGTGCGTTGTTAGCGTACCTGCAGAAAAACTTCATTGCAGCCCAACCCAACAAGATATAATGCTAATTACACAAGTAGTACTAAGATACTCTCCATATATACATCCCCCCCGATATATATACTTCGGTATCCAAACTACCCGAGAAATGTACCCCCAATTAAGTACTTTCATATATACATGTGTGCAACATGTAAATACTCCAGTAACCACAACTAGCTCTCCCCTAGACCGACGGTTGGACGGTCATGCTCTCGCAACTCACACTTACCTTAGCGTAGAGGCAATTGATCCATACATTACCATTCAAACGAATGGCATCCATGCAATATCACGCCGCATGGACGACGAAATAGAAACAATCAATTCCCCCAGTTAGTAATTATATATAAGCCACCTAGAAGTCCTTAAGTGGGCTATAAGGGATGTGATCACCAGTATACCATAAAAATTTTGATTTTTGAACACTTATATATAACTATAAGTTTGAAAACCATTTTAACAACAAAAGCTTTTATTTTAAATACCCGTAAGACATGTTTAATGTTGAATCTAGCTCTGATACCAGCTGTCACAGAACCGACCAATTTATAAGAGCACAAGTACAAAAACAATCGCCGAAACGATCAAATTCTCAAACTTGAGCCCATATAAACCCGGTAGTCAACCGAAATCTCGAAGGATTTCAAACCAACTTGCATACAACCAAGATCACAGTAATCCAACATAACATATCGTACGTTACAACATTTCGTAGATGTTCGCAAATAGATTACATCATCACAGAGTCATTGTTATTACAAAACAAGTCTTGTAAAACATGCGGAAGCAAATAGTTTAACTCACACACCGAGTTCAAATACACATACTGGTTGGTTGATCACAGACCGCAAAAGCATTCAGATAAGAGAGAGGAGATCATGCCCATGATCTAGTCCTCATCACCCGCCGGGTGGAGACAGTACTTGCAGAATCCCTGATATAGAAGGTCATCTGCAACAAGAGGGAATAAACCCTGAGTACAGGAATGTACTCAGCTAGACTTACCCGTCGAAAACCAAACAAATGACACCAAGGATTATGCATAGCTTAATGTAGTGGAGCTGGCTGACACTTTCTTTTTGCAGAAAAGCATAAGTAATAATGATCAACTCTTAACCTGAACTAGCAGTGACTTTTTAGCCATTAACCTGTCCTCTATATTAGCACCTGTACTAAGCAATCATTTTATTAGGGTGCAAACATTAATAACCATATCAGGTATTCATTGTGGCAACCTTATCATTATCCATTTAACCATATCGTTAAATTAATTGAATCTACGTTGCCGCTGCTCAGTCAAGTTCTCACTATCCGGGAGAGACGGTGATTCGAATCGATTCCTATCCAGCTGGAGGGGTATTCCTAAACACAAACCCTGCTTCCCCCGTCAGGGTCGCAACAAGTCACCTTTGGTACGATTCAGGAGTCGCGAGTCCGAACAGATCGACATTCTCAGAGACCCACTCTGCCAAGGTTGTTTGGGACTCTAACCCGCCTTGGGCTTATGCCAATGGCTCTCCGCACATCCTTACTACCTCCAGAATGTCGCCACTGCTCGCGTCCCCGGCCTGAGTCGAGCTACTAGGCTTCGCGGTTGGAACGACTTATCCGGCCAGCTAAGTGTTAGGCTGCGTTCAACATGACATGAGGACGTACAACGTATCGGTCCTTAAACGACTCAGACGGAGTCACTATGTTCAAACCTACACAAGACCCCGCCCGGTCTTAATTCATTATTCACATGGTTCTTTTCCACGATAGCAAATATAGCCAACCGTGATCCACCTCATCCTAAAGCTCGCAGATGACAGGAAATCACCTGACTTCTACCGCACTAAGCATGGCTAAGCATTTAACCCGTTCCTGAACTTAATTAGGATTCCAGTGCGATATCTGGACAAGGAAGGATATATAATGCAGCAATTGGTTCCAACCAATTCCTATACTTAATGCATCATCAACAATAAAAGATACTCAATGTATTTGTGAAAACATAGGAGGCTTAATATGCTCCGGGGCTTGCCTTTCAGGAACGAGGAAGGCTGGTGGTCAGGGCACTCGGGCAATTCCTCCGCGGCGACTGCTTCGTCGGCTTCCTGCACCTCGGGTTCCTCCTCCTGGTTGGCTCCCTCGAACTCCAGCAACGTCACTCCCTCCGGCACACCTATTGCATGAATGCGCAAG
This sequence comes from Miscanthus floridulus, assembly GCF_019320115.1. NCBI lineage: Eukaryota > Viridiplantae > Streptophyta > Magnoliopsida > Poales > Poaceae > Miscanthus > Miscanthus floridulus. Next base: position 177,287,121 of record NC_089580.1, on the reverse strand, counting down.
ATAAATATCATGGATGCACATGTATGAATGTCGGGGATGCTCGGGGAATGCACATGTTCGCTGTAGTTTGCATATTCCAACTTAAGCCCTATTCAAATCACTTTCACTTACCACGTTTATACAACCTAAGGTATAATTGCTCATCTTCCGTTAATGACCTAGCACCTGCACCTAAGCATATTCTCAAGTTAGGCTAACCCCTAAACAATCAACGAGAACCTTGCAACAACATACACTCAAGCAATTGTATTTCAGCAAGATGACTACTATGTAGCGGTGCAGTAAACTAGCCATAACTGGAGATTTATAAATCCAAATGATATGCAACAAGACAATCTGGAAAGCTTATAAAATTGTCTACAAAACATTTTCAGACCTCAAAGCATGATTCAAACCTTTACTAGGTCGAATTCATCAATCACAGAAGTCTATCCTCACAAGGCAGAGAATCAGCAAAAACTGCAACCTAACTTTAAACAGCTGTAGTTTCTAAACTACTGGGCCAAATGCCCTCAAATTTTGACAGGAGCTAGCTACCTAATTTATCTACAACTCTTGTATTCAACTCATTCACAGAAAACCAAATTATCATGGGGAGCTTTCTAAAGTCCCCAGATCTGTCCAGAGGGACATGATGCAAACAATTAATTATTAACTTATGATATAAACACTTAATTGGACAAAACTAACTTTACTGATATATCACACATATCACAAGAACACCAGAAAGTAGGGGTTTCATCACCAAAACATTTCCTCTAATACCTTTCTTAATTTATTTAATTAATTAGAGAAAATAGTAAACACATGTGAAAGCTACACCATTAAATCTACAAAAATTACAGTAGACCCTACATGGTCCAAGTAGACTACCATAAAAATTTCACACTATTTTAGTAAGTACAACAGCCTACACAAAAATGGTAAGACAGAATGGCTTAAAATGGCATAATTAGGAAACCTTAGTGAAAAGTGTCAAGCAATAGATTTCATATTTTTCCTAGCATCTATAAGGTACCAAGATACTACCTACCAAGTTTCATGGCCATAGGATTCATAGATAATTTACAAAAATTCACACAAGTATCTACCAATGATAAAAAGAAAATCTATAACTTAAAAACTACACATGCAATGACTCTCAAATTTTAACCAGAGCTTCTACTATACAATACTAGCTTACCCACAAAATTTCATAATTTTTGGATCACAGAAACTCAAGATATGATTTAAACAAGTTTGCATGCATTCAAAAACACTTTTCAAGTTCCTATTTAATTCACCCAAAATTTCTACATAATATGCTCAAGATATATTTTTCTTAAATAGTAGACCTAACAGTGAGTCTAACAAAATTGGAAGTACTCAATTTGGATCTACAAAACAGGAGATACAAAAATATCAAATCAGCATTCAAAACTGCATTTTTGAACTAGCTTTTGGAGTCCCTAGCCACTGACATGTGGGACCTGGGTGTCAGCTGACCCCACCGGTCAGTGACCGCGAAACAGAGGGGGCGGCGTTTGATGGCGCGGCGGTGGTCCTGCTCGCCGACGGCGAGGACTCCGGCGACGCCAAGGCTACCTACGTGCTCTACGTGATTCGGTGAGTCGATTGGTGCTAGTGGCGCGACCTATGACCTAGCGTAAGGAGCTTGCCGCCGGTGATGGCGGCACGGCAAGGCTCTGGCGTGGACTGCCGGCGACGTCAAGCCACGGCTGGCTCAACCAAGCACGGCACGAGCAACAGGAGGTCGCCACGGTGCCATCCCAGCACAGAGAAGAGGCGGGGAGGGTTCCTAGCTACCCCGACCACGGCGGCCTCAGCTCCGGCGAGGGTGCGACGGTGCGGGAACGCCGACAGCGGCCTCACCTGAGGTCGAATGACCGCGCGGAGATGACGACGAGCAAGAGGGGATCACGGCAGAGCTTCGGTGAAGGTGTAGTGCGCGTTTTCACGGTGGTGAGTGCGCGGGAGCTTGCCGAAGCTCACGGCGGCAATGGGGAGTGGTGGTTCCGCTGCTACGGCTGCGGAGGAGAAGGAAGGAAGCGAAGAAATGAACTGAGGCACAGGGGCTCTCGGTGGCGTGCTGGGGCTTCAAATGCCGAGCTTAGGCCCGACGTGGCCTGGCCGGTCAGGCCGGCGATGACGCGCGGCGCCACGCGGCCGTCGAGTTCTGAATCGGTCGGGTCACTGTAGGTGTCTGAACTTTCATTTCAGTTTCGACAATACCGACTGACAGGCGAACTTCAACGATGATTATCTCCTAAACCGTGTTGATTTAGCTCGTGGTATAATTAACAAAGTTGTTCATCTATATGCGAACTACAATCTTTACAATTGGAGCTCGAGCTGTTTGGGCTTGGTTTGTGAGATACAGTGCTCTAAACTAGGGTACATGAAACTGAAATTGCACTTAGGACTTAGAAATAATTTCAAGTGTTGAATCCACCTTCAAAGCTGACTTGTGGGACCTTTTTGGGCATGTTGTGCACATTTTCACAAGTTGGTCACAAAATAACTTTTGTTCCTTACATAATTCTCTACATCTTTGCTTTAGGTTGCTCAGACATGCAAACATCCTAAGCCACACTTTTTAAACAGTCAAACAAAAGGGTTCATGGGTCAAATTTGGTCAAACCATAACTTGGAAACCTAATTAGTCAAAGTGACCAACATGAACAATGTTCCAAAAGACATTCTATGTGTAACTAAGTTACTTACAAGCATTTCTAGCCACACCATGCATTGGTCACATAGAGGCAAGCAAGATATATACTGAAGCAATGAAAAACACAAGAAATGTTGCAATGTTTCATAGTCATGTTTCACATGTTTCATGATCTTGTTGCATAGTATTAACTAATCTGGTTTCACTAAGTGAGTGTCACATGTTGCACTTAAGTGTTGCACACTTTACATTTCATAAAAGAACAACACACATGAAATATATAACATGTTGCAATGTTTCGAAATCATGTTTCATGTGATATAAGTTCACGAATGGATGCATGATGCTCGTGTTCATGAAATGCAGTGCAAATGTGGAAACTAAACACCTAGGGTGTTACAATATAAACCCGGTAGTCAACCGAAATCTCGAAGGATTTCAAACCAACTTGCATACAACCAAGATCACAGTAATTCAACATAACATATCGTATGTTACAACATTTTGCAGACGCTCGCAAATAGATTACATCATCACAGAGTCATCGTTATTACAAAACAAGTCTTGTAAACATGCGGAAGCAAATAGTTTAACTCACACACCGAGTTCAAATACACATACTGGTTTGCTGATCATGGCCCGCAAAAGCATTCAGATAAGAGAACGGAGATCATGCCCATGATCTAGTCTTCGTCACCCACTGGGTGGAGACAATACTTACAGAATCCCTGATATAGAAGGTCATCTGCAACAAGAGGGAATAAACCCTGAGTATGGGAATGTACTCAGCTAGACTTACCCGTCGAAAACCAAACAAATGACACCAAGGATTATGCATAGCTTAATGTAGTGGAGCTGGCTGACACTTTCTTTTTGTAGAAAAGCATAAGTAGTATGATCAACTCTTATCCTGACTAGCAGTGACTTTTTAGCCATTATCCTGTCATCTATATTAGCACCTGTACTAAGCAATCATTTTATTAGGGTGCAAACATTAATAACCATATCAGGTATTCATTGTGGCAACCTTATCATCATCATCCATTTAACCATATCGTTAAATTAAGTGAATCTACATTGCCGCTGCTCAGTCAAGTTCTCACTATCCAGGAGAGACGGCGATTCGAATTGATTCCTATCCAGCTGGAGGGGTATTCCTAAACACAAACCCTGCTTCCCCCATCAGGGTCACAAACAAGTCACCTTTGGTACGATTCAAGAGTCGCAGTCCGAACAGATCGACATTCTCAGAGAACCACTCTGCCAAGGTTGTTCGGGACTCTAATCCGCCTTGGACTTATGCCAATGGCTCTCCGCACATCCTTACTACCTCCAGAATGCCGCCACTGCTCGCGTCCCCGGCCTGAGTCGAGCTACTAGGCTTTGCGATCGGAACGACTTATTCGGCCAGCTAAGTGTTAGGCTGCGTTCAACATGACATGAGGACATACAGCGTATCGGTCCTTAAATGACTCAGACGGAGTCACTATGTTCAAACCTACACAATACCCCGCCCGGTCTTAATTCATTATTCACATGGTTCTTTTCCACGATAGCAAATATAGCCAACCGTGATCCACCTCATCCTAAAGCTCGTAGGTGACAGGAAATCACCTGACTTCTACCGCACTAAGCATGGCTAAGCATTTAACCCATTCCTGAACTTAAATAGGATTCCAGTGCGATATCTGGACAAGGAAGGATATATAATGCAGCAATTGGTTCCAACCAATTCCTATACTTAATGCATCATCAACAATAAAAGACACTCAATGTATTTGTAAAAACATGGGAGGCTTAATATGCTCCGGGGCTTGCCTTTCAGGAACGAGGAAGGCTGGTGGTCAGGGCACTCGGGCAATTCCTCCATGGCGACTGCTTCGTCGGTTTCCTGCACCTTGGGTTCCTCCTCCTGGTTGGCTCCCTCGAACTCCAGCAATGTCACTCCCTCCGGCACACCTATTGCATGAATGCGCAAGATAAATATCATGGATGCACATGAATGAATGTCAGAGATGCTCGGGGAATGCACATGTTCGCTGTAGTTTGCATATTCCAACTTAAGCCCTATTCAAATCACTTTACTTACCAAGGGCCTATGAGGCGGGCGCCTCACAATCTAAGGCTCCCGTCGCACAAAGGGATCCATTCCGTCCTCCAGCGTCAGCCGCCAAGTTTTGCCCACCACAGAAGAAGAATCCCGCCAAGACTGGGTTTTGCAAGGCATTTACAGTTGCTCTTCCCAAGGGCACTACCAGTCAGGGTAGTTCTTGGGCTCCACCAAGCAACATGCCGTGCTAGAATACACAGCATTGTTGTTCTCTTGCGATAAAGCATCACTCACAAACTCATTAAAATGAGCGCACTTGCAATTTCCCATGGTCTTCATCAGTTTGGGGCTAAGTCCCCGCTTGAAGCTTGCAATCTTCTTGGCATCGGTATCCACAAACTCGGTAGCATACCTTGCAAGGTTGTTGAAAGCTTGCAGGTATTCATTCAGGCTCTTGTTCCCCTGAGTCAGCTTCATGAACTCTGTATGCTTGTTCGCCATGAGACTAGGAGGAATGTAATTTCCCCTGAAAGCAGACTTGAACTGATCCCAAGTGATTTGGGCATTAGCAGGCATAGTGGACCGATGATGACTCCACCAAATGCCAGCTGGCCCATGCAGTTGGTGCGATGCGTACTCAGTTTTTAGCACTTCAGTCAAGCAGAGCAGACGGAACTTCTGCTCGAGAGTATTCAACCACTCATCAGCTTGTAGAGGCTCCTCAGCCTCCTTGAAGATTGGGGGTTTCGTGTTAAGGAAATCCTTAAAATCACTGTATTGATTTGGATCCGGTCCTTGGCGTGGACCACGGCCATCACGATTCGCAATCGTACGGAGGGCCTCAGCCATAGTGCGCTGTCCTTCCACAAGCATTGCTATCAATTCCGTGGGTGTGGGTGGTGGTGGCGGTGGCAGATCATCATCATCACCCGCACCGGTGGAACGAGTACGAGGCATCTGCACAATGCGCAACCAGTAATTATTGATGATGTCAGCACATTGGAGAGGAACAATATAATCGTGCCAAACTGAATTTACTGACGAGAATGAAAACTTCATACAATAAACAGAGGCAATAATTCATTCTCCAATCACCACATCATCAAGTAGATTACTAGCGCCCTACGCAGTGCATTCCAACATGACAAGTTTTAACTTAACCATTACGATATGCATCTCGAAGGGAGCGAATTAAAGTACATTACATGCCGAGTTCAAATTAAAAGGTACATCCAACATTGGTCTTCGTACTTAAGTTCATTACATCACTGACTGCAAAAGCTTAACTAGTGAGACTTGCTAACGAACTACTCATCGAAGTGATCGCTGTCCACATCGGAAACACCTTGGACTTCTTCTGGGTCTTCCTCTTCTTCATCATCTGCCGGCTTAGCTGCATTGTCATCCATCTGCACGTCCTCTTCTTCCTCATCGGCCTCAATCACTTGAGGTCCACCCACATTTGGATACCTTGGTATGGGGCGAGGAATAGGAAACAGACGGTTGTGCAGCTGATGATGCTCAACCTGAAGCTCTTCAAGCTGTTCATGTAGTGCTTGCTCTCTTTGAAAGGCGTTGTGGTTGGCCAAAATCCAACCCCGACGTCTTTCTTCTGCTAACTCTAAAGCGGCATCCCGGTGATGTGTCACACGATCCAACTCTTGTGCAGCCTCATCTCTCTCAATAGTGAGGTTCATCAGCTGATTATGAAGCTCGTCTCTCTCACGTGCGGTTTGACCCCACTGTTGTAGACGATAATTTGCAATACCGCGAATCTCCTCAACTTCTTGCTGAGCTCTCCCACATGCATCCGCCCTACGGCGATACTTGTGGGCACGAACCTAAACCTGTGCTGGGCTTCCATTGCCTTGCCAGCTTCATCTAGTGCACTTGAAAGGGTGTTTTGCCTGACTCGATAAAGCTTCAAGACTACCATCATAGCACTCATTCCAGCATTGTCGCTCTGCACACGTTCGCCATGGCCTCAAACCAAGGCCTGACCAACGTCCTGAGTCCACTCAGCCTCGGTAGGAGACACTCGGGGAATGGATGAAGCAGGTCCACCCACTAACTCATCCCCGAAGCTCTGTGCTATATCCATTAGCACATCAAGGGCAGCAACCTATGCGGCTTCCCATGGACTACGTCCATCAGTCTCAATGCTCCACCCATGCCACAACGGTCTTGAGGGGTTTTGCGGCACCACAAAGGTCACGACGTACCAGGGTACACCTCCCAATGGTACCGCCTGCCTCCACGTGTAGCTGGGTGCCTCCGGGTACCCGACTGAACTGAGCACCCACCAGAGCAAAGTGGGAGTACCGAACTAGTCCAAAAAGGTGCTGCTACCAGTAGGAAACATGGGCGCGGCCATCTGTATCAAACAGGGATGCAATTCACGTGAGAGGGTTATTTTGCTGAGAGATTGTACTTTATACTTGGGATAAGTAATTATAAGGGAGGGAGTAATGCAATATGAATGCCATGAGTGAATATGATGCATGCACGTTCCGTACGTCCTCACAAACCTAAGAAAATTTAAGCTTTAGCGGGATATACGGTGGCATACATATGTTCTCTCAATTAGCGGTAACTAGTCGATCTACACGGTGCGTTGTTAGCATACCTGCAGAAAAACTTCATTGCAGCCCAACCCAACATGATATAATGCTAATTACACAAGTAGTAACTAAGATACTCTCCATATATACATCCCCTGATATATATACTTCGGTATCTAAACTACCCGACAATTGTACCCATAATTAAGTACCTTCATATATACATGTATGCAACATGTAAATACTCCAGTAACCATAACTAGCTCTCCCCTAGACCGACGGTTGGACGGTCATGCTCTCGCAACTCACACTTACCTTAGCGTAGAGGCAATTGATCCATACATTACCATTCAAACGAATGGCACCCATGCAATATCACGCCGCATGGATGACGAAATAGAAACAATCAATTCCCCCAAGTTAGTAATTATATATAAGCCACCTAGAAGTCCTTAAGTGGGCTATAAGGGATGTGATCACCAGTATACCATAAAAATTTTGATTTTTTTGAACACTTATATATAACTATAAGTTTGAAAACCATTTTAACAACAAAAGCTTTTGTTTTTAAATAGCCGTAAGACATGTTTAATGTTGAATCTAGCTCTGATGCCAGCTGTCACAGAACCGACCAATTTATAAGAGCACAAGTACAAAAACAATCGTCGAAACGATCAAATTCTCGAACTTGAGCCCATATAAACCCGGTAGTCAACCGAAATCTCGAAGGATTTCAAACCAACTTGCATACAACCAAGATCACAGTAATTCAACATAACATATCGTACGTTACAATATTTTGCAGACGCTCGCAAATAGATTACATCATCACAGAGTCATCGTTATTACAAAACAAGTCTTGTAAACATGCGGAAGCAAATAGTTTAACTCACACACCGAGTTCAAATACACATACTAGTTTGTTGATCACGGCCCGCAAAAGCATTTAGATAAGAGAATGGAGATCATGCCCATGATCTAGTCTTCATCACCCGCCGGGTGGAGACAATACTTACAGAATCCCTGATATAGAAGGTCATCTGCAACAAGAGGGAATAAACCCTGAGTACGGGAATGTACTCAGCTAGACTTACCCGTCGAAAACCAAACAAATGACACCTAGGATTATGCATAGCTTAATGTAGTGGAGCTGGCTGACACTTTCTTTTTGCAGAAAAGCATAAGTAGTATGATCAACTCTTATCTTGACTAGCAGTGACTTTTTAGCCATTATCCTGTCATCTATATTGGCACCTGTACTAAGCAATCATTTTATTAGGGTGCAAACATTAATAACCATATCAGGTATTCATTGTGGCAACCTTATCATCATCATCCATTTAACCATATCGTTAAATTAAGTGAATCTACGTTGCCGCTGCTCAGTCAAGTTCTCACTATCCGTGAGAGACGGCGATTCGAATCGATTCCTATCCAGCTGGAGGGGTATTCCTAAACACAAACCCTGCTTCCCCCATCAGGGTCGCAAACAAGTCACCTTTGGTACGATTCAGGAGTCGTGAGTCCGAACAGATCGACATTCTCAGAGAACCACTCTACCAAGGTTGTTCGGGACTCTAATCCGCCTTGGACTTATGCCAATGGCTCTCCGCACATCCTTACTACCTCTAGAATGCCGCCACTGCTCGCGTCCCCGACCTGAGTCGAGCTACTAGGCTTCGCGGTCGGAACGACTTATCCGGCCAGCTAAGTGTTAGGCTGCGTTCAACATGACATGAGGACGTACAGCGTATCGGTCCTTAAACGACTCAGACGGAGTCACTATGTTCAAACCTACACAAGACCCCGCCCGGTCTTAATTCATTATTCACATGGTTCTTTTCCACGATAGCAAATATAGCCAACCGTGATCCACCTCATCCTAAAGCTTGCAGGTGATAGGAAATCACCTGACTTCTACCGCACTAAGCATGGCTAAGCATTTAACCCGTTCCTGAACTTAAATAGGATTCCAGTGCGATATCTGGACAAGGAAGGATATATAATGCAGCAATTGGTTCCAACCAATTCCTATACTTAATGCATCATCAACAATAAAAGACACTCAATGTATTTGTAAAAACATGGGAGGCTTAATATGCTCCGGGGCTTGCCTTTCAGGAATGAGGAAGGCTGGTGGTCAGGGCACTCGGGTAATTCCTCCGCGGCGACTGCTTCGTCGGTTTCCTGCACCTTGGGTTCCTCCTCCTGGTTGGCTCCCTCGAACTCTAGCAACGTTACTCCCTCCGGCACACCTATTGCATGAATGCGCAAGATAAATATCATGGATGCATATGAACGAATGTCAGAGATGCTCGGGGAATGCACATGTTCGCTGTAGTTTGCATATTCCAACTTAAGCCCTATTCAAATCACTTTACTTACCAAGTTTATACAATCTAATGTATAATTGCTCATCTTCAGTTAATGACCTAGCACCTGCACCTACGCATATTCTCAAGTTAGGCTAACCCCTAAACAATCAACGAGAACCTTGCAACAACATACACTCAAGCATTTGTATTTCAGCAAAATGAATACTATGTAGCGGTGCAGTAAACTAGACATAATTGGATATTCATAATTCCAAATGACATGCAACAAGGTAATATGGAAAGCTTATGAAATTGTCTACAATTCATTTTCAGATCTCAAAGCATGATTCAACACTTTACCAAGTCAAATTCATAAATCAACAGAACTCTGTCCTTACAAGGCAGAGAGTAAGCAAAACTGGAACCTAACTTTAAACAGCTGTAGTTTCTAAACTACTGGGCCAAATGCCCTCAAATTTTGACAGGAGCTAGATACATAAATTATCTACAACTCTTGTATTCATCTCATTCACAGAAAACCAAAATATCATGGGGAACTTTCTAAAGTCCCCAGATCTGTCCAGAGGGACATAATGCAAACAAATAATTATTAACTTATGATTTAAACACTTACTTGGATAAAACTAACTTTACTCACATATCACACATATCACAAGAACACCAGAAAGCAGGGTGTCCATCCCCAAAACATTTCTTTTAATATCTTTCTTAATTTATTTAATTAATTAAAGGAAATAGTAAACATATATGAAAACTACCCCATTAAATCTACAAAACTTACAGTAGACACTACATGCCCTAAGTAGACTACCATAAAAATTTCACACCATTTGAGTAAGTATAACAACCTACACAAAAATGGTAAGGCAGAATGGCTCAAAATGGCATAATTAGGAAACCTTAGTGAAAAGTGTCAAGCAACAGATTTCATATTTTTCCTAGCATCCTTAAGGTACTAAGGTACTACCTACTCAGTTTCATGGCCATAGGATCCCTAGAAATTTTACAAAAATTTGCACAAGTATCTACCAATGATAAAAGAAAAATCTATAACTCAAAAACTACACATGCAATGACTCCCAAATTTTAACTAGAGCTTCTACTATACAATACTAGCTTACCCACAAAATTTCATAATTTTTGGATCACAGAAGCTCAAGATATGATTTAAACAAGTTTGCATGCATTCAAAACACATTTAAAGTTTCAATTTAATTTTTCCATAAACTCTACTACAAGTGCTCATATTATATTTTTCTTAAATACTACACTTCACTATGAGTCTAACAAAATTAGAATCATAGTATTTGGATCTACACATTTGAAGATACAAAAATCTCAAATCAGCATTCAAAACTGCATTTTTGAACTAGCCCTATGAGTGCACAGCCACTACCGTGTGGGACCCGGGTGTCAGCCGACCCCACCCGTTAGCGAGACGAAAACAGAGGAGGCGGCTTCGACGGCGCGGCGACGGTGGAACTCGCCGACGGTGACTCCTCCGGCGACACCGAGGACACCTACGCGATCTACGTGATGCGGGGAATCGATTGGTGCTAGTGGCGCGACCTACGACCTAGCAGAGGTGGCACATCGCTGGTGATGGCGGCACGGCAAAGCTTCGGTGCGAGCTGCCGGCGATGGCAACCCATGGCCGGCTCAACCGAGCACGGTGTGAGCTACCTGAAGTCGCCACGGTGCTAACACGGCAAAGAAACGGGGATGGGACGATTCCTAGCTACCCCGGCCACGGCGGCCTCATCTCCGGCGAGGTCACGCCCATGGCGGTGATGGCGGGAATGGTCATTGTGACCTTACCAAAGCACGAATGGCGCAGCTAGGAGGTGGAGAAGGTAGAGGAGGACACGGTGGAGCTATGGTGAAGACGGAGTTCACGTTTTTGCGGTGGTTCGTGAGCTCGGCGACGGCGAAGCTCGCTCGGCAGCAATGGCGGGCGCTGAGCTCGGTCGCTGCTTGCGGTGGAGGCGACAAAATGAAAAATTGGGCTGCGAACAGGTCGGGCAGGCGCGTGTGAGTGTGCCCGTCGTGGCTGGCCTTACCAGGGCGTCCGCAGCGCGTGGCCGCACGATCAGACGGCCGGCGACGGGTGTCACCACGTGTCGACTGATTTATGAATCGGTGAACACTGTAGATGTCTGAACTTTTCATTTCAGAGCTCAAAGGTGTCGACTGACAGGGCAAGTTTAACACCGATTAGCTCCTGAACTGTGACGAGTTAGAGGAAACAATGAACATGAAAGTTGTAGAGCTATAGTAGGGCTTCAACTTTGATTTAGAAATCAACAGCCAGATCTCCATGGATCAAGAGTTGTATCAATCCAAAGTGGGCTCAATCAAACTGAAATGGCAGTTAAGACTTAGCAAAATTTTCAAGTGTTGACTCCACCTTCAAATCTGACTTGTGGGTCCTTTTTGAGCATATTCTGCACATTTTCATGAGATGGTCATAAAATAACTTTTGTTCCTTATATAATTATCTACAACTTTGCTTTAGGTTGCTTAGCCATTCAAACATCCTAAGCTACACTTTTTAAATAGTCAAACACAAGAGCTCTAGGAGTCCAAATTGGTCAACCATGACTTGGAAACCTAATTAGGCAAAATGATCAACCTGAACAATGTTCCAAATGACATCCTAAGTATAACTAAGGTTCTTAGGAGAATAATTAACCACACCCCACATTGGTCACACAAGAATCAAGCATGGTATGTACTGAAACAAATGAAAAACACAGGAATTGTTACACTTGTTTCATAGTCATGTTTCACACGTTGCATGATCTGGTTGCATAGTATTAACTAACTTTGTTTCACTAAAGTGAGTGGCACATGTTGCACTTAAGTGTTGCACACTTGTCATTTCATAAAGGAAACAACACACATGAAACATAACGATACTTGCAATGTTTCAAGACATGTTTCATGTGAGATAAGCTTGTGAATGAATGAATGATGCTCATGTCCATGAAATGCTTGTGCAAATGTGGAAGGCAAACACCTGGGGTGTTACATTTGGCTAAGCTCACAAGGTTGCTATGTCAATGCAAATGGCCAAGAGAGTGAGCTTGAGCCGGCCATGGGGCTTAAATAGAAGCTCCCACGAAATAGAGCCGTTGGGCTCCTCACTGCACTAAACACGGGCTGACCGAACGCTCCGGTCATATTGATCAGATGCTGGACCTCAGCGTCCGGTCGTGCGATGTGCACCACGTGTCATCGGCTTCAAACACCGATCGCCTGATTTCAACGGTCAATTGATGACCGGACGCGTTAGTTAGAAAGTGACCGGACGCTGGACCTCAGCGTTTGGTCGTTTCCAGTAAGGTTGTAAACACGAATTTTCACGACCAGACACGTCCGGTCATGCCCGACCGGACTCACCCAGCGTCCGGTCACTCAACATCTCTTCTGCACGCCCCATGTCAGCGTACGTCAGCACTGACCGGATGCACCCTGCCAACGTCCGGTCACTTTTAGCGCCAGCGTCTGATCGAAGACCGAAACACGCGCCCTCTGCTACCACTAACCGGACGCGTCGGTCCAACCGAGACTAGCGTCTGGTCACTTTCAGTGACCTTCGTCTTTTCTGTAAAGAGCGCCGATGGCACCGTCGGACTGTCCGCACTCAATGGGCAGACACTCCACCAGTGAAGTTTCTAACCCTTGCTCAAATGTGCCAACCACCAAGTGTATCACCTTGTGCACATGTGTTAGCATATTTTTCACAAACATTTTCAAGGGTGTTAGCACTCAACTAGATCCTAAATGCATATGCAATGAGTTAGAGCATCTAGTGGCACTTTGATAACCGCATTTCGATATGAGTTTCACCCCTCTTAATAGTACGACTATCGATCCTAAATATGATCACACCCGCTAAGTGTCTCAATCACTAAAAACAAAATGGCTCCTACAATTTTTACCTTTGCCTTGAGCCTTTAGTTTTTCTCTTTCTTCTTTTTCAAGTTTAAGCATTTGATCATCACCATGCCATCACCATCGTCATGATCTTCGCCATTGCTTCATCACTTGTAGTAGTGCTACCTATCTCATAATCACTTTTGATAAACTAGGTTAGCACTTAGGGTTTCATCAATTAACCAAAACCAAACTAGAGCTTTCAGCTATGCCCCCACCTGTTTTCTCAACATCATGGATGACGATGTTGAGAGTGACGGCTCCAGCATCGGCTCCAGCATCGGCAACGTGGCACCTAACCACCGTCCGTCCCGGGAGTGTGTTATGACGGACGCTCTGGGACAGCCACCGGCAGTAACGCAGTCCTTGCAGACTCACGTCCCTCTGGATCCTCATGCGGAGACCCCCGAGCTCACATGCAAGCACAGCGAGGAGCCACGACAACAGTGGCTACACCAGCCACCGACTGTGCTAGCGCGCTCGGCACACCACACTGCGCCCTATGCGCGTAGACCAGCGAGCGGCGCTCGGGGTCGCACCCGTCGGGTCCAGCACAACACCATGGACAGGGGGAACGATCCCCCATAGTTTGCTCAGGCCAATCAGAACATCGCCGTCGTGGCAATGCTTATGCACGGCCTATCCGAGCCGAACGACCCTCATGAACAGGTGATCCACCGGAACCTCCGGACACTAGTGGAGACCACCACCGTTCAACAATCAGAGAGCTCCGTATCACGATGCCGACTCGTGGCCTCGCTCCCCACTAAGGGAATGTGGACGCAGCAGATGAGTCGCTCCACTCGATCACCGCTACAACCGCACAGGAGGCCACATTGGCTTCTCGTCTTGACTTGATGACCGCTCTGCACCGATCGCCTGTATATGCGCGGCTTGGACCGAACTGAGACAAATGTAGCAGCGATCGGAGTCCCAGCCCTGATAGCCTAGGACCACAGACCATTGTCCAACACCTCCGGCAAGTGTCGCTCCCACCACGCTCCAATGGAGGCCGGGTCAAAGGTAAGGCCAAGCGCTAGGATCAGGACGATGGCCCCTCCACGCAGAGGGGAAAAAGAACAGAAAGGATTGCCACCGACCGGCCAACTCCGCGTTGGTCGCCACGTCTGATCACGTGGGCATGCAGCTCCAACAGGACCCTCTGGGCCATTTCCACGAGCTCATGGAGAGCCCATGCACCAATCATGACTACCCCATCAAACACCTCTATAAGGACTGCCAGCTCCTCAAGCGCCTTCTGCGGCAGGCTGGTAGGCCAAAGGATGAAAAAGGCGAAGAAGCAGCTACCGAGAAAGGGGGCATAGCAGGCAAGGATCCAAATGACTGAAGGTTGAAGTGATTCGACCAGATGCCTACCGACTGAAGGACAACAACGACGACATTCTCTCCGAACGCTTGGAACAACTATGTCGTTTTTCTTCCCCTAAGTTTCAATCTTACCATTGTTTACTTAGTGTATGCTCCTATAAAAGCAACCCGACCCGAACACTTTTTGGCCCAGGGCGCTCAGGGGCTCCACTAGGGGACACTACTACCTCTCTATTTTGTTTACTATCATATGGTGAAATTCCTTCCTACCCGATCAAAAGGGGAGTTCGTTCCTTTAATTTGCCTTACATAGCTTTGCTTTAAAACATTCCGACCAACCGCACCCTTCCTTTTCCTACAGTTACGAGCAGCTGAGCCTCACGGGCCATGCCCCGGGCTCCCAAGGTTGCAGCCTACAGGACAAATGGGCAGGTACGAGAAAGAAAGAATAAAAAACAAAATTATGCTAAGGGAAAACTATGGAACAAAAGGGAACAAGCTTCCCCAAACAGAGTGACTCCATCATAGAAAATGAAACCAATTATAGTCATTAAGCACACAGGAACATTTACATGGGGCTCCCCCATGAACTTAAACTTTTTACGTTCACTAAACTACTTATATTTTACAAGCTATTGGGCCAACTCGATGGCATCTGTTGTCGGTGCGACCGGCGAAGGCGTGGGCTGCTCACTCCCTGGAGGCATGACATTCGGCTCGGTTGAAGCCGGGGCGATGTCCACCTCCGACCTAGGCTCCGTGCCATCCGCAAGCTGGGCAACGTCCTTCCCACGCATGCTTCTGGCCATGTCTTCACGGTAGACGTCCATCACCCACTGAGCAGAGACTTGCTCTGTCACCGACCTTGCATGCGGCAGCAAGCTCTCCCCGATCGATTGGATGTCCTCCGTGCTCAAGCCATCAGCATACCCACTGTAGTTAGTAGCGAAGTCCAGGTTCGGATGATGCATTGCCACTGAAGTCAACACCTCCGACGCTATGTAGAACAGCCCACTCGTGATAAGATCCTAGACCGCATCTAGGACCTCTACCAGCAGGATGGCGGGCGCGCTAGTACTTGGCACCGACCTGAAGACCTCTGAGACGACGAGCTGGGCAACGTTGCGGATCTAGTCAAGTTCCCCCTCGAGAGCACGCCACTCTTCACGGGACTTGGCTAGCTCCTTTGCATTCCGACTGAAAGTCGCCTTGATTGTCTCCAGGTCCTACTCCAGCATCTTCACCCTTCCGCCCAACTCTAAAAGAAGGGCGACAAGCTCAGAAACAGGTTGTAGAAAAAACCAACACGACGAAACACAGAAAAAGGTAAGTACCGACGTGGAAGTTCTCAAGGGTGGAGAATTCCTCTGTCTATCGGGCCACCTGCTCGCGCAGCCGGGCGCTCGCCTCCTCCGTCCCCATCACCCGACCCAAAGCGCGAGCACTTCCCGGTCTGCCTCCGACCGGGCCTTCCGCTCTGACTCCAAGGCTTTCCGCTCCGACTCCAGGGCTTTCCACGCCAACTCTAGGGCGTTCTACTTCAACGCCAAGCGCTCCGCTCCAACTCAAGGGTCTCCACGGCGATGTGCAGCACCCATGTCAGATTAAGGTGCTGTAGCTCTAGACCCCACTCATTGAGGAGGCCGCGTAGGAACCAGTGCGTGGGGTATCCTGACCCACGCTCATGGAAGGTGAGAAAGGACACCACCTCGTCAGGCCGAGGTTGTGGGAACTCCTCCCTCCTGGGAGCCCTTCTGTGCGCCACCTCCTTCAGCAGCAGGAACCCCTTCGCGACAAAGGCCTTCAACACCGACTCCCTCATGGTGGATGACCTCCAGTCTAACATTTTGCTTCGAGATCACAAAAAGATTTGTGAGTTTCTTATTTCTCCCTCGCTCTCTCCCCTTTCTTTCCTAGAAACCGTTGTGGCTCTCAAGAATACTCTCGACGAGAAGGAAGAGAAAAGGAGACGGCAGAAGAGGAATAGGCGAAAGAACAGAGCAAAAACCTTCTCCCTCCTCCTACTTGAGGAAAAGGGTACAACAGTTAGGGGAGGGCGCACCATTCGGGAAAGGCAAAATGGCGGAACAAAAAAACCCTCTCTCTTTCCCATTTAATGCAGATGAGACGCGCCCTGACCGTTGAGACGTGCCCTGTCCGACAGAACGGCTCCTGATCAGACGTGACATGGCCTTGGAATGGCCCCACCACTACCGCACGCTAGCCACCACCGCACACCGGGCATGAGAACCAAAGCACCACCGCACGCAGGCGGCCCTCCGCTTCCCTAGGCAGAACTTGGAAGAACCCAAAATAGGATCTCCATCGGGAGAGACCATCGGTCTTTCTAAGTCAATCGAACGGTTTAGAAAAACACACCAAGAGACAGGTAGGGAGCGAAGGGATGCCCCATGTAGACCATGCTAACTCTATCACGAACGACGAGCGCGGGTTCCGGTCAGACATTTCCGACTAGAGCTCTCCAAACCCCGTCACTCGGGTCATCAAGGTAACACTACCAAACCCCCTCTATTTCTTTATAATCATTTCATACATCCATACATGCATTCATTCCATAGCCCGTGTAACACCCTAGGTGTTTGGCTTCCACATTTGCATTTGCATTTCATCAACATGAGCATCATGCATCCATTCATGAGCTTATATTGCATGAAACATGTTTTCGAAACATTGCAACATATTGTTATATTTCATGTGTGTTGATTTTATGAAATGAATAGTGTGCAACACTCAAGTGCAACATGTGCAACTCACTTTGGTGAAACATGGTTAGTTAGTACTATGCAACAAAATCATGAAACGTGTGAAACATGACTTTGAAATAAAGGTAATATTTCATTGGTTTTTCATTGTTTCAATGCATTTGATGCTTGATTTTGGTCTGACCAATGTGTGGTGTGGCTAATAATCCTCTTAAGCAACTTAGTTATACTTAGAATGTCATTAGGGACAATGTTCATGCTGATCATTTTGCCTAATGAGGTTTCCAAGTCATGGTTTGACCATTATGGACCCCTAGAGCTCCTGAGTTTGTCTATTTAAAAAGTGTAGCTTAGAGTGTTTGCATGTCTAAGCAACCTAAAGCAAAGTTGTAGCAAATTTTATAAGGAACAAACTTTGTTTAGAAGCTAAGTCATGAAAATGTGCACAACATGCTCAAAAAGGTCCCACAAGTTAGTGTTGAGGGCTGATTCAACACTTACAAAAATTTCTAAGTATGGATTGCAAATTTAGTTTGAAGGAGCTGACTTTGGCTTGATGTAACTCATGATTCTTTGAGAATTAGCTGATGATTTTCTGAAACATTGTTGTAGCCCTACCATAGCTCTACAGTTTTGCTTCAAGTTGATTTTGCTAACTAGCCACCATTTTGGAGTTTAAAGCTCGCCAAGTCACGCTGTCAGGCTCGATCGATTTCACTGAAACGAAGCTACAGTGTTCGACAGGTTTCAGAACTCGACGGTCGCGTGTACGCCGCGCGTCGCCGACCGCCTGACCGCGCAGGCCACGCGCCGTGGCCGGCCTGGCGCCTCTGTCCACTGTAAGAGCTCGCGCCCTTCTGCCCTCCTAGCTCACATTTCCATTCTTGCTCTTCCTTGTTTTCCCACCGCAGCCGAAGCGCAGCACCGCCCTGCCATTGCTGCCGAGCGAGCTCCGCCGTCGCCTAACTCACTCGCCGCCACAAAATCGACACCTCAAGCTAACCTATAGCTCCGCCGTGTCCTCCTCTACCTCGTCGACCTTCTAGCTGAGCCAGACGAGCTGTAGCTGAGGGCCTTTGGCCATTTCTGCCACCGTCACCCTTGCGGTCACCTCGCCGGAGTGGCGCTCGCCATGGCTAGCACAGCACAACCTCTCTCGTCCTTCCCTAGCCTCCGTCTTAGCTTCACCGTCACTCACCGTTGCTCGGGTAATGATGTAGCCAGCTCCGCCGGTCCGGTCAGGCCAGAACATGGCCGCGCTCCGCCGTCGCCATGGCCGAGCCACCGTGCTCCGTGTCCAGAGTACTTAGAGGCTGGTAGAGAGAGCGATTAGGGCACCAATCAACGCGGGAGGTCGTGGCGGTCACGGAGGTACCCTTGGTGTCACCGAAGAAGCCGCCGTCGGAGAGCTTCGCCGCTGCCACGCCATCGCATGCCGCCTCCCCTGTTTCTTTTCGCTGACCGATGGGGTCGTCTAACCCGCGGGTCCCACGTGTCAGTGACTGCTTAGTAGAAGCTAGTTCAAATAATTCTAGTTTTGAATGCTATTTTGTGAAATTTGTATCTCCAAATTGGTACATCCCAATGGGGTGATTCCAATTTTGTTAGGATCATAGGGAAGTCTAGTATTTAGGAAAAATATGACATGAACACTTGAAGTGGAAATTTTGGATGAATTAAATAGGAACTTGAAATGTGTTTTTAAATGCATGCAAATTGTTTAAATTATATCTTGAGTTTCTATGCTCCAAAAATTATGAAATTTCGTGGGTTAGCTATTCTTGCTTAGTAGAAGCTCTGGTAAAAATTTGATAGTCATTGCATGTATGGTTTTTGAGTTATAGATTTTCCTTTTATCTTTGAATGATCCTTGTGTGAATTTTTGTAAATTATCTAGGAATCCAATGACCATAAAATTTTGTGGGGAGTATCCTAGTACCTTAAGGATGCTAGGAAAAATATAAAATCTGTTGCTTGACACTTTTCACTAAGGTTTCCTAATTATGTCATTTTAAGCCTTTATGTCTTGTCATTTTTGTGTAGGATGTTATACTTGCTCAAATGGTGTGAAATTTTTATAGTAGCCTACTTAGAGCATGTAGTACCTATTGTAATTTTTGTAGATTAAATGGTGCAGTTGGCATATATATTTATTATTCCTCTTAAATGATTAAATAAATTAAGAAAGGCATTAAAAGAAATGATTTGGTGATGAACACCTTACTTTCTGGTGTTCTTGTGATATGTGTGATGAGTGAGTGAAGTTGGTTTCGTCCATTTATGTGTTTGCAACATAAGTTAATAATTATTTTTCTGCATCGTGTCTTTCGGTATAGTTCTGGGGACTTTGCAAAGTTCCCCATGATAATTTGGTGTTTTGGGAAGTTGGTGAATACAAAACTTGTAGAGAACTTATGTATCTAGCTCCTGTTAAAATTTGGTGGCATTTGGCCTAGTAGTTTAGGAGTTACAGTCGTTTAAAGTTGGATCACAGCTTTGCCGGTTCTCTGTCTTGTGAAGACAGATTTCTGTTGATTAAAGAATTTGACCTAGTAAAGTTTAGAATCATGCCTTGAGGTCTAAAAATGAATTGTATAAAATTTCATAAGCTTTCCAAATTGTCTTGTTTCATGTCATTTGGATTTCTAAATCTCCAGTTATGGCCAGTTTACTGTACCACTCTATAGTTCCTATTTTGCAGAAATACAAATGCTTGTGTGTATGCTTTGTCGCAATATTCTTGTTGATTGTTAGGTGCTAGCCTAACTTGAGAATATGCTTAGGTGCAGGTGCTAGGTCATTAACTGAAGATGAGCAATTATACATTAGGTTGTATAAACTTGGTAAGTTAAAGTGATTTGAATAGGGCTTGGAATATGCGGACTGCAATGAGCATGTGCATTCCCCGAGCGTCCCTAACTTTGTTCATGTGCATCTATGATATTTATCTTGCGCATTCATGCAATAGGTGTGCCGGAGGGAGTGACGCTGGCTGGAGTTCGAGGGAACCAACCAGGAGGAGGAGCCCGAGGTGCAGGAAATCGACGAAGCAGCCGCCGAGGAGGAGTTGCCCGAGTGCCGTGACCACCGTCCTTCTTCTTTCCTGAAAGGCAAGCCCCAGAGCATATTAAGCCTCCCATGTTTTTACAAATACCTTGAGTATCTTTTATTTGTTGATGATGCATTAAGTATAGGAATTGGTTGGGACCAATTGTTGCATTATATATCCATCCTTGTCCAGATATCGCACTGGAATCCTATTTAAGGTCAGGAATGGGTTAAATGCTTAGCCATGCTTAGTGCGGTAGAAGTCATGTGATTTCCTGTCACCTGCGAGCTTTAGGATGAGGTGGATCATGGTTGGCTATATTTGCTATCGTGGAAAAGAACCATGTTAATAATGAATTAAGACCGGGTGGAGTCTTGTGTAGGTTTGGACATAGTGACTCCGTCTGTGTCGTTTAAGGGCCGATACGCTGTACGTCCTCATGTCATGTTGAACGCAGCCTAACACTTAGCTAGCCGGATAAGTCGTTCCGACCACGAAGCCGAGTAGCTCAACTCAGGCCAGGAACCATGGGGGTTGGATGCATTCTGGAGGTAGTAAGGATGTGCGGAGAGCCATTGGCATAAGCCCAAGGGGAGTCAGGTGCTTAAAATCCTGCACTTCCTGGCAGAGTGGTTCTCTGAGAATGCAGGGCGGCCCGGACCCGCGTCTTTTCTTTTATTTTTCTCCTGAGTTGTACCAAAGGTGACTTGTTGTGACCCTGATGGGGGAAGCAGGGTTTGTGTTTAGGAATACCCCTCCAGCTGGATAGGAATCGATTCGAATCGCCGTCTCTCCCGGATAGTGAGAACTTGACTGAGCAGCGGCAACGTAGATTCACTTAATTTAACGATATGGTTAAATAGATGATGATGATAATGTCGCCATGAATTATACCTGCTATGGTCATTATTGTTTGCACCTTAATCAAATGATTGCTTAGTACAGGTGCTAATATAGATGACAGGTTAATGGCTAAAACTCACTGCTAGTTCAGGTTAAGAGTCGATCATTATTACTTATGCTTTTCCACAAAAAGAAAGTGTCAGCCAGATCCACTAAATTAAACTATGCATGATCGTTGGTGTCAATCGTTTTGGTTTTTGACAGGTAAGTCTAGCTGAGTACATTCTCGTACTCAGGGTTTATTCCCTCTTGTTGCAGATGACCTTCTATATCAAGGATTCTGTAAGTATTGTCTCCACCCGGCGGGTGATGAAGACTAGATCATAGGCATGATCACTGTTTCTCTTATCTGAATGCTTTTGCGGGTTGTGATTAGCAAACCAGTATTTGTATTTGAACTCGAGTGTGTAAGTCAAACTATTTGCTTCCGCGTACTTTACAACACTTGTTTTGTAATAACGATGACTCTGAGGTGATGTAATCTATTTGTAACCATCTGTGAAATGTTGTAACGTATGATATGTTATGTTGAATTACTATGATCTTGGTTGTATGCAAGTTGGTTTGAAATCTTCGAGGTTTCAGTTGACTACCGGGTTTATATGGGCTCAAGTGCGAGAATTTAATCACTTCGGCGATTGTTTTTGTACTTGTGCTCTTATAAATTGGTCGGTTCTGTGACAGCTGGGTCTGCGACCCCAAACTTGCCCCATCTGGCTATGCTCCGAGTGCGCTCCAAAACACCTGGGTCTACGACCCCAAACTTGCCCCATCCGGCTACGCTCTGACTGCGCTCCAAAAAACCTGGGTCTACGAACCTGAACTCACCCCATCCGGATCTACGAGCTCTGGCTCGCCCGATCCCAAACTAATCAAACTAACTGCCTCACCTGATCCCACGGCACGCATCGATGCCAAGATCCGCAAGCTCCCTCTCAACCGATCCCTAAAAAACTAAAGCACCTCGGATGCGTAACGACGCCTTGGTTAAACAAAACTCCATCTCGACTGAAGAACATGCACACATGCCCGCTAACAAACACCCCCCAGATGGTTCTGCCCGAACTGCCCGGGGGCTCGGGGGCTACATCCGTGGGTGCGCTCATGCGCACCCATCGTCGAGGCAAAAATCCCCTAGACAATTCTGTCCAAATCACCAAGGGGCTCGGGGGCTCTTGTTGGGTTCATGAGCCTGGGGTCCCTTGTGGACCGGCTTCCCCACAAAGGCTCAACCCAAGCAGACAGCGCGCAACTCTAGGCTGGCCCAAGTGTCTAAAACAATAGGCCAGAAGGGCGGTCCAGTCACCGACTAGAAGGTCATGGCCGAGGAGGAACAACGTCCGCTTGTCGACTCTAGCTCACCTCTCTGACCATATCGCTCACTTCGGTCTCCAGCCGCCTCCGGATGGTCTCTCCGACCGGAAGGCCTGGCAAAGCACTACCTCTGACTATGACCCCACGTCTTCGACCAGGGTATGCAAAGACCCTACTCATTGCTCTTCTCCGACTGGCGCAACCAGAGCCGACTAGGACCAACCGACCGGGGATGCCCGCCTAGAAGGGACTAGGGAACGAACGGAGAAAGCAAGGCAAGGCGCTCAAGTCAAACCATGATACCAGGGACCGTACCCTATCACCAACATGTAACAGCCCTAACACAAACAGTATTGTATGCACCAACATTTTCCTCTATAGTATTGTGGGCGTCGTTAAACTCCCATACGGTAAGGCCCCCCACATGCCTCTAGGCATCGACAATGTTGCGGGCGCTGGAATTTACCGTACCAAGTGAACATGGTGAAACTCCTCACATGCCTCTGGACATCAACAGTATATGCAGGTGCCGACATCTGTCATACCCGAAACAAGACGACGTAATCTCCCACATACAACCGACATCCAACAGTGTTGTGGGCGCCTACCATCCTCATGTACCCGTCGGCGTGGGCAACAAGACTT